>NW_028317802.1:15297812-15605625 GCF_062004578.1 Staurois parvus
TGCATTTGGGTCTCTGGAGTTTTAGTCTGTGGTTTCTCACAAAAACTCTATGTTGGTTTCTGTTCATAATCTTTGCTCATGCAAAAATCTCTTGCTTCCAGGAAACCTGTACCAAAGTTGCATCAGTGTTCAGGTCTTCTTACACTCCTCCTGCTGGTCTCTCTCAGAAATGCTACAGGGCACTTCACCTATTGTCATTACCAAGAAAGCTATTTAACCGCTTCCAGTCCACCCTATAGCAGAAGTATTGCTACAGGGCAGCACAGGTGCTCAAAATCACGTATATATATGTGATTTTGCAGTTCCGGGTAGGGGGTGTGCATGAGGTGCATGCGCCCTGCCCGTGCCGCCATTCGCTGCCTCGGCTGTCAATTACTGGGTCCTGGCCGGTGATTACTCGCCATCACCCGGTGATTGCCGAGCATCTATAATGGGGGGAGAACTGTTTGTAAACAATACAGTTCTCTCCCCGGTCAACTCCTGTATGCTTTGCAAGGCTGTGCACAGCACAGCCATACGCAGCAATGTGCTTACAGTGAAGCACACGCACAGTACACTATGTAAAATAGCACACAGTTAACCCTTTGATCGCCTCACATGTTAACCCCTTCCAGACCAGTGCCATTAGTACATTGTCAGTGCCTTTTATTAGCACTGATCACTGTATTGGTGTCAATGCTGATGTCAGTGACACCAAGCCTGGTTCCCCCCCCAGTGTCAGAATGCCTGCCGCAGTCCCACTATAAGTCGCTGATTGCCGCCATTACTAGTAAAATAAAAAAAAAATTAAAAAATCCCTGTATATATACCGCCATTTGTAAATACTATAACTTTCGCATAAACCAATTAATTTACACGTATTGGGATTTTTTTTTTAGCAAAGACATGTTGCAGAATATATTTTGGCCTAAATTTATGACAAAATTAGATTTTTTAAAATGTTTTATAGCAAAAAGTCAAAAATATAGTTCTCAAAATTGTTCGATTTTTTTTTTCTTACCGTGCAAAAATAAAAAAACACACAGGCATTCAACACAAAAAACGCACAGGCATTCAGCACAAAAAACGCACAGGCATTCAACACCACCAAAAGAAAGCTCTATTTGTGGGGAAAAAAGGACGTAAATTTCATTTGGGTTCAGCAATGCATGACAGCGAGATTGTCAGTTAAAGTTAAGCAGCGCTGTAACGCAAAAAATGGCCTAGTCAGGAAAGGGGGTAAATCCTCTTGAGGGCAAGTGGTTAAACTTGCTCAGTGCAATGAAGCACTGTTAGTTTTGATGCTGGATTTCAATTTAGTTTTAGTAATACAGTAGTCTTTTTGACTAAAATGCCATTTTAGTTTAAAATGTATTTTAGTCATCCGAATTATTTTAGCTTTAGTTGTATTTTAGTAGACTAAAATCTCCAATATATTTTAGTCGACTAAAGTCTCCAGTATCATAAACAAACACAAATGATGCTTTTTGACAAATAGAAGTACAACTTTAAAATATAAAAAAGCAAAAAAAACTGTAAACTCTATTGGCTGTAATGCCATTGCACATATTACCTGAATATAAAAAAGTTCTCTGTTAATGTGAAAACAAAAAACAAGTAACATCTTTATAAATAAAACCAAGTTTCGTAAACAAACAAAAATATTGCTTTTTGACGTTAATTTTGATGTCAAATTTCAATTTAATTTTAGTCATAGCTTTTTTAACTATAATGCCATTTTAGTTTAAGTCATACTATAGTCATCAGAATTGAAACTAAGTTTTATTTTTGTTGAGTTTCATCACTGAAAATATGCAGTTGATGAAAACGATGAGAAAAATATTTCTGTCAATTAAATTGACACTGCAATAAAGAATTGTCTGAGCAAAAGACCTCACTGTGATTCTGCTCCTAGGTTCTTGTCTTTTTCCAGTGTCTGTTGCCATTGGCACTTCTCTATAGCAATCAGCAGGGGGGAATGCAAGAATGCCTGAACACTGCATAAGAGTCCATACAGGTTTCCTGGGAGAAAGACTGTGGGATTGATTTACTAAAGGCTAAGAGATTGTGCACTTTGAAAGTGCAGTTGCACTTCTTTTCCCCAGAGCTTAGTGAATGTAGTGAAACTTTGCTTTGTATAGAATATCAAAACTAGTGCAAGGAATATTAAAAATAAAACTGAATTTTTTTCTTGCACATGACTGAATGATGGATATCAGCAGACTACACTCTTGGGAAAATGAGTACAACTGCACTTGCAAAGTGTACAGTCTATTTGCCTTTAGTAAAACAACCCCATTATTTGCACAAGCAACCACAAAAAGAATAAAGCATGGAGATTAGGTGCAAAACAGCAAAATGATTCCACAGAGACTATGCTGAAGACAACATCCAAGGACAGTTCTAAAGCCAATGAACAGTGACATACTAATGACCACTGACAGTTTAGCAGGGAGATCCTTAGCAGGCCAAAAAGAATGTGTTTGACATTATCAATCTATATTAATTATTGAGGACTTACTCTATGCTGACATTCACAAAGGTTTTGTGGTGTGCATTAAATCTAACACCAAAATGACCCACGCTCTATAGACATTAGGATGCTGGTGCACTGGCACCTAACAGCTTTCCGAGACGGTCTTGTGCCATTTTGAACCAAAGCTGATCAAGCAGAGTTTACAACAGCACACAGCCTCTAATCTGGACAAATCTCTTGCCCATTTTGTATTTTCCTTAAAAGCAGGACATTTTATTTAACACAGATTAAAATTCCCCACAAACTAACTTCGAGCATAACTGACTCCCTTGAACGACTCATTCCTCAGACCACAACACATCTACATTATTTTTACAAGTGTTGTCCTAAACAAGTCAAAGCAGAAATTACTATTGCCAGTCAATTGACAGTTTGAGCTGTCAGAAACATTTTCTCATTCCATATGTTTCTTATTCACTCAAAGTAATTTTGATTTTTTGTGAGACAAAGAAATGACCTTGAAAAAAAGAAACCCTTAAAATAAAAAAATATATATATTTTCCTTTTTTGCAATGACTAGTGCAAATAATGAAGCTTTTTCTTTGATTTTTTACATGCTGTACACCCAAAGCTTATTTGTGTATGGAATTACAAATCTACAGACTGAGCTATCACACATTTTAGGGGTTTAATCTGTTTACTGGACATAAAAAAAAATGTGTTTTTATCAAACCACCCCTCTAATTTTTCTAAAAAAAAAAAACAATGTATAGACCCCAATTTATCACAGGAGTAGTATATAACTGCTATGTTTGAAAAAACAATGCTGTGACAATTTGCAGGAGCACACAACTGATAGTTGTGAAAAGAAAGCTTATCGGAATTATGTTTGTGTTTTCTCACTTGATGATAGCATGTACCAAACGTTTGTTTCTAACCAGTAAAGATGGAGTGTATGGAATATCAAATGTGGTGCTCTAAACTTTTGTAAATTCTTTACTTACATTGGTTAGTAGCAGTGTATCAAAGGGACTTTTTTTTAAATATGCTGTTAAATGTTGTTATTGACATGGATTACATTGCTGAATGATTTGATGAATTCTGTATTACAATTAGAAGCAACAATACATTTATTTGGTCATGGGATATGGGGACCTTTATTTATATTAAATTAAAGGAACACTTTCAAAACACATCAGATCTCAATGGGGAAAAATATCATGCTGGATATCTATACTGATATGGACTGGGTAATGTGTTAGGAACATAAGGATGCCCCATCGTTTGATGGAAATAAAAATCATCAACCTACACAGGACTGAATTCAAACACACCCTGAAAATCAAAGTGAAAAAATGATGCAGAAGGCTAGTCCATTTTGCTGAAATTTAATTGCAGAAACTCAAAATGGTACTCAGTAGTTTGCATAGCCCCCACATGCTTGTATGCATGCCTGACAATGTTGGGGAATGCTCCTAATGAGATGACAGATGGTGTCCTGGGGTATTTCCTCCCAGATCTGAACCACGGCATCATTGAGCTCCTGGACAGTCTGAGGTGCAACCTGGCAGCGTCGGGTGGACTGAAAAATGATATCCCAGAGGTGTTCTATTGGATTTAGGACAGGCCAGCATGAGGGCCATTCAATGGTATCAATTCCTTCATCCTCCAGAAGAACATGGGAGGTGACAGAACATTGTCACCCTAGAACAGAATGGGCCAAACATCCAGTTTCTCTGTTTCATAACCTCTTTTCACAGTCAATTTTTCCCCTTAGGATATATAAGTACGCTATGTAAATACCTGTAATAAATTAAAAAAGAAAAAAATATGGATATGGGCTGAAAGTGCACACTCTGTTTTAAATTTGAGGGTATGTACATCCAAATTGAAAGAAGGATTTACGAATTACAGCTCTTAAGAGTAGCCATCTGCCCTTTTTCAAGGGATCAAAAGTAATTGGAAAATTGAATCAAAAGCTGTTTCATGGCCAGGTGTGGCTACTCCTTTACTATTTATTTATCAACTAAGCAGGTAAAAGGTCTGCAGTTGATTCTAAGTGTGGTATTTGTATTCGGAATCTATTGCTGTGAACCTACATCATGTGTTCCAAGGAGTTTTCCATGCAAGTGAAACAGCCCATTTTAAGGCTTCAAAAACGAAAAAAAAAAAATGATCCATCAGAGAGATAGCAGCAACATTAGGAGTGGCCAAATCAACAGTTTGGTGCATTCTGAGGAAAGAAGAATGCACTGGTGAACTCAGCAACATAAAAAGGCATGGATGTCCATGGAAGACAACAGTGGTGGATGATCTCAGGATCCTCTCTATGGTACAGAAAATCCCATTCACAACATCCAGACAAGTGAAGGACACTCTCCAGGAGGTGGGCATATTATTACCAAAGTCTACAATCAAGAGAAGACTTCATGAGAGTAAATACAGAGAGTCCACCACAAGGTGCAAACCATTCATAACCCTGAAGAATAGAAAAACCAGATTAGACTTTGCCAAAAAACATCTAAAAAAGCCAGACCAGTTCTGGAAAAGCATTCTTTGGATGGAGGAAACCTAGATTACTCTGTAACAGAATGATGGGGAAAAAAATTGTGGAGAAGGCTTGGAACAGCTCATGATCCAAAGTAAACAGCATCATCTACAAAACATGGTGGAGGCGGTGTGATAGCATGGCCTTGCATGGCTTCCAGTGGTACTGGGTCATTGGTGTTTATTGATGATGTGACAGAAGACAGAAGCAGCTGGATGAATTCTGCAGCGTTTAGAGATATACTGTCAGCCCAGATTCAGCCAAATGCAGCACACTGCAAAAGCAACCCAGGAGCTTTTGAAGGAAAAGAAGTGGAATATTCTGCAATGGCCGAGTCAATCACCTGATCTAAACCCAGTTGAGCATGCATTTCACTTGCTGAAGGCAAAACTAAAGCAGAAAGACCCTAAAACAAAGAACAACTGAAGACAGCTGCAGTTAGAGCCTGGCAAAGCATCAGAAAGGCGGAAACTCAGTCTTTGGTAATGTCCATGGGTTCCAGACTTCATGCAGTCATTGCCAGTAAAGGATTCTCAACAAAATATTCAAAATGAACATTTTATTTATGATTATACTTAATTGTTGAATTACTTTTGGTACCTTGAAAAAAGGGGGGATGGCTACTCTTAAGAGCTGTAATTTCTAAACCTTTCCTCCGATTTGGATATCCATACCCTCAAATTAAACGTGAGAGTGTGCACTTTCAGCCCATATCCATTATATAACTATAGCTTGAATATGTTTTGGTAAATACCTGAAAAATCTAAAATTGTGCCTGTGTCCAAATATATATGGACCTAGGTGTGTGTATGTGTATATGTATGTATGTATATATATATATATATATATATATATATATAGTGCATTCATAAAGTATTCAATTTTGTTATGCAGCAACCTGATACTACAGTTATGATGTAACATAATGTCAAAGCTAGAACAGAATTTTAGACATGTCTGAATTTATTAAAAAAAAAAAAATTACTCAACATCACATTGGCTTAAAATTTAGCTCTGGTGCCTTTCATTTATCTTGATTGTTGCTGAGAGGTTTCTACATCTTTACTGGAGTCCACCTGTGGTAAATTAAATTGTTTGGACATGATTTGGAAGCGCACACACCTCTCTATAAAAAGGTCTCACAGCTGAAAATACATACTGTATCAGAGCACAAGCCACAAGGTCAAAAGGAACTGTCTGCAAACCTCAGACAGAATTATTGCAAGGCACAGATCTGGGGAAGGCTACAAAAAAGTCTGATGCACTGAAGTTTCTCAACAACACAGTGGCCTCCATAATTCTCTGATGGAAGGAGTTTGGCACAACCAGAACTCTTCCAAGAGCTGATCGCCTGGCTAAACTGAGCAATCGGGGGAGAAGGGCCTTAGTAAGAGAGGTGGCCAAACAACCACTGGTGAGGAATAATGCTCATCATAGAAAGAGGATCCATTCAGAAGTGATAGCACAGGGAAGGCTCCCTCATCAATGCTCATATAATTTCCTATAATCCTATGATTGGGATGGGACAGGTGAGCCAGTGCAAGTTGCTGGACATTACGTCTCTCGTCTATTGAAAATGGACACTAACCCTAGTTATTGAAGCTGTTTATTCACTGGACTGTTGTATAACCATTATAAGGACTTTATATAATGTGTGCATGTGGTTTCTCCCAAAAAGAGAACCTAACTTAGGCCCCAACTAAACTTGCAGACAATGGCATCCACAACATTTGGAAAATCATCTTGCTGGTAATAAGCAATGAAGTCCCCCCACTCAATTTGTTGGTGGAAATCAAATGCCTGTACATTGCTGCCTGACTTAATAAACATTCTATTCCTGAGGGCACTTACAATCTCACCATGCCAGGAACAATGTGGCTATGCAAACCTGGTCATTTCCTCCATGAAGCTATACTGTACAGGTGTACAACAACTCCTCTGCTCAGCCTGTATCTGTGCAAGATATTGATATCCCACATGGTATCTAACAATGTACTTTACCTCAGCTCATCCACCCACTCATTGCTTGCTTATCAGATAACTATAATAGTACTCAAACAGCTATACATTCAATTACAAATACTCATCAGATTCAGTACTCACTGGTAACATTAGACTTGTGGATTGCAGTGATACTTTCTCCTAGCTCTTTAGTTTGTCTTGAGTGTTACACTAGCAGAAATAACTGGGATTACACCTGGTACCCATCGTACTTTGCACCTTTCCTCCAGTGTACTAGGTAGGAACTTGACACACAGTCACAGAGTTTAAACTAAAATAAAACCAGCATAGTGTATCTCTAAAATCAAAGTAAAAACAATTAAAAACCATGCTCTAGCACGATTGATGTGATGTATCCATTGACTTAATCCAAGGCATACCACTGACTATACAATCATTTCCGGCTGCTAAATCTGCTTAAGAATTAACCCTTATTTTATCCAGTCTATATTAATCTTTTTAATGTCAAATCCATATTAATAAAAAAAACCTATATCTTACATAATATCCAATATCTAAACCTATGGTAAGTGAGAGACCCTGAAAAAAGCAGGACTTTAAAGGCAACTCAAAAAGAAATACTGAGGTAAAACATTATTACAATGTATTAAAAGACAAATAATTATGTCAGTGATAAAAACCAGAAGCAAAATTATTTCATACTACATGGCTACAATGGTTTAAAGGATCCAATATTATCAGTTTAGTAGAAATAGGGTGTCCTCCTTTTCCTACTGAAATATAATCAGCGGAAAACCTGAAGCAATTCAGATCACTCTCTTTCATCAGGGGTAAGTTGTGGAGAAGGATGGTATGTTCTATAACATTAATACATTGTAATTAGTATAGCAATAAAAAAAATGACAATAGCTCATACATAGTAGTTTATATGGAGAGCATAAAATCATTCATAATAAATACATTTGGAACAGATGCAGTCATATCAACAATAAAATGTATCTATCATCGCCACAGAGGTCAACATGAAATATGTGCTCCTGGCCCAGACACTCTTACACTGAAACCAGCAAAAGAAAGGGGGCATCCCAACCCACTACGGGGTGAAAAACAAGAGAAAAAATTAAAGTGTGACTCTGGGACTCCATAAAACAATAATAAACTCACTATGATAAATCCATAAAGAGCATACCTGGATATTAAGTCAGGTTTGCAACATTTATGAAAGATTTGTTGGATTCAGGGTTGTCCTGTAAATATAAAGGAAATCAATATTTAATAGTCCCAAGGGTACATTTAAACATAATGTCATCAGAGGCACAACCTTACTATAAATATGAAGGATATTACATGCCTCAAACGGGGAACATACAGTAAAGATTTATAGAATTATAGTAGTACAAATCAATATCCACTTACAGATTAGGCAGATTTTTCAGTGAAAGAAGGGACCCAATTCAGAGTCAGTGTATTATGAAACCACAGGGACTCAAACAGTGAATGTGTATCTATAAATCAAATATATCAAAAGTGGAAGGAATCAATTCGGGGGACATGTGTCACCTGCCCTTCAACTGTTGCTGCATAGCTACAAAAGCACAAGGCAAGATATTAAATTTCAGGATTCTCATTTATAGATCCTTGTAGAAGATCTCACCTGGTCCCCTTCAGCAAAAAATTCACAGTGCTATGGTGGCCACACATCCTGTGGGTGCCCATAGATGCACTCCCTATTGAAAAGAGCTGACTTGTATAGTGGGTGCCGAACGCCCGCACATGCGCACAACGTGCCCCCTATTGCGCATGCTCAGAAAGGGATCTGAGCAGTCTCCTGGGCCAGAGGCAGTGCCACCTCGAACATCGCGGAATGACATCACGTGTCCTCTGCCCACCAATGGAAGGTAAAGGCCAAGAATAACATATTTCTGTTCTTGTTTTTAGACCTACTACTACAGACTTATATGGACTATCATGCATAGTGAAGGCACATAAAATGCCATCCTGTACATGGCATTAAATTAGCTAGAAAATATAAACCTGATGGGTTTGCGTATACAAATATTCCCTACTCTGGATGAACTAGATGATAATTTCAAAAAGGATGGGAAAAAAAATTACAACTCTGCACCCAAAACATGATAAATATGCACATAAAAGAATATAGAAATGTCTTTCCTTACTAGACAGAGAGTTAGAGCAAATCAACACCAAACTCACATCTTTCAAATCATCTCCTCAATTTGTAGATTATGAAAATCAGACTAAATCAAGTCTAGATCAATTTGTTAGAGAGGCACTAGCAGTGAATGAAAAATAGTTTTGGAAAGACAAGCCAGCTTTCCAAGAGGGAAGGGCGTACAGATGGAAATTGAAAAAAAAAAAAAAAAATTAGAGGACAGAATAGAGGTATAGAACATAAATACACAGTGTGGGGGTTAGCTCAGGTGGGGGGGGGGGGGATCACCTTCCCTGGGAAAAAAGGTAGTCCAGACGGCAGGGCTTTTTTAAAATATAACTTGTAGCCAGTTTTATTTAAAGATTGCAAGCATCATAAACAAAACAGAACAGAAAATAAACCCTCACCATCCAGGAACTAACTAAACAGAGGAGATTCCTATCTCGCAGGTGAAGGGCTTCTCCCTGTCACCAACAAAAACAAAAATGGCATGCAAACCTTTTCCTTTCTTGTGCAACGCAAACTTTCATCCACAGCTCTCTCAGATATGGCTTTCTGAGTCCCAGGCCAAGAGCAACTTCTTGCTCTAGTCCTGCTTGATTTATACCACCTGCTGGTGGTCATCAGTGGACCACAAAATCCGGTCCGGAACCAACTCTGCCAAAGTGGCCTTGAAAAACCCGGATTAGACTCCACCTTGGTCTCCCAGATATGAACGCATGTGAGGTGACACATAGCGTTCATCAATCACCTCGCCTTTCATAACGTCACAACAGTGTCAAGGTCCTACCTTTCCTCAGACCTTGTGCTGCTCCATGTGCTGGCATCCATCTTAGGTGTCTGCAAAGCATTGTGGGATCCTTTATGCTTTCAGCCCTCTGCGGCTCCTCCCCCAGGAGGTGGCGGCTTATCACATATAAGTCTGCTGTTTGTGGCTGTCCATTGCATTTGTGTCCTGTCTGTTGCACAACAGCAAGCTCCTGTTTAGCTACTCATTGCTTTCCTGGATACCAACTCGGCTTTGGGTAAGACTCCTCCTGGCTTCTGACCCTGGCTCTGGCGACCATTCTTCCTGGCTCCTGATCCCGGCTCTGGCAACGATTCTTCCTGGCTCCTGATTCCGGCTTTGGCTACGATTTCCGCTGTTGGACTTGCATAGACTCTTGTCTTATTTTTATATCAATAAACCTACCTTTAATTGCACCTCCTTGTGTGTCTGGCTCCTGGCTCCCTGACACTACACGAATGCCATGAATCCTGACGGTGCAGGTACGCCCCCGCTCCCTATGTTGGTTGCCAGACTTGATCAGCAGGATCTCTTGTTGGCTCAGTTTGGTCAGGTGTTGCAGATGTTGCTTGCACGCACAGCGCACCTTGCTCCTGGTTCTATTAGGCCCGTTGTCACTCCTGTGGTCGCTCCCGTTGTTGCTCCGGTTGTTGCGCCTACCTCCACATCTGCTGCTGCACCTGCGGTGCCCAGAGGTATGACTGGTTCAGCCCCCCTTCCACAACGCTTTGGGGGTGAACCAAGTCAGTGTCGGGGTTTCCTTAACCAAGTGGGCATATATTTTGAATTGATACCCCACGCTTTTCCTACTGAGAGGTCAAAGGTGGGCTTCCTATTCTTGCTGCTGTCGGACAAGGCCTTGGCCTGTGCAAATCCCTTATGGGAGAACAATAACCCTGTGATTCACGAGTTTGCCGGTTTTGTTGCCTCCTTCCGTACGGTATTTGATGTGCCTGCTCACTCTGTCTCTGCTGCTAAGCTGCTCATGTCCATGCATCAGGGTTCACGAACCGTTGCCGTGTACGCCATAGAATTTCGTACCCTGGCGGCAGAGGTGGGTTGGAACAATGAGGTTCTGGTGGCTGCTTTCTCTCATGCTCTCTGATGCATTGAAGGACGAGATTGCAGCAAAAGAACTGCCTGTGTAGCTCGAAGCACTCATTTCTTTCCTAATCCTGATTGACACCAGGCTCAGGAAGAGGCCTTCACTTAAGGAGCGTCTGCGGAGGCGTCCTAACCGATTGGCGCCTACGTTTTCTGTCCCACCCATTCCTCACTCTCCTCCTACGCCTCCTGGGGATGGCTTGTCTGGCGGTGAGCCCATGCAGCTGGGGTTTGCTCGCCTTTCTGAGGGGGAGCGGGCCTCTCAGCGTCAGGAGGGTTGCTGCCTGTACTGTGGTCTCGGTGGGCATTTTCGGCAGTCCTGTCCGGTCCGTCCAGGAAACGCTCGCACCTGAGATCCTGTCGGGGGCAGATCTTGGGTTGAGTTTCCTCATCCCCGGTTTCCCACAAAGATAAACCGCTAATCACCGTTATCCTCTCTTGGGCAGAAGGCTCGGTGACGGCCCAGGCATTGGTAGACTCTGGTGCTGGCGGGTTGTTTATGGACAGTTCGTTTGCTGCCCAGTACTCCATTCCTCTGCAGGCTCGAGTTACTCCATTGGTCCTCGAGGCAATAGATGGCAGGCCCCTGCAACCGCTGCAGGTTACCCATGAGACCCTGCCGGTGGAAGTAGCTATTGGGGCTGTTCACAGGGAGTTGGCCTGTTTCCAGGTAATTTCTTCCCCGCACTACTCTGTAGTTTTGGGATATCCCTGGCTTCAGAAGCACAATCCGACCTTTGATTGGCGGTCGGTCGAGATTCTCTCGTGGTCTCCACAATGTGGGGCCGGTTGCATCCGTGGACCTGTTAAGGTGTTGTGTGCCTCCTCGGACTCTGTGCTGCCCACTGACTATGGGGAGTACCTGGACATGTTTGACAAGGTGCGCGCCGGTGCTCTGCCTCCTCATCGTCCATACGATTGTGCCATAACCTTACAACCCGCGTGGCAGGGTGTATCCTCTTTCGGTTGCGGAGAATCAGGCCGCTATCCCGGGGGCACATTCGCAAGTCTACTTCTCCAGCAGGAGCTGGCTTTTTCTTCGTGAAAAAGAAGGGCGGTGAATTGAGGCCTTGCATTGATTTTAGGGGTCTCAATCGAATCACGATTAAGAATGCTTACCCAATTCCATTGATAACCGAGTTCAACCACCTCAAGGGAGCAACGGTCTTTACTAAACGCGACCTTAGGGCTGCGTACAACCTCGTACGAATCGAGGGTGACAAATGGAAGACCGCGTTCAACACCAGAACCGGCCACCATGAATCCCTGGTTATGCCCTTCGGTTTGTGTAACACGCCCGCGGTCTTTCAGGAGTTCATTAATGATGTCTTTCGTGACTTGTTGCAGCAGTGCATGGTGGTTTACTTGGACGACATCCTGGTTTACTCTGCGTCCATGGAGTCTCATATCCAGGATGTTAAGCGAGTGCTGCAACGATTACGTGAGAATGAGCTTTTCTGTAAGCTTGAGAAGTGTGAATTTCACCGATCCCAGGTTGCCTTTTTGGGCTACATCATTTCCGCTGTGGGATTTTTCATGGACCCTCAGAAGGTTTTGGCGGTTCTGCAGTGGCCTCATCCCAGTGGTCTTCGGTCCATTCAGCGCTTTTTGGGATTTGCCAAATATTATCGGAAGTTTATCAGGAACTTCTCCATGCTGGCCAAGCCTCTCTCAGATCTGACTAAGAAGGGCAGTAATCCCCACGAGTGGTCATCCGAGGCCTTCTTAGCTTTCGAAGCTCTGAAATCCGCCTTCGATTTGGCTCTGATACTGTCTCATCCCAGTCCTGGGTTGCCTTTTGTCCTCGAGGTTGATGCATCTGAGATGGGAGTAGGTGCCCTCCTGTCTCAGCGTCGGTCGCCCGATGGACCCCTACTTCCCTGTGGGTTCTACTCCAGGAAGCTTTCCTCCACAGAATGCAACTACCAGATTGGAGACAGGGAGTTGTTGGCCATTATTCAGGCTCTCAAGGAATGGAGGCACCTGCTCGACGGCTCTGCGGTTCCGGTTCTCATTTTCACTGACCTCAAGAACCTGACGTATCTCTCGGAAGCTAAGAGGTTGACGCCCGTCAGCCCAGATGGGCTCTGTTCTTGTCGCGTTTTAACTATGTGGTTGTCAGGGCAGGGCTGTGGAACGGACAGGTAGGCCTAGTGGCAGGGTAACGCACTGGCTGACGACAACCACCACCAACAGACCGAAGTCCCTCAGGGCGCGGAGTCTAAGTCCCAGGCTGCCCTTCACCAGGGCCCCTGATGGTGGGGATGGACTTGACGCAGCCAGGAACCAGGTCGCGGCCCCCGAGACACCCCGGCTGCGGTAATGGCCGCCGCCAATGGCGTGTAGCTGGTGAGAATGACAATAGCGTAGTCAGGCAAGCCGGGTCGACAACAACGGAACAAAACGGTACAGAACAGTAGACAGAGAATCACAGGTCACGGGCCGGGTTCAGCAACGGAAGGTCAGATCAAAGGAAAACACAGAGAATGGTCTTAGTCACAAGCCGAGTCAGATACCAGAAGAGTCACGAGTGTATACACAGAGCTGTAGCAAGACAAAGACAAAAGACACAAGTGCAAAGAGCATGTGCGGATCACAGGCTTATATGTACTCAGCCACACCCCTCTGGGGGATGGACCTCAGAGACCTGAAGGCATAAAAGATTCCCACCATGCTCAGCAGAAATCCAAGATGGATGCCAGCACATGGAGTAACATAACCTCTGGGAAAAGGTAGGACCTTGACAGTGGTCTCCTATTTGCCTGGCTCCAAGAATGTCAGAGCTGATGCCTTGTCGCGGCAATACTCTGAGCTGTCCATGGAGGACTCTGAGTCGACCTCGGTCATACCTCCGGATCAGATCCTGGCTGCCATTTGTACCAGCCTGACTTCTCCCCTTGGGGAGCAAATTTTGGCAGCTCAAACTGATGCTACCTCTGAGAGACCGGCTGGTAGATGTTTCGTACCTGAGGGATTGCGCATCCGCTTGCTGCGTACCTACCATAATTCCAAGACCGCCGGTCATCCAGGGAGGAACCAGTTGTCCTGGGTCATTTCTCGGTTTATTCTGGTGGCCATCTCTCCATTCTGACATATGTAGCGGCATGTTCTGTCTGTGCCCAGAATAAATCCTTGGCATCTTCCATTGGGCCTTCTGCAACCCATTCCCAATGGGGAGCATCCCTGGTCACACCTGGGCATGGATTTTATTGTAGACCTCCCTGTGTCTCGAGGCCATACGGTCCTTCTTATGGTCATTGATCGTTTCTCCAAAATGTGCCATTGTGTTTCGTTCAAGAAATTGCCGACTGCGCAAGAACTGGCTACGGTTTTCACCAGGGAGATCTTTCTCTTGCATGGGTTGCCTAAGGTGATTGTCTCAGACCGTGGGAGCCAGTTTGTGTCCAGGTTCTGGCATGCCTTCTGCTCCCAGTTGGGTATCAAGCTCTCCTTCTCTTTGGCCTACCACCCGCAGTCCAATTGGGCTGCGGTGCATTCCAACCAGGCCCAGGAACAATTCCTTCGCTGCTATATCTCTGACCATCAAGACAATTGGGTCGATCTCCTGCCATGGGCAGAGTTTGCGAGGAACTCGGCTGTCAACTCCTCCACAAGACGTTCCGGCTGTGGATAACCATATTGCTGCCCTACGTTCCTCGTGGGGGCAGATCCAGAGGTCCTTGATGGACACAGCTCAGCGCCAGAAGCTCCAGGCCCGATCGTAGATGGTTGCCCGCTCCTTCATACCAGGTTGGAGATCGGGTGTGGTTGTCCACTTGTAACCTCAATCTTCGGGTGCCCGCACCAAAACTGGCTCCCCATTTTGTTGGTCCTTTCCGCATCCTCCGCAGGGTGAACCCAGTTGCCTATGTCCTTGTTCTTCCTCCTGGGATGCGTATCTCCAATGTCTTCCATGTATCCCTGTTGAAGCCTCTGGTCTGTAATCGCTTTACTGCCTCCCCACCTCGGCCTCGTCCTATCCGGGTCGACGGTCATGAGGAGTATGAGGTGAGCCGCACCCTGGACTCTCGGTTGGTCCGCGGTCGGGTGCAGTTCCTGGTCCATTGGCGTGGTTATGGTCCCGAGGAGCGTTCCTGGGTTCCTTCCACAGATATTCATGCTCCTGCCCTCCTCCGTGCCTTTCACGCCCGCTTTCCCCAGAAGCCTTATGTTGAGCCGCGGAGGGGGAGGGGCCCTTGAGGAGGAGGTACTGTCAAGGTCCTACCTTTCCTCAGACCTTGAGCTGCTCCATGTGCTGGCATCCATCTTAGGTGTCTGCAAAGCATTGTGGGATCTTTTATGCTTTCAGCCCTCTGCGGCTCCTCCCCCAGGAGGTGGCGGCTTATCACATATAAGTCTGCTGTTTGTGGCTGTCCATTGCATTTGTGTCCTGTCTGTTGCACAACAGCAAGCTCCTGTTTAGCTACTCATTGCTTTCCTGGATACTGACTCGGCTTTGGCTAAGACTCCTCCTGACTTCTGACCCTGGCTCTGGGAACCATTCTTCCTGGCTCCTGATCCCGGCTCTAGCGACGATTCTTCCTGGCTCTTGACCCCGGCTTTGGCTACGATTTCCGCTGTTGGACTTGCATAGACTCTTGTCTTATTTTTATATTAATAAACCTACCTTTATTTGCACCTCCTTGTGTGTCTGGCTCCTCGCTCCCTGAAAAACAGATAGAGGATCTGTATCTTCATTTAATTCTTCTGTATTGTCTTCTTCACAGGTTGCACTAAAACATCAAAGATCACACAATCAAACGTCACTCGCCAAGTGAAGGACTCAATACTCAAATCAAGAGATGTACAATCAATCCCCTATCACCTCACACCCCTGATAATAAACACAAGGGGTCACTATTCACCCATGGTACAGTTAACTCACGTGGTGATGTTTCCAATGGTCCTGTTGGACCTCCTGGTTCTGATTCTTCTTCTTCTGTAACTCCTTCTCACCATCACACTGGTTCTTCCATATAAAATACAATGTATGTATGAGCTATTGTCATTGTTTATTGTTATTCTTATCACAATGTATTCATGTTATACAACTTACCCCTGATGCAAGAAAGTGATCTGAAATGCATTGGATTTTCCACTGATGATATTTCAGTAGGAAAAAGAGGACACCTTATTTCTAATAAGCTGATTATATTGGATCCATCCTGAACTGACTGGTGTTTGCTGGTGTGGGCAGCATGAAAGGTAAGTATTGACAGTCTTCTTTTGCAAGTATTCCTTGGCTTAGGGATTGATGCTCTAAAGTCCAATTCATTAGCAAAAGGTGTTCAATGTCTTCAGCTTGTTTTCTTTTGAAAGCAACCACAAACTGAGTAAGAAAAGCTTGTTTCCTGCCAGAAGCTACAGAATAGAACCCTTATTCTTTGTGCGGAAACAGGGATCTCTTTTCAGAGGTCCAACAGAGCCCCTGCTGAGTCAGCGCCACAGTGCAGAAGTATAGGGCTGACACAACAGGGGGCATGTCGAACTTCTACCAAGGGATCACTGTTTCCATACAAAAAGCAAGGACCCATTTATACTCTGCAGCTGTGGCTGCCTTTAAAAAAAAAAAATGTAATACATGAAAGACTTTTTGTTTTTATTCACCTGAATTGTATTTAGCTGATTTAGACTAAAGGTTTGATTGGGATTTAATGATTTGACTTTAATGATTGGACTTCATTAAACTGATAAAGGTTATTTTGGGATACTGCGGTTTGACATCGGCACTTCCTGGTTGAAATAAACGGCTATTGAAAAAAGTCAAATGGTTTATTGCACATAAAAGTGGAACTTCACTGCATTTAAACACCACAAACCAAAAGTTTAAGTAATTTTTATTATTCAAACTCACCCATCCATCTCTCTGTGCTTTATTTTACTGAAAAAAAAAACACCCCCTAGCATCGCTGGCTGTAGCCATCTTGAATAAGGGAAGATGATTTATGTAGCATTTACTTTGTGGAATATATCTGCCCTTAGCTGAGGCATGCAGGTAGGAGGGTGTGCTTAGCAGAGAAAACCCCTTCTCCCTTGTTAAGACCCCTGGGGTGTATGACAGCAGTTGGCTAGGCCTGCCACCTGGGAAGCAACTGAAGAAATGTAAAAAAAAAGTTTAAAACAAGTAAATATGGTATACTTTTCTATTTACTAAATTTTGTCAATGTTGATTGATAGTGAGAGTAAAGTTGCACTTTAAAACACTGCATAATGTGCAAGGAAAATTCTGGAACAAAACACGAAGTACCACTTTTTGATACAAAAGATAGAATTTTGTCTAATATTAGATGAATCTAATGCTGTTTTCGACAAACCACTGCAGTCTGTCCAGGTTATCCAGCATGAGCTGACACTGTCTCAATACAGTTCGAAGTATAACATCTAGCTCACCAACACAGGATAAGTTAAAACCTTACATTATTTCATTATGGCATTTGCTATGGTTTCAATAGAAACATGAGCTACATGATTAATCACTGACTCCTGCAAAAAACATGAATAGATTTTCGAGAAATGGTAAATATTATATAGCAATATGCTGAGCTACCAAGCTGTGCACCTGGAACCCTGCTGAGAAACTTATAACGCAAGTTCAGCATCTCACATTGAAAACTGATGATACAATTATTCCTTTTCACTGCTGGGATGCCACAATCTAATCAAAGTATTCAAAGAGTGAGTGATACAGTAGGCAAGCAGCAAATACTAGCAGCCAAGTAAATAACTAAATAAATTATAGTTGCTTTATTTCAGCACATCCTTGCAATGATAAGTGCACTTTGAGGACTATAAAATGTTTCGTATGTAGAAGAAGATGCCACATCAAAATAACCAATGGTTTTTGGTGTTGGAAACCTGGCAAAGTACATTTGTGTGCAGAGCTTTCAGTTCTGAGAAGAAATGTGAAGTTCACTTCAAAACACCCTTGACTCTATAGGTGTCACTTTTCTCCAGCTCCTATCCTCTAATATATAATGTTATCCCTCCTCCAACCCATGTTACAGTAACCCTCAACCATTTTGCTGCCGAAGTCATGGTTACTAAAAACCACCAAAACAACATTATATACTGTGTATATTTAGAAACCAGAACATTTACAATAAAATGCCAGTTGATAATTGAGCTACTATTTATCAAATCTATATTTCCAATTGAAATGCACTCAGATAATGTTTGTTCCATATTTTATTTTTTGTTTTTTTTACGTCTGAAGATTACCTTAATGCCCAAAATATTATATACTGTATATTCAGAAACCGGACCATGTACAATAAAATGATGGCAGTTTTTTTTTTGTCAGGTAATAACTGAGCTACTATTTATCAAATCTATATTTCCAATTGAAATGCACTCAAACAATGTGTGTGCACACAAACACAAGCTAACACCTACATTTTGTTTTGTAAAATACCAAATATGAGGTTGGTCAAGTAAGTAGATGCCTTATATGTAAAGCCTCAAAATTGCATGTGCCTGTAAAAGGGCAAAAAAACTATAGTACCCAAAATAGACAATGCTTTAAAAGCTTTTACAAGTCTTCAATTTGGAAATAAAAGTAAATGATAGCCATAGAATTATTGCATTAACTCCAGACTGCGTGGTGATACTTAATATGTGTGGCACAATTGTAATTTTCATACACATGCACACCCAATGTTTGCATTTGCATACAAATGTACATATGGGCAGGGGCTGTTAACACTTTTGGATTTTTTTATTCTATTAAATTTACATTTTTTTATTTTTTAACTTAACTTCACTGCTTTAGCTGATGATCATCCTATATGATAGCATTGTGCAGGTGACAGGTTTACTTTATGGAGATATCAGGGGTCTTTTCTCCCCATGATGTCACCTCTGTTGAAACTGATTGAGCACAGCCTGTGCTTAGACAGCATCTTTCCCAGCCATAGCAGTCAGGGATTGACAGATTTGCACCCTGAAATGATCAGAGATGAGCACTTCATATTACACAGAGAAGATCAGTAAACAAATGTTCATGGATCTCCCACTGCTCTCTGTCTTGGCACATATCATGGGGGTCCTGAGCACCCAGGAAGGACAGGTTAGCCTGGAACACGTGGAAGGAGGGTCAAGCGGGAGAACTACACCATCTCCTACATGTAGAAGTGATTGGGAATATGAAAAAGTCAATCATTTACATTAGAAAGCTGGCAGGAAAAATGGAAAAAAAACTTCTGACCACTATAGCCACCAGGAGTCTGTGTACATGCTGAAACTGCTGCTTAAGTGATAGGTACATTGACTGCAGGAAAAGGTTTAAAAATTAAAGCTCCAGACAAAAAGCAAATACACACATGAAGCACACATATGAGATGTGTCGTTCATGACAAAGGATTTTTAATTCTATCCAACTTATTTTGTAATTTATACACATCTGCCAAACAACACAGCTAGTGAGTGAAATCACATTCACCCCTAGAGTTTTGCTCACTCTCCTTTGCCCATCTGTTTTTATCTTACCTATTAGTTCATGTGTATGCATCACACATGTAGATGTTTTTTTTCCTGGGAAGGCGGTTCAGCTTTCTCAAAGTACATGATTTAGAGGCACCCAGAAGAGAAGAAAGAGGTGATGAGGGCATCATGTCATGGTTGCTATGGCTTAAAGTTAAATCTATGTACTGTAGGTGTAAGAAATATGTAATGTACAAAGTACAGGTGTCAGGAGTATGTAACTAATTGTGCAGGTGTCAGGAGTGGGTAAAAACACAGAGTACAGGGATTATGTGTATGTAAAGTACAAAGTGTAGGGGTCAGGATTGGGTAAGGCACAGCTTGCAGAAGTCAGGTGTGCAGTATGTAATGAACAAAGTGCAGGAATTAGAAGTATATACAGCTCAGAACCTCCTATGATTTAATTTTACAATTTGGAAATCGTAGTGGATGTAAGTGCTAAGGAGGAGTAGCTTGACTGCATGTGCTCTGTTTACGGCTTCCCTTCTAATGCCTGTATAGAAAAAAATGTGGCTGCCTGGAAGCAATATGTCATGCAGCCACAGGCTAAACAGAAACATGGTCCACAGCAGCATCAGACTCAGAACTCTAGAAAAGAGATGCAAGGTGTATGCAATGGGTGCCCAGCCTAATATCCATGCTGTGGATTCTCTGTAGGAGTTTTGGACCCTTTTATATCCCCCTTATCTACGTTGTATTACATCCTGGTTAGCTCTTGATGCTTCCCCCCACTCCAATTCAGAGTGCTGATGTTTAGGAGATGACAGGAGACCAGTCACAAGACAGAGTTAAGAATGTATGCTAACTGAATTTTAAAATTACATAGTTATTCAGTTTTAAAAATATACACGTCTATCTAGTACAACCAGTAGAAAAAAAAGGAATAAAATACATAGAAAACTTCCATATACAGAACCCTATACCCACAGTTAATTCAGAGGAAGGAAAGAAAAACCATAATTGTTCCACCAGGGTAAAAAAAAAATTCCATCCTGATCTCCTAGGGGCAATCAGATATTCCCTGGATCAACAATCTTTGGTGTTAAGACTTATAAATGTTAATAGCCAGTTATATTTGGTGCATTTATAAATGTATTCTGCTTTTTGTTTTAAAGGTTAAGCTCACCTTTACAGAAAAATAATGCATGCACATTTTTTTGCAGAAAAAATGTACATTTATTATTTTTTCCTGTAGAAGCCTGGTAAGCATCACACCCAGAATCAGTAGATCATGGATGCAATGGCACACCTCTGTATGGATGTTCTGTTTGAAAGCTGGAGAATATGTCAGAGGACTATGAGCGTGCTCGTAAGCACCCCCAAAGCTTGTTGAGACTACAAGTTCATCTGCTGTCGTGTCTTATTCATTCGCAGATATCTGCGAATGAATGAATGACACAGCTGTGTGGGTGAAGCCCCGCACAGTCATGCTGTTTTTAAAAAGTGACAGTAGGCTTGGGAAGAAGAAACCCCACCAGCTGTCACAGGGAGGGGGGATCAGGGGGAGGAACATGTTACATGATCCACCCTAAATATTGGTAGACTATGTAACATGTTCCAAAAGTGAACTTAACCTTTTAAACAATTAACCAAGCCTTCTTGAACTTTTTCCTGGGGGTTTGTTCCACAATTTTGTACAGCTCTTACTGTGATGAAGCCTTTTCGTATGTGGAGGTTTCTATGGAACTGGTCATACCGCCTGACATTCAGCCCGTGTGTACAGGGTTTGACCTTCTTGCTCATCAGCTGTTGAGATAAGATATCTCCCACACTAAAAGTGCATAGCTTTCTGTGAGTCAGCTGAAACGGACTTGCATTGTGAGAAAAAATAGCAAGGCAAAATCATTATATTGCATTGTATAATAAAAGTACAACTAAAGACACTTGTATGACAGTCTAAACAAGTACCAAATCAGGTTAATATGTTCTGCACAAGCCTCATAAAGTAATAAAAAACTTCCTGTACCTACTATGACTGTGCCAAATCCTCCTTCATTTGAGTCTTACCTGCCTCCCCTCCCAGACACTCCAGCTCACAATAGGAGGTTTTCATCAGTTGGTGGTGTTGTCAGTTCAGAAAACAGTGGGCTTTTTGGCTGTTGACAGGTGCTGACTGACAAGCTACAGGCTTGTGAATCTGCAGTGAAAATGATAATAGCCACACTCTAACATTTTTTAATGACACTGTAGTGCAGGCAGGTACAACTTACATGAAAGTGGTAAGTTTGCTCTTAATTCAGGAACAGTGCAACGTTGTCACCACACCATCATCAGAGGTTGCATTAGGTGAACTTCACTTGCAGGCTCAACAGATAGTTGTGGGATTCTGTAGGGGGGATAAAAGAAAAAACATATGTGCAAATGCATGTTGACCACTGCTCAAGGTAGAGAGACTCCCAATCTCCAAGCACAACTCCTCCTGTAGGTGCTAGCCCAGCTTGTGTGCTGCATAGATGAGAACAAAGGAAGTCCGATTGGCTGCACTCGAAACAATTCGCAAATGCTCCTATATTTGGTCCTGTATCGTTTTTATTTTTAAGGGAGGTCATAGTTCTATTTTAATTAGAAAATATGGCTACCCCTGTGTACATACCATATCTAAGTATATTGGGCTACACACTCCCCCCTACTAAAATCAGTTTAAAATAAAAAAAAAATCTTAAAAAATGCAAAATGGCTTACAAATGGCCATGAAACTTTTTCTTTACTTACTTTTAATTTACTGATCGTCTATTAAAATTAATAAAAATACCAAACGTAAACAAGAAAGCTGTACTTTAGCTTCTATGCACAGAGGAAGCAAAACTTGTCATTCATCTGTCTGTCCTCAATTTATAGATCTTTTTCATTCATAGCAGCTATAGTATAACTTCTATGAATGGAGGAGGTGGACGGAAAGTGGGGGCATAGTTGGCACTCTTCATGAGTGCTTATGGTAGATCCCCTGCTCTATTAACTCTTACTGCACCGGAAGTTTTTGATGGTGGTGTTTGAAGGCAATTGGAGCAGGAATATTTTAAGTAAATCAGAAACCATCAGCACAAGGGACACATCAGATTGATGGTAAGTAATGCCCTTTGTCCCTCCACATGTAAATCATGAAAAGGCTATATGCTCCCTTTAAGACATACAACTGTAATATGCTATTTCACCTTGCATTGTATATATTAAATAATCCCTTTGGTTTGGGAAGCAGAATTTGGCATAAAGCACACTTTTGTTTTATTTTTTAACCAATGGTCAGTGGATTACAGCACATTCTTCTGCATTGGACTGCCATTATCTATGCCCAGATATATACATTGTGAAAAAGCCTGAGCTTCTTTCAGCTGTACCTAAACATGACAATGATTGATAACAAGAAACAGACACTGCACATATTACACCATACTATGGTCAGTTCTAATGAAAAATGCTTTGTAATAATAATCTACAGGAGATTTCACATTTTAGTCTATAAGAAATGTTTCTTACATAATAGACCTGGAAGGATAGATATGGCTTTCTGCCACAAAAACTAATTCCTTTGGACAGCTAATGACGAGCAAAGTGTAATGGTTAAATGCTTCGATGACATTTCCTGTAGAAACTCTTCGATGGCGCGTCAGACCTCATCCTTGTTATCTTATTATCTCTGTGATTTCTATGTTACACATCACAGCCAAGGTGTTAACAAGATGAGTTTGTGCTAGTTTCTGCAGTTTTAGCAACATTTCTACTTGTGCCTCACTGGCAACTTATAGAAGGTGTTAAAGTGATTATTTGCATGTCTTTCTTTAAAACAGAAACAACAGATCTATTTTAAAGCTGAACTCCAGGCAGATATAGAATACAAAAATAATGAACCTGATATCAGCCTCTTGCAGTATCTGTAGAGCAGAGCTAAGAAAAATGGAGGCCCCTACCCCCTGCTTCCTCCGCACTGGCTGTGATTGACAGTTGTCTCTGAGCCCTTGAGGAGGAAGAGAGCCGAGAAAGCTGCTGTTCTTGTGCACAGTGCAGGGTTGAGATTGAGCTCGGGTAAATATAAGTGGATGGTGGGGGGGGCAGAGAATGCATTAAACTAAACAACCTTCAGCCTTTAGAACCACTTTAAACTCCAGACCTCTCCCCCAGTGATCATACTGTACCATTGTAGCAAATCACAAGATGAAAGGTTGCAGTGTGGGCTGATCTGTTTTAGACATTTGTTAACACAGCTAAGAACTGCTCAGGTGTATTTTTGTGTGATTTGTATGATTTTGGCATCTCTGAAACAGCTGGGTTGATTTACTAAAGACTTCGAGAATCTTCACACAATAAATTATCCGAATAATTACTTAAATGATCCAGTCTTGTGCAGATGAAGAAAGCAAAAAGGAATTAGGCAGAAATAGACAATCAAAATGAATTTTCACACAATTTACCATGATTCAACTAGGATTCAGTGTGGATTGAAAAAAAGTCTTGTAGGATTTCTGAGCAGTGTGGTCCAGTACAGGTGCGGATTACAGGCTATTGAAGTCTATGGGAACTGTTTCTATACCGCACATGTGTGAACAGGATAAAATCCTGACCTACTCCAGTCCTGACCTGAATCTATGAACAACTACTGTATCAATCAGTTGTGAAACCTGAGCTTCAATCTGCACCGCACATGTGTGAATCAGCTTTTAGTAAATCAGCCTCAGTATCTCAGTCTAGGAAGTAAATTTTGACAGTGGATAATAACTGAACATAGATGACTCTGTCCTTCTGCAAAGAAAAGCAGATAAAGGCATTTTCAAAAGGTCTACTGTGATATCTGTGAAAGGTACTAATTATTATTATTATACAGGATTTATATAGCGCCAACAGTTTGCTCAGCTCTTTACAATATGACGGGAGACAATACAGCAACAATACAGTTCAATACAAGAGGGATAGGAGGGCCCTGCTCCTTGGAACTTACAATCTAGGAGGGAGGGGCTAGTGGTACAAAAAGGTAGTAACTGTGGGGAATGGACTGGTTGGAAGAGTAGAAGATTCCATTATTAGCTGAGGGCAGGATAGGCTTCCCTGAAGAGATAGGTTTTTAGAGATCGCCTAAAAGTGAGCAGAGTAGGCGATAGTCTGATAAATTGGGGTAGAGAGTTCCAGAGGATGGGGAAGCTCTGGAGAACTCCTGGAGATGAGCATGGGAGGAGGAGACAAGGGAGCTAGAGAGCAGGTCTTGCGAGGAGCAGAGAGGACGGTTTGGGTGATATTTGGAGACAAGATCGTTGATGTAATATGGGGCAGAGTTATAAATGGCTTTATACGTTATTGTTAATGTTTTGAATTGTATCCATTGGGCAATGGGAAGCCAGTGGAGGGATTGGCAGAGAGGGGGGGCAGATACAGAATGGTTAGTAAGGTGGATGAGTCTGGCAGCAGCATTCATGATAGACTGAAGAGGGGATAGCCTGTAGGATTTATCTTGAGAATTTGTTCATATTTACACATTCTGAGATTCATCTCTGTGTTAAATTTCGGCTACAACTGACCATAAATACAAGTATGTTTTTTTTAATAATATATTGGAATATAAAGTTTCATTAAGTATTCAAAACCACTACCATTAGTTCTTTCTTTGCATGGCTTTCTGCTAATATTCTGAGGATTGGGCAGGGGTCAGATCAATGTTCTGTATCAGCAGACATTCCAGATGGCATCTTGTGACAGAATTGTATCCCTTACAGCATGAAAGTGCTTGTCTAGCAGTAAAAATGAACCATATTGAACCTCATGGATCAGTGCTCTAGGGATCACAGTTCAGAATCGGGACACAGCCTGTCATTCCCCCAGATATCTTGCTACTTTTTCCTGTATTGACAATGACCAAATCCTCCCTGTCAGGCTTGCTATATATCTACATTACCCTTTGCTCAAAGTCAGCATGTAACATGTAATGCCTTATACAGTGTATCCCAAAGCTACCATATCATTCAAACTCACAATATGATAAAACAGCGTAATGTCTTTATATTCTGCCCTTAAAGTGCTCTTAAAAGTTTATGTTTCCTAGCCCTGTTTACAATCTCACAGGTAAAATTATTTGCAGATTTCTTTTTAAAATGTTAATGATCAGTGTGGATTTACTGTACTAAATAGAGAGTAAAAGAGTAGCTGCAGCTATCAGTTCTTATTGAATTACACATGAAAATATATCTCATGTTGTGCATTGGTAACCTGCTCACAGAATTTCATCATCTTTTAAATATTTACTGTTGCGCAAAATATATAAAAATATATATTTTCCTGGCATATGTGGTTCATTTTACTAGATTAGCAAGAACTGGTGTCTTCTGCAGCTACTCTTTATTCAATGGGTATGACTTATAGTCTATGAAGCATAGATGCTATTTAACAACCACCTCTTATACTTGCACATGTCTATTTTCACCATCTGTCAGGAAGATCACTCAGATTGGCATTCTCCCCTGGCTTTGTTAGGATGCTAGCAATACCTCTGCAGAATTTAAAGCATTTATATAAATTTTTCAGAATAAACGCAAGATCATGAAGCATGCACTGTTACATGAAAGCTTTCCTTCATTTGATTTGTTCCATCTTATTTCATCTTCCCTGTTTTACCTGGACTACAAGCCAGAATTTTAGATGTTGCATTTGGAGGTTTTTTTTGTGAGTAGTCACTAGGGATGAGAAAAAGGACAAAGTTTGGTTCCCAGGGGGTTTGACAAACACACTTGGAAGTGTGGGAACCCTGAACATTATGCTAAAACCTATTTAAGTCTATTCGGGAGAAATCTTGCTTTTCTTATTACCTTTTTCAAGGCTATTTTGCAATCTTTTGTTAAAAAAAAAATTGGCATGGGTAGCTGTACAATGTCATTGGGGATATACAGTTGTGTTCAAAATAATATCAGTGTGTTGAAAAAAGTGAATAAAGCTCAAATTCCTTCTAATAGCTTTTATTTCCATACACACAAATGCATTGGAAACACTACACATTCTATTCCAAATCAAAACATGAAGAAAAATATATCAAATTTGTGTTGTTCCGCTAAAAAAATTGAAGAAAAGTGAATATTAGACTGTTCAAAAAAATAGCAGTGTTTGTATTCTTCTTTACAAACTCAAACATTCACTATATAAACTGAAAAATGTTTGAAGATTTTGCTTTCCTTTGAATCACTTAATGAATATTTAGTTGTATAAGCACTGTTTCTGAGAACTGCTGTGCATCTGTGTTATATGGAGTCAACCAACTTCTGGCACCTGTGAACAGGTATTCCAGCCCAGGATGATTGGACTACATTCCAGAGTTCTTCTCTATTTCTTGGTTTTGCCTCAGAAACTGCATTTTTTATGTCACCCCACAAGTTTTCTATTGGATTAAGATCCAGGGATTGGGCTGGCCACTCCATAACGTCAATCTTGTTGGTCTGGAACCAAGATGTTGCACATTTACTGGTGTGTTTGGGGTCGTTGTCTTGTTGGAACATCCATTTCAAGGGCATTTCCTCTTCAGCATAAGGCAGCATGACCTCTTCAAGTATTCTGAGTATTCACACTGATCCATAATCCCTGGTATGCGATAAATAGACCCAACACCGTAGTATGAGAAACATCCCCATATCATGATGCTTGCGCAACCATGCTTCACTGTCTTCACAGTGTACTGTGGCTTGAATTCAGTGTTTGGGGGTCGTCTGACAAACTGTCTCCAACCACTAGACCCAAAAAGAACAATCTTACTTTCATCAGTCCACAAAATGTTGCGCCATTTCTCTTTAGGCCAGTCAATGTGCTCTTTGGCAAATTGTAACCTCTTCAGCACGTCTTTTTTTCAACAGTGGGACTTTGCGGGGGCTT
This sequence comes from Staurois parvus, assembly GCF_062004578.1. Lineage (NCBI taxonomy): Eukaryota > Metazoa > Chordata > Amphibia > Anura > Ranidae > Staurois > Staurois parvus. The sequence continues at coordinate 15,325,156 of NW_028317802.1, forward strand.
CTTGCAGATAGCTTGGCTTCACATAGGCATCTTCTAATTGTAACAGTACTCACAGGTAACTTTAGACCTTCTTTGATCCTCCTGGAGCTGATTGTTGTCGTTACCATTTTGGCTATTCTTCTATCCATTCGAATGGTAGTTTTTCGCTTTATTCCACGTCTTTCAGGTTTTGGTTGCCATTTTAAAGCATTTGCAATCATTTTAGCTGAGCAGCCTATCATTTTCTGCACTTCTTTATATGTTTTCCCCTCTCCAATAAACTTTTTAATCAAGGTACGCTGTTCTTCTGAACAATGTCTGGAACGACCCATTTTCCTTAGAATTTCAGAGAGAAATGCACTGTAACCAGCATGTACAACATTTGCTGCCTTCCTTCCTTAAATAAGGGCAGTAATTGCCACCTGTTTTTCAAAGAATGAATGACCACGCTAATAGAACTCCACACTGCTATTATTTTGAACATGCCCCTTTCAATTAGTGATTCAATTACACAGAATCAGCAGCATGCATGTCATGACTGTTGGGTCTGTTGGATTTCTATTACTCTACTACACCTGCTAGTAAATTATTTGCCATGTAGAAATATCATTTCTACCAAAAACAGTGATTGATCAGGTTAGTGATGTCTGACTGCTATTATTTTGAACACAACTGTATATAGTACCAAAATTAAACCACACACACTGTTCAAATTAATGATGTCAGAGATCTGTCATTTTGCAGCAGCAGTTTGGTGGGTGCGATCGTCAGGTGGCGGGCCAATGTGTGGGCAGTGTGTTATTGTGATTCATGCCGGATCTGCATTGCTGCATGATGTGATTGATGATGCTTTTACATTGTTTAAATTTTTTATTAGGTTTTTTTATTAAAGGATTTTTTCATGATGTGTGTGTATTTATTTACATTTTGGGGAATGAGTGCTAAGGGGTACCAATGTAACCCATGCTCATTCTCTATTAAAAGGGAATCCATATTCTGATTGGTTCCCCCTTTCAAACCCACTAATTCCACATAAACAGATTAAAAATTTAAACAATGTCACCTGATATACATCCATTGTTAATCATGTTAAATAGATCCAGTGTCAATCACAAAGTAGACACCCCAAGGAATTTACTGAGAGGCATGTGGAGTCCAGGGAAAATTTTACTTTTTTGCCACAAATTTTTGAAAAACTTTTTTTTTTTTTTTTTTTTTTACACAAAGTTGTGACTCAAATGATATATGTAGAATAAACACCCCAAAACATATTCTGCTACTTCTCCTGAGTATGGGGATACCACATGTGAGAGTTTTTTTTTGCAGCCTATCCACATGCAGGCCCCCAAAATCCAATTACCACTTTCAGGCTTTCAAAGGGCATACAGTAGATATAAAAAGTCTACACACCCCTGTTAAAATGTTAGGTTCCTATGATGTAAAAAATGAGACAAATATAAATCATTTCAAAACTTTTTCCACCTTTAATGTGACCTATAAACTGTACAACTCAATTGAAAAAAAAAACTGAAATCTTTTGGGGGTGACATAAACATAAAAAACTAAAATAATGCGGTTACATAAGCATGCACACCCTCTTATAACTGGGGATGTAGCTGTGTTCAGGATTAAGAAATCACATTCAAAATCATGTTAAATAGGAGTCAGTACACACCTGCTATCATTTAAAGTGCCTCTTATTAACCCCAAGCTGTTCTAGTAGGTCTTTCCTGACATTTGGACAAAAAAGGAAATAGCCACCTAACATGACACGTAAATATGTGTCATATAAATATCTCCGTCTCACTAATAATTAGTGTGGATTTATAAACCCGATATACTTAACATAAAAAATAGCAGTATGACAAGTGCAATACTGCTCACACAGAGTGGTTATTAGAAAATCCAAGCGGAGTAATATGATTAGTAATTACAAAAGTTTTACTCGATCACATGGATCATATGGAGGTTAGACAGAGACATGGTAAACAAGTCATTATAAAATCACTAAATTAAAAACATTCGGCGTCTCCAGATCTAATAGTTATTCGGCAATCAGGAATCCACATAAGGCAATGAAGTTCCTAACTTGATCAAAGAATTTGCATATTTTCCATACGATATCTGCATAGGGAGAACATTCTTCAAAAAATTGTTTTGGTAACCACCACAGTGAATAGAATGACCTCCTGAAATGGAAAACCAGAAAAGAAAAGATCATAGTAGAGGGAACAAAAATAAGATATATGCACTAGCCATATGCAATAACAGAACAACCCCATAACAGGTATATATGTTATTCCATTACCTTCTCACAAAAATGACCATCATGTAAGGATGGATATATGGCCCTCCTGGGTAACCACCCCAAATGAAAATGTATCCACAGTAGTAAATGATTCTGAAAGTGTATAAATATGAGACATAAATATCAAGCTACCAGCAAACCTGAATGGGACTAAAATAAAATACCTGGCTTCCCAACTCTCATATTCACTTTTTCATCCAGACCTGATCTTACTTCAAGTGAGGAGGAGTCCCCTTGATCTTCGTATGGTAATATTCAAAGATTTTTACCCTTATTTTAGTCCCATTCAGGTTTGCTGGTAGCTTGATATTTATGTTCAGGAGGTCATTCTATTCACTGTGGTGGTTACCAAAACAATTTTTTGAAGAATGTTCTCCCTATGCAGATATCGTATGGAAAATATGAAAATTCTTTGATCAAGTAGTTAGGAACTTCATTGCCTTATGTGGATTCCTGATTGCCGAATAACTATTAGATCTGGAGACGCCGAATGTTTTTAATTTAGTGATTTTATAATGACTTGTTTACCATGTCTCTGTCTAACCTCCGTATAATCCATGTGATCGAATAAAACATTTGTAATTACTAATCATATTACTCTGCTTGGATTTTCTAATAACCACTCTGTGTGAGCAGTATTGCACTTGTCATACTGCTATTTTTTTATCTTTCCTGACATTTCCTTAGTTACATCCTACAGCAAAAGCCATGGTCCACAGAGAGCTTCCAAAGCATCAGAGGGATCTCATTGTTAAAAGGTATCAGTCAGGAGAAGGGTACAAAATAATTTCCAAGGCATTGGATATACCATGGAACACAGTGAAGACAGTCATCAAATGGAGAAAATATGGCGCAACAGTGACATTACCAAGAATGGACGTCCCTCCAAAATTGATGAAAAGATGAAAAGAAAACTGGTCTGGGAGGCTGTCAAGAGGCCTACAGCAATATTAAAGAAGCTGCAGGAATATCTGGCAAGTACTGGCTGTGTGGTATATGTGACAACAATCTCCCGTATTCTGTCTGGACTCTGGGGTAGAGTGGCAAGATGGAAGCCTTTTCTTACAAAGGAAAATATCCAAGCCTGGCTACGTTTTGCAAAAACACATTTGAAGTCTCCCAAAAGCATGTGGGAAAGTGTGTTATGGTCTGATGTAACCAAGGTTGAACTTTTGGCCATAATTTCAAAAGATATGTTTGGCACAAAAACAACACTGCACATCCCCAAAAGAACACCATACTCACAGTGAAGCGTCATGCTTTTGGGCTGTTTTTTTTCAGCTGGAACTGAGGCCTTAGTCAAGGTAGAGGGAATTATGAACAGTTCCAAATACCTATCAAGATTGGCTCAAAACCTTCAGGCTGCTGCTAGAAAGCTGAACACAAAGAGGAACTTCATCTTTCAGCATGACAACGACCCAAATCATACATCCAAATCAACAATGGCTTCACCAGAAGAAGATTAACGTTTTGGAATGGCCCAACCAGAGCCCAGACCTGAATCCAATGGAAAATCTGTGGGGTGATCTGAAGAGGGCTGTGCACAGGAGATGCCCTCACAACCTGACACATTTGGAGTGTTTTGCAAGGAAGAGTGGGCAAATATTGCCAAGTCAAGATGGGCCATGCTGACAGACTCATACCCAAAAAGACTGAATGCTGTAATAAATTCAAAAGGTTCTTCAACACAGTATTAGCTTAAGGGTGTGCACACTTATGCAACCATATTATTTTAGTTTTTTATTTTTACTTCACCTAAAACATTTTGGTTTGTTGTTCAAATGAGTTTATAGGTTACATTAAAGGTGAAAAAAGTTCTGAAATTATTTATCTTTGTCTCATTTTTTTACATCACAGAAACCTGACATTTTAACAGGGGTGTGTAGACTTTTTATATGCACTGTATTTCCTCATATCACTTCCTCAGTACCCACCATAGTTTCACAGGCCCTAAAATGCCAGGATAGTACAAACACACCCCGAAATGGTAAGTAAACAACCCATGGAATTTGTTAAGAGGCATGGTGAGTATTTTGTAGATATCATTTTTGTCACAGGATTTTGAAAAAGAAAAAAAGAAATACATTTTCATTTTCTTTCTTCATTTTCCAAAAACTTGTGGCAACAAATGAGATCTGAAAAAATTTCACCATGACCCTTAGCAAATATCTTGGAGTGTCTACATTCCAAAAAGGGATCATTGGGGGGGGGGGGTGCTTCTACTATCCTGGCATTTCAGGGAAAACATTAGAAGCTTCTGCCACACATCACCCAGTTTTCTAATCACTTGAAGAACAAGCCTTTTATGACACTTTTTGTTTACATGGAAAACTTTTCTTTTTGCTAGAGAATTATTTTGAACCCCCAGACATTTATATATATATATATATATATATATATATATATATATATATATATATATATGGGCAATTGCCCTAGAGAATACAGTGGTGGGTGTTGCAATTTTTTATGCCACAAAAACACAGTATATTGCCCAATTGTTTGCTAAAATATAAAAGATGATGTTATACCGAATAAATAGATACCAAACATGACATGCTTTAAAATTGCATGTGCCACAGCAACAAACTACGTACCGTTTTAATATCGATAGGCGATGCTTTAAAAGCCTTTACAGGTCACCACTTTATATTTACACTGGAGGTCTAGTGCTAGAATTACTGCCTTCAATCTGACATTTGTGGTGATACCTCACATGCATGTTGCAATCTCTGTTTACATACCGACACGGGACTGACGCTTGTGATCGCCTTTGGGCATGGGCATGGGAAGGGGTGCGGGGTAGGTTTTTTAAAAATTTTTATTTATTTTTTTTACACTGTCCCTTCATTTTTGGAATGACAATGTTGGGGGTTAGGCTCAAAAAAGTTTTAAATCCAGAAACCATGATAGGTTTCCATGAGAATTGTCTGGCAAATCTGAATTTGGGTGGATGGCGGTGTATTGTTGTGCGCATAAATTGCTTTGGCCCACAATCAACTGGTACAAATCTTCCCTGGAAAACAGCGGAGGGGATAAATGCTAGTGCTGGCAGCAAATGGGGATGATCCTGCTAACACTGCATTTTTGTAGACACTATACAAAGGAGGCACTAGTATAGTTCTGTTTGTGATCAATATATTGATCCGTTCAAATACTATACCAGTAATGGTGGTGATCAGTGACCTATAGCGTGAGTGCGATAGTGTGCTGGCAATCTAACACTAGATGATCCTGGCTGGGAGGGGAGCTTACAGACCCTGATGTTATCTGATGTCGCTAATGGCAGTAATACAGTGATCAGTGAAAGATTCTTTATACTGACACTGTACTAATGGCACTGGCTGGGTGACAGGGTGATCAAAGGATTAAATGTGCTATCTAATGTTTGCATGTAAAATGTAGTGCTTTTACTCAATGCCGTGTTCTCTCCTCTCTCCCTGGACCAACGGGGGGGCATTTGTAGTCACAATCCAAAATGGAAAGCGACGTAAGGTTTATATCGCTTTGCCCAGAGCTGCTGCTCGTCATAGTAACATTATACTACTTTGGGGGGTGATCAGGGATTTTTTTTTTTAATCATAGTGATCTGTGATTGGCCAGAGCTGGTCACATGGTACAGGGTGCTGTGTTTAGCAACATGGAAGAGAAGCAGAGCTGTTATGAAGCAGATTGAAAACAGCTTTGCTAACATCGCTATGCGATCAAATGATCACCGGGTCCCGTTCACTGGGATCTTCATTCCGCTGTGGACACAGCAGTTGTGGGCGTGTTAGTACAGCCAGAGTGATGTACCCTGTAGCTGCCACCCATCCACAGTACATTGCGGGCAGACGAGCTGCAAGCGGTTAATAAAGCAGTACAGTTGTAAATAACCCCCAATTTATTTCAAATTTCAGAAACCCATATTTTATAGAAAATCTATCATGTACCATTTAAAAAAAAATAGGTAAATTTGAAATTATTTGGCAGCAACACATCTCAAAACGTAAGTGGTACTAACAAGGAAGAGCTGGAAGAACATTTTGCAACTTTGTTAATTGGCAACAGGTCAGTAACATGATTAGGTATAATAGTGTTAGAGTGTCTCATAAGTAAAGATGGGCAGAAGTTCACTAATCTGTGAAAAGCTGCATCTAAAAATTGACAAAAAATTTCAGATTAATGTGCCTCAACATAAAATTGCAAAAAGTTAAATATATCATCATCTACAGTACATACTATTATCAAAAGATTCTGAGAATCTGGAGAAATCTCTGTGTGCAAGGTATAAGGCTGAAATGCAATATTGGATGTAATGATCTTCAGGCCATCAGATGGCACTGCATTAAAAACAGGCCTGATTCTGTGCTGAACATTACTGCATGGGCTCAGGAATACTTAAAAAAAAAAAATCACTGTTTGTGAACACAGTTTGCTGTGTCATCCAAAAATGTAAAGTAAAGCTCTATCATGCAAAGAAGCTGTATCTGAACATGATCCAGAAATACTGCCATCGTCTCTGGGCCAAAGCTCATTTAAAATGGTCTGTTGCAAAGTGGAAAACCGTTCTGTGGTCAGACAAATCAAAATCTGATATTTTTCTTGGCAACCATGGGTGCCGCGTTCTCCGGACTAAAGAGAAGAGTGACCTTCTGGCTTGCTATTGGCGCTCAGTTCAAACTCCTGATGTTAGGGTGAATTTGCGTAGATTTGCGAATTATTGCATTCTGTGTTTTATGTAAATTTTACACAGTGTACCAATTGGGTTGTACATTCAATTATACAATAGGTACAAATATCCATGTCATATCACATCAAGCATAACATAGCACAGGTAATCACACCAACAAAAATACATGCATGTATATATCTACAGCTAGTAACACTTAAAACGTGGCAGCTTATGTTCAGAAATACATACAGGAGTTCAGGAGACCCAGAATACAGAAATGGAAATGATTGCTCAGCCAGGCCCTTGTGAAAAGAGTGAGGAGAAGCTAAAAGCAACATTTTGGGGATATAAGAGTCCCCTTTCTCAAGAAGCTCCTACCTTAGATATGCTTTTCTTTACTTTCTAATGCAGAGGAAGATAGATGTGTTTGACAAGTTCTGTGACTGAGTGCTAATTACTGCGAACACTGGATCTAACTCTGGAGCTGATATTTTCAAGCCTGGTACAGCTGTTGAAAAAGGAAAGTGGAAGTAAATCTGTGAAAATTGAGGTTGTTAGTGCAATGTCTATCTGTGTCTTCAACCAGACTGTACGATGTTCATCAACTAATTTTACCTCATCTAGATTTGATCTATGGGATCCAGGAGACTGACAATCCCTTAGTGAACTAATTTCAAACAGCTCAAAGTACATTAACAAAATGCAAATGATGATAATATGACTTCATACTATGACTGCCATTAGCTTTTAGTCATATTTTAGTGCTATTCATTCTGTGCACAGGTATAGAGCTGTCAACAGAAACCATGGTTGGGCACTATTAACGGCATTTTAAGCCCAGAAGCTACCCATGTATCCATTAAATGACACCACAGGGGAACAAAATAAATGTAACAAATATACATGAAATGATTCTCTTTAATTAAACAGAACTTGCCTGAGGGTGGATATACCCTTTAATGTATATCATTAGCTGCAGTTTATACCTAGACAACATAAGTTCTACAGCAACCATGTTTGAAGTGGAATAGAAATCTTTGAACGAGGCTGGAGGTCAAAACCAGGCATAAATATAATTTTGGAAAGCTGGCTGATAAATATTTGAAATCTTACCATAAAATAAATAAGTTAGGAAACATGGTTTATGCTTAGTAAACAAATTATTATAATTTTTTTTGCATTCTTTAGTTATACATTTGTCAATGTATAACAAAGTATAGAAAGTATATAAGACCAAAAAAAGGAACAAGGGCATAGAGCACCAAGATCAAATGAAGGCAGGTAATGGTATGGGTAACAAACTTTAAACTTTGCCACAGTGAATACCTAATTATCGTACACCTCAAAAATGTGTTGCTCAATGTTTACATGTCACATAAAATAATATATATGCAAAAGATAATAAATGAAAAGATAATATATATGCAATTCAATTTGACAACTATAGAGGGTTAGCACTGCATTCCTTCTAAGAGTCAATGACAAAATCATTATCTAAACAAGTGTATGTGATCTGCAAATAATATTGTGTGAAATAGCTCTGTGTACTTTCTACAAATGTCAGATTCTATAAACCAAATTCTCCTAAAAACATATATAAATGCAGAAATATTTGTGTCCTAAATAAAAAAAACTTAATTCAGATCAAATATTTTTTACAATAACACCATGTGCAAATAAAGAGTCCGTGTTCAATCCAACAAATTTATAGCCAATCCCAATATTGTCACACTTATTTCAAATAAACTATCAAAACTTCTTAATTAGATGCTTCTTCTGTTCTTCCACCAGACACCAACTGTACAATCCACCACCCAGTATTAAACAAACTCACCAGAGGTAGATGCTGGCGTGTTTCAGACTAGCATACAGCACATTCCCCTCTGGGAGTAATGATCTGCAGACCTGGCAGCATTCACTGTATGTTTTTGCAATTTTCATATAATATATAACACTTCGTTCAACCATAAATATTCAGAGGAGAAAAGAGAGAAGAGTACTCATAGCATAAAATCTTTTAAAAATCTTTCTTCAATTCAATAAAATAGTGCACTCACATTTAAATGTGTTTTCCCGACACAAGGTATGCAAACTAAGATCAAATGCAGCTCGCTCCAACAGAATGCCCATGAGCTTGCAAACACTGGCATGTGTGGTGACTTAACATCTCAGTCCTGCCCTACGTGTTTCATCATCCGACTTCATAAAGAGGCCACCACCTCCTATGAGTGATCTTCTCACCTCCTCTCAAATATTTATGATTGAGCGGGGTGTTTTACATTATATGAAGATTGCAACAATATACAGTGACATCTTGAAATGGTATGGGCAAACAAATTATATTGAGCATGCAAGCATGCATTTATTTTTGGAAACCATGGTTACAAAAACAAAGCACATCATATGATTTGTCCACATATTGATTTAATAGTTTATATGATTGTTCATTTATGCTCTTGGGATTATTTATGTATGCTGTTTAGTTGAAATAAATGGCTTGCATCAATTTTTTCCATTCTGCTGAGGAGTTCAGTTTATCTAGCAACATAAAAAGGTCCCCTATAATGTTCAATCTCTCCAAGAACTGCATGCAAGGGATGCCAATTTTATTAGGAGATATGGGTGAAAACTACTATCCCAGCATATCTATCCTGATAACAGAAAAAACTCTTCCAATGATGTTATTTCTGATGGGACAGCTTACAGTATCCTGGTTTTATACATGTCTCAAAAATAATCGAATGGGTCAAAAAGCTAATGCTGTTATTTAAATAAAAATAAGTGTGCAAAATGGGAGTCAGTTGCCTTAATCCATTAGATTATATTTCTAAGTGAAAGATGCTTGAATGTTGATGAAATTGCCAGAAAATTGGCATCTGTATGACCAGCATTAGTCCATTAGAATAACATAATAGCATGACAGGGAACACTGTGAAAAAAATGCTTTCAAATTATAACCCATAAGAGGTGCTGGATTTCTATTATTACAGTTTTCAATGTCAATAGCACGTGTTTTACACCCCCTCTCCTACCCCAAAATATCTTGGAAAACACTGCTGCAGAATAAAACATATAAATGTTTAAAAGCAGAACTTCAAAAAGTAAAACTAACTGATGTATAAATAAAATGAATTTAATAAAAAAAAATAAAAATGAATAGCTCATTAAAATATAGAATAAAACTAATTTTGCAATAGTGTAATAGTTTAAATCCACAGATTTTCTCCACAGCAATTTTTTCTGTCACTAGGGGATCGATTTACTAATAAGGTGAAGCAATAGATGTTAGACACCAAAGTTCACCTAATTGAAACAATTAAGACCTTGTTGTGTTGAACGGGAAAGAGACTTCAGTTAGAAAAATGCCTTTTAGTAAATTGGCATAGTCGCTTTTACATAATAGGCAATGCTAAACTTGGTCCCTAGGCCCAAGTAGGCACAGGATTAAGCCAAGATCCCATTTCTTTGTGTGTGTAAAAAAGAAACAATTTGCGGGTGAGGTTTATTTTTTTTTATATATTAAATCTATTATTAATTCTCTTTCCTGATTTGTAGTGTTTTTTTTACAGAGTAATGCATACTATTTTTTTACTAATGTTAAATATATATCTAAAAATTACAGATATATCTTGTTATATGACTAATAATGTGTAATGCCTAATTTTCTTATATCCACTTAAAATGAGATATCTTAATTCTTGAATCATGGTGCTACATATTCTAGACACTGCTATGGTCAGCATTGTGGCTTAGTAGTTAGCACTACTGCCTAGCAGTACTAGGGTTTGTGGTTTGATTCCCAACCGTGGAACTAAATGCATGGAGTTTGCATGTTTTGCCTGTGTGGGTTTCCTCTCATGCTTCAAAGACATGCTGGTATCTGTTTTGGCTCCTGTCTAAATTGTCCCTATTATATGAATGTGAGTTAGGGACTTGATTGTAAGCTCCTTGAAGGCAGGGCCTGATGTGAATGTACAATATGTATGTAAGGTGCTGTGTAAATTAACAGCACTATATAAGTACCTGAACTATTAAAAATACATTTTTATATATGTGTTTTTTGCAATCTGGTACATTTTAGAAAGTTTCACACAGCTGACATTACAAATAAAACATGTGTAGGTGGTGGGGCTTGCTCTTCTACCCCCTTTTTCTAGCTTGCAGAACTGTATGCTCAGATAAGGGTGTGCTAGTGATTTTGGGGGTAAGTTACTTTTATTTTTGGTTAAGGGGTTCCCCTTCAAATCCATGACAGTTATATCTGTTATATGACAAATAATTGTTCATGTCTAATTCAGATTTTCTTATAATTATATATCTTAATTCTTGAATCATGGTACTACTATATATTCTAATTAAGGTTATTGACAGCACAGTGGTTAGCACTTCTGCCTAGTAACACCAGGGTCTTTGGTTCAAATTCCACTCATGGCACCACGAGTTTGCATGTTCACTCTCTTCCTGTGTGGGTTTCCTACCACACTCCAAAGACATTCTGGTAGATTACTTGGCACTAGTATGAATGTAAGCTCCTTGAGGGTAGGGATGAGCTCATAGGAGGTGTAGAATTTTCCCTAAGCAACACCTGCAATGGACATCCTGCAAGTATGCACATGGTCCAAAAAAGCCAAGCGCATCCCTTCTCTCTGCTCTGCAGAAGGCTCTGGCAAACAGCCAGCAGTGGTGCCTCCTCCTCTTCAGGTCATGAAGGCAGAAATAGTCAGTGGCATGAATAAATACACACAATTGACACCTCTATTTGGTGTTTTTGAGTTTAGTAAGTGTCTCCTGCCTCCAGCTGCTGTGATTACTTTTAGCCAAGGAACTGAACTTTTGTTCTTATGTCTCTGGAGAATGCGAATCTCCTTTTGCAAATTTGCCAACACAATGCCAGTCTGGTAGCTGACCCTCAGACTATTTGTGTGTGATAACTATTTTTTATGCACAATGATGGCTCCCACATATGCAAATTGATTTTCTTATGTGTATTATATTTTATCATGAAAACTATTTGACTTTAGTTCCTCAGATTGCAACTAGTGAATAAAAAAGAAAAACCCCAAAGGCCCAGGTTAACATGTTAAATACTTCACCTATCCACCAGCTGAATTCAGTTTTCCTTGAAATTTAGCTTTGGAGCTGTTAATGGGATTTTTTGTTTTTTGGGGGGAGGGGGGTATTCCATTTAACACCTTGCATGTGTGCAGAATAAAATATTTTGTAGATTTGTATGGATGTTATTACATTCCACTTGAACACATAGCACCAATGAACTCCATCCGGTTCCCACACACATACATTTCTGATTATGGTAAGAAGGAAGCTGCATTTCTGTCTACATGATTAAGCAAATTTTATCAAAGTTAGGAGTCATAGAAGTAGAACAATTGACATTGTTAGTAACAAGGGTTAGCAGATGCTCACAAACAAATACATGGTCAGACTGGAAAAATACACACAAAATTGAAGCCATGCTCACAAAAATCCACTTTTGAGAGACAAATTACAATGACCACAAACCAAACATCAAGTGTTGGTCATCATGCACAATATCCTCCTCCCTCCCCCAAAAAAAACCCACCCACCAAGGCCTGACAACAAATAATCTCTCAGGCCAAGCAAACCCCCCTTTACTGCAGTCCTTTATATAACATAGGTTGTTTTGTTAGCACACCCAGTGAAGGACACGTCCAATCAATCTGTCTCTTCCTCAAGTGATTGCACCTGATTAGCAGGCAAATACTCCCCCCCCCCCCCCAAATGTGTTAGCCCTTGGCTATGTGCATCAATTCACAGACTGAAGGCCAAAGATCTAAGTCCATTAGCATGCATAGAAAGAAAGCAAAAGTTATCTAAGCATATGTACCTGTACAGTGTAACAGAAAATGTGAAATGTCAGAGTTCCTGGGAATGCTCCATGAAAAAAAAAGCAAGTTGTAAGTCCTTGGGCATGTGCAGGGTACAGAGCAGGAAATCTCAAATTTGTGACAGATGCTTCACCCAAATTGCTGACAAGCACAATCATCCAAACATGTCCAGTATTCCCATCTATTCCCCCCAGTGCAGCGTGTTCTTCTGCAGCCCACCAAATGAGAACATAATGAATGTGTTCTGCATGGACCTACACTGGGACATGGACAGGCACCTCCTAAATGCACTGACTGACGCACTGTGGGCAGATAGGAGACTGCACCTGCTGGCATTATAATAACCAGAGACTCATCCTCAATGACAGCAGAATGAAAACAGCATAGCCAACATGTAGCAAAGAGCATGGGCCTTCAGTCTGTCATGAATTTGAGGGGGAACCCCATAGCCAAAAAATAAAAAAAAAAGTGTGGCTTCCCCCCAAAACCACTAACATGCCCATATCTGAGCATAGAATTCTGCAGGCCAGGAAAGGGGGTGGAAGAGAGAGACCACACATTTTTTATTTGTAATGTCAGCTCTTTTGTTTCCGTTACATGAAACTCATCTACAATGTACCAGATTGCAAAAAACATATATAAAAACATGTATTATTATTAGTTCTGGGACTTACCGTATTTTTCGCTCCATAAGACGCACCTGACCATAAGACGCACCTAGGTTTTAGAGGCGAAAAACGAGAAAAAAAAATATTCTGAACCAATGGACTGCAGACATAGTACAGGGAATGACCAGAGACTGCAGACATAGTACAGGGAATGACCAGAGACTGCAGACACAGTACAGGAGATGACCAGAGACTGCAGACACAGTACAGGAGATGACCAGAGACTGCGGACACAGTACAGGAGATGACCAGAGACTGCGGACACAGTACAGGAGGATATGACCAGAGACTGCGGACACAGTACAGGATATGACCAGAGACTGCGGACACAGTACAGGAGATGACCAGAGACTGCGGACACAGTACAGGAGATGACCAGAGACTGCGGACACAGTACAGGAGATGGGCCAGAGACTGCGGACACAGTACAGGAGATGGGCCAGAGACTGCGGACACAGTACAGGAGATGACCAGAGACTGCGGACACAGTGCAGGAGATGGGCCAGAGACTGCGGACACAGTACAGGAGATGACCAGAGACTGCGGACACAGTGCAGGAGATGACCAGAGACTGCGGACACAGTACAGGAGATGACCAGAGACTGCGGACACAGTACAGGGGATGACCAGAGACTGCGGACACAGTACAGGAGATGACCAGAGACTGCGGACATAGTACAGGGGATGACCAGAGACTGTGGACATAGTACAGGGAAAATACCAGGGACACAGTACAGATGACCAGAGACTGCAGACAGTGCAGGGAATAACCAGAGACTGCAGACAATGCAGGGGATGACCAGAGACTGCAGACAGTGCAGGGGATGACCAGAGACTGCTGACCTTTGGGGAGGGAGGGGGAGCGGGTACCTGAATTTGACAGGTACCCGCTCCCACTTCCACGGCGTTGTCTTTCCCTCTTCTAACCGCGCCGGCTTCTGTGACAGCCGGGTGCCCACTGCCCATGCGCGACAAGCGCTGCGCTTTGTGAATGGCCCGGCGCCTTCTGGGACCTGTCATGTGTCCCAGAAAACACTGGACCATTCACAAAGCGCAGCGCATGTGCAGTGGGCACCCGGCTGTCAGAGAAGCCAGCGCGGGAAGACTGTGCAGCGCTGGAGTGAGGAACAGGTAAGGCCTTGCAGGAGAGAACAGCTGAGCGGCCGGCCCGGTATTCTGACATGGTGGCGGCAGAAATACCGGACCGGCCGCTTTATATTCGCTCCATAAGACGCACTGACATTTTCCCCCCTTTTTTTGGGGGAAAAAAGTGCGTCTTATGGAGCGAAAAATACGGTATATAGTGCCGTCAATTTACACATATATTGTATATTCACATAAGGCCCTGCCTTCCAGGAGCTTACAATGTAAAGTCCCTAACTCACATTCATATACTAGGGACAATTTAGACAGGAGCCAAAACAAATACCAGCATGTCTTTGAAGGAAACCCACAGAGCCAGAACATGCAAACTCCATGCAGGTAGTGCCATGGTTGGGATTTGAACCAGCAATCCTAATGCTGCTAGGCAGCAGTACTAACCACTAAGCCACAGTGCTGTTACATCCCTGTAGATTTCAACTCTGTGGTGTGATCAGTCTTCAGTCCTTGGACATGCTTAGTGTAACTAACAATATATTTCAAATGGAATACAAATGTGGCACCAAATTCACAAGGCTATTTATTGTCACTCACGAGTGAAAACAGATGGCAAGATTTGCAAAGATGGTGGAACCCTCCTACATATAACTACTTATTTTATTTGGATATTTACATATAGGTGGTGGAATTCCATACGGTTCTATGTTTGATTTATGAATTGCTATTTTTCTTTATTGGTGTGTCACTGAGGAACAGTGGTGTGACCCTCTAAAACATTTTTGCAATACTATTGTGAACCTGTGTATTGGGATACATATAACCAACACACATCAAATTTAATAACAGAGCACAACATTTGTATTCCTTTTCATTTTGCTTCAGCACTGGTATTGTGTGTGGTTGAGTATAGTGTTGCATGACCGCACAATTGTCATTCAAAGTGCAACAGCGCTGAAAGCTGAAAATTGGCCTGGGCAGGAAGGGGGTATAAGTGCTCAGTAGACAAGTTGTTAAAAGCATATACAGTATTTCATGATATATTAATGATTACATAGCTGGAATAAGTTATCTCTTTTATATCTGTGTGGAGTTCAGATTTAAATATATGTGTGTTTGGTTTAGATTTTATAAAGTTATACGTATATTATCACCCTTGATATAAGTATTTTGAAACATTACATTAGGTGAACTGAAAATATTTATTCTTGCTCTAGCCATCCAACCATCTTTATAACTGCTCGTGGCCAGTGGAGGACTAGGTGATTGATAAAGCAACATCAGAGGACTAGGTTATTGTTAAAGCAACAATGAATAAATGACTAGATGATTGATAAAGCAACAATAGGGGACTAGGCAATTGATAAATACACTTAAACCACAGTGCCACAAGTGTTCTTTGCTGCTATCTATCTCTGATGGGTAAAATCTAGTGTTTTATGTTTTCTTTTTCTGTTTTTTTTTTCATTTTACAGTGTTTTTTAAAATAGAAAATAAAGAAGAGCCTGCTCAGAAGAGCTCAATGTTGAATAACATAAATGACGATAATGGAGTATTACATTATTACTTTTGCTTTATATGTAACCGAAATAATATATACTGTAGATTTGTCAATTATTTTTTCTTTACAAAAAATGCAGTTACAGTTGAAAATTATTTGTTCCATGGAATAATGTAAAGCAGCATATGTGGCACTCAAAGTGAAACAGATTGTCTATCACCGCTGCTGGATATGATTTACCCTTCCTCTAGAACAGTGGTCTCCAAACTACAGCCCCGGGGGCCGGATGTGGCCCTTTACTTGTCTTTATCTTGCCCTTGGGGCACTATTCCACCAACTGTCACCAATGATGGAGCACTATAACCCCTACTGACACCATCAATGGGGAATTATACCTCTCACTGATATCAACAATGGGGCACTGTTCCTCCTATTAAAACCAATGATGGGGCACTGACCCCGGGACATTTTCTACTCCCACCGGCTTCAGTCCGCCCCCCCTAAAGTCTGGAGGACAGTAAACTGGCTCTTTGCTTACAAGGTTTGGATACCCCTGCTCTAGAAAATAATTAGCTAACACTAATTTGTCACATTTAACTACACTAGCTCTATAATATTTTGGAAATGTCGCCACTCATCCAAGCAGCATCTTCAGTTCTAATGAGCATCAGGGACATACCCCAGCCAAATGGGTTGCCATAGTGTTATGTAATGTCAATAACACATAGTGTTATGTGTCAATGTGTCAAGACAGATGTTAATTTCTAAAGAATATGATGGGACACGTGAACATCTGTGAAACTATCCTACTCCATCATAGTGCTATGGTGACTGGATTATAGCGAGAGGAAAAATTGGATTGCCTGAATGCAACTAACTACTACTAGCAATACATGACCATCACATACAAGGTCTCTACAGTAGATTCCAAAAGCAATGTCCTTTTCTTTCTGCTTTTGATTTTTCCATATGCTGAGAGTGCAGATATCCTTTAACTGCTTTGCTGAAAAAACATAGGTTGCAGAGCTGAAATGGTAAAGCTGAAATTCTCAAAGCTGAAATTACACAAAAAAACTGAATAAGCCAGAATAGTGACTAACCCTCTCCCACCCACTCCCTAAGCTGTTCTGTTCAAAGATTCAATTAAAAAGACAGTTTAAAGGGAAACACTGTGCCTGTTCTGTATAGAAAACCCAGAAGGCTCTGCAAAAGCAGTTGTGCTGGTGTACCATGTGATATCATGTGTAGTTGTAAAGTAACACTTCTATATGAATGATAAAACATCATATAAAATGTAATTTTAAAAACTAGTAACTCGAAACAAAGAGTACTTAAAGAGTATTTGTATGCACCAGCTAACTGAAAATGTGAGAGAAACTTTATGTATCACTGGCAAACCACAGAATTACCCTCTTCTCATTGTTATTTATTGAACTTTGCGCACAAAAACACTACCATTCAGTATAGTGCAAATATTGCATTAGACTGGCCTGAGAAGCCATAATACCAAGTGTAATCAATGGGTCACGACAAAGCTAAATCCTAGATTATCAATTTTTATTCTCAGTAAAATGAATCATTCTTGGGGCTCCAAAGGTGATATGAAACAAAGAGGTCAAAAGAAGATGGATAACTTCCTTCTAATACTAATAAAATGTTGAAAACCATATGATCATGACCTGATTGGAAGGTACAGTCAGTTCTCCCATACCTGACCCTGGAGTCCATAGGCGGCCTTGCCTGTCAATACCACAGCAGAATATCTAACCTCCCCTTCACAGGCACCCTGACCTGCCTTCAGTACTTCCCTGTCCTTTTTCAAATACTTACAGAGCTGGTGGAGGCATAGAGGGAGGGGATAGACAGAGGGCGGTCAGCGGAGGGGGGCTCCGCACATGCAAGCAGTAAAGCTGAGCAAGTCCACAACCCTCACCCTCTCTCCCTCTAGTCCACATCCTTACCTCCCTTCTCCAGCTCAAGCCCTCTTCCCCTCCTCTGGATTCACATACAGCTGTTGGGCTTACTGCTAAGAATCATGTGCTGTGAATTAACCTCCCTAGCGGTCTGATTATGTCAGTATTTCTGTGCTCAAAGCGGTACATTTTTTTGCATGGAAATATGTATTTTTTAGGAATAACTCACTGAAATCTGTTCGAACAAGAGTCTAGTAAACATCTCGGGTATGTTAAAACTTGAAACACGAAATCATAAATTGTAATTTAATAAATAATCATAAAAAATAATAATATAATAATAAATGTAATTCAATAATATAATTAAACCAAAAACACTGAAATTTGAAATAGAGCGCCAAGTTCGCACATCACTGAGCAAAGTCGCAAAATCTCAGAAAACCCTTATGCTTCATACCACTGTTTCTCAAGTACCACATGCCCATAGTGTATTTAACATAATGGCACATGACTAGTGGGCCAGAGCTTAGGGGAGCATGGTGAGGGTGGTGGTGGGGGCAGGCAGGGCCACCAATAGGAAGGTACGGGCAGTACTCTGAGACTGGGCTCCATCACATCAGCAGATGGGTCTGCCTGTCTGTGCTCCAAGTATTTTTCTTTGTACTGTACACTGTAGAGTTGCATGTAATTGCCAGCTTAATATAATGTTAAACCAAAATGGATCACTTTGCAGGCCCTTTAAAAATACAGCATATTATTTGTTTCACACGTCTTGCTTGTTCGCTATTATGTAAAATAGAAAAAATAAATGACAGTATGTAGACCTCATTCTGCATTATGAACCCTGATTACACCATCACGAGATAAATAGCAAAATAATCTTTGTATTTAGTGCAAACAAACTTATTAAAATTAGCTTTTAGCACAGCTGAGAGGGATCCAAAGGGTACTAATCATGCGTTGCAATTTGCTGATGTATGAGATTACTGCTATCATGATGTTGATATTGTCTATAGAATATGCATAATGTACAGAGATGGAAAACAGCTGCCACAGTTTTCCTTCTTCCTATACTTTCCTTTCTTTTCTTTCTCTGGAACACAGTTACATAGTGTGTCAGTGTACATGTGTACTGCATTTTTTATGTTATTTTTAGATGATTAGACAAAACTGATAAATACTTTGTTGTTTTGCAGCAAAAAATGATCATTTGCATGTTCACTCAATAAGGCAAGAAACTAAAATGTAGAAATAAAAAATTGTAGAATAAAGCAAAAATTATCATAAATAGCAACCTATAATCCATATATGTAATCTATTTTTGTCATGCCTACCCACAAACACACAAATATACAAAATATAAAAATACCAGAAATTTGTACATCATTGCTATATTTTAGAAATAAAATATTATAATTTTGCAAATCAAGATTAACAATAGATCTCAATGGAAATTGTGGGTACCGTGAATATGTATCTCTTAGGCATATTTCAACATGGCCCACATTTTCCCTGCTTTGTAAATGACCTTTGCTGATCTCTGAGCTTACAGATTGAGTTTATGTAAAAGGAAGTATCTTGAGACAATGGCGTATCATTATAAGACTGCCATGTCAATTACATTTTTTAACAAGAGAAAAATTTAGCATGTAATGAGTTCCTTCTTCCTGAGGAAATCTTGTCAAAAGGGCAGAAAGATTTTGCCTTCTGTAAAGTGATAGAAGAGAGATCGGAGACCAAAGAAAGTACAACTTTATTAAAATGTGTCAAACTATTTTTTCTCATTGCCTTAATAAAGAATTTCACATGGGAACTGACTGACAAGTCACCAAAATATTTGGGGAGCCAAAATTGGATGACTGACAAATTCTAATCGCTGTCTGGAGGATAAGATTATTCTCTCTTCAGAATTGAGTAGCAAAGTGGGTAGGAAATGCTTACACCTTTAAATTGGTTGAAATACTCTACTATTTCTGTAAGTCTTCAATTTATCAAATCACTGATTTTTTAGTTAGTATGGTAGGCTCCAGTTTCTCTAATACCTGCTAACATTTCCGAATAAAAAATTGTGATCACAGTTTCTTTTTTACTATGACCTTATTAATAGAGTTTAACACTTTGTAGCAATTTTTTGAAAATCATATTCTCTACAGGGTCATTGGGGGGTATGTTTTTTATGAATTAAAGTACATGCACTTTTTTTCTTTCATTTTCAGTTAAACTACTAATGTATCAATGTCTAGGTCTTAGTTGATGTTGTACATACACAAAGATTATCCACCTTAAAAGGTACAGGGGTGCACTGGACACCCAACATATAGCACTGGCATGCTGGGTGTCCAGTGCACCTCCATACCATTAAAGAGTGGTGGGTTCCCTCAGACTCACCTGCCCCCAGTCTATCCATTTATACATGTGCTTCTACTATGGAGGCTCTCAAAATTTAGAGTTAGGAACTACAGGATATTGGGATGCCGTGAAGAGGCTCTGCAGCTTAAGCATGTATTTGCAAATGTGAGCTAACTAAACCTCTGTTTTTTTTTGTTTACAAATGTTTTTATTGAAGGATAGACAACAAACACTGCACATCATACACGAGGTAGAATGAACAGTAAGAAAAAAGGCACATACAAAGTTTACAGTAATATAAAGATAATCACAAAAAAATTAAAGGACAAGTACATGAAAGAGGTAGTCAACATTGTAGGAGATTAACTGCATAACTGACAAAGAATCAAAGACTAACGATGGTATAGCAGATATTTAATCTAACTTTAAGTGCCGGTGTGTCTTCCAATCATCCCATTTTCTGTTGAATAAATGCATCCTTTCCAATAATGTGTATTGAATACATTCCATGAGCATGACCATGTCCACTCTCCGCAATACAGAGGCCAGAGGGACTACTGGGGACTTCCAATGAAGGGCAATGGCCCATAGGGTTGAAACGCAAATAGTATGGATTAGTCTCATTAGGTTTGCTGGAATTCCCGAAATGGGTGCACCCAATAAACAAATTTGCAGTGACAAATCTACCGGGGAACCCACCAATGCACAGGCTACCCCCGATATCCTACGCCAGATCAAGGAGAGACCAGGGCAAGCCCAAAACATATGCACAAGAGTACCAGGAAGGCCACAACCCCTAAAACAGAGGTGTGATGTACCCTAAAACATGACATGTAATCTAGAGGGGGTGTAATACCAATGGGTTAGAACAGGGCTTGAAATTTCCGCTCGCCAAATGGGAGGGGAAATCCCTTTGTGGCAAGCACAGATGGAGCAGGTGGCTTGCAATGCGATCCCCAGGCCTCGGGGATCGATTTGCATTCCACTTGCGCTCCAAGCCTCGTTGTGAACTCAACTTCCGGTTTCCGACTTCCGGTTTCTTCTTTGCATGTAGTCCATAAACATTTTCAGGACCAGTGGTATATGGAGCAGCTGACCTAGATCAGGTGAGAGACGTCAGTCAGTGACCGTGATCTCAGACAGCTGGGTAGTGGGGCACAATTGTATACCCAGCCAACAGGCAAGAAAAGGGAACAGTTACAGACATGTGATGAAAGCAAAAGAGAAGTTCCAAAAGCAGGCAATGTATGTGGAATGTGGGATATATGTAGTGGTGTACAACAGTGTTGGTACAGCACCTAATCATGTGAGTATAAATAATGCAAAATGTTTACTATTGTTATTTATTTTATGCCATGTTTTTTGCCCAACAAAAGAGGCTCTTTTTTCTTAATGCCACACTTCTCTAAGGTCTCTGCTGGAGATAAAAAATACAACATGTTTACAGTAACTATTATTCCATGTTTTTTGGCATCAAAATAAGCACTTTTTCTTATGCTATACTTCTGTAAACTAAACTTACA
This sequence comes from Staurois parvus, assembly GCF_062004578.1. Taxonomy (NCBI): domain Eukaryota; kingdom Metazoa; phylum Chordata; class Amphibia; order Anura; family Ranidae; genus Staurois; species Staurois parvus. Next base: position 15,347,016 of record NW_028317802.1, read on the forward strand.
TCTTTTAAAAGACTTTAGTTACTAAAGTCTTTTTAAAGATGCAGGAGATAACCAAAAAAAATACAAAATGTTTACTACAGGTTTAAAGCTGTAAAACTTGATATTTTGATTGCACCCTATTGCTATTAAGCTATTCTGTTATGTTTAAATTGACATTACAAAGCTATGTTATAATTGCAGTTTTTAATTTTTTGGACTCTTTATTTTAAAGAAAAATTTAATCTCATAAGCTTTAAGGGGGCGTGGTTGGGGGCAGGGCTGGGGTGGGGTTGGGGGGCGGACTGGGGGTGGGTTTGGAGGCGTACCTGGGCAAGGTTGGGTGGGGCAACTGGTGGAGAGTAAGGTTTGTGCCTGGCTAGTAGGTCTAGACTCGAAATTGTAAGCCCTGGGTTAGAACATTAAGGGCCGTCTCACAGACCGAAAGGGATCTAGAACCCCTACGCACATTGTCCAACATGGAGTCCCAGTCTTTATCTGAGAATGTGATGTTACAATCAAGTTCCCATTTCAATCTCTATGAAGGGGGTGATGGATAAATGGCACACAAAGAAGAGTGGTATAAATCTGAGATAAGGCCTCTATTCCTGGGCGAGTCACGGCAGATACGTTCAAAATAAGTAATTGGGGATGAGAGTATTAGTCCAAAATGGGAACTAAAAACGTGTTGTATTTGCATATAATGATAATGTTCACAGAGTGGAATATCAAAAAGTGCACAAGAGATAAAAAGATATAAACGACCCACCTCTCTGAAAGTCCGTCAATCTGATAAGGGCACGATCATATCACCAACGATACGTTAGTAGGTTCGAAAAAACACTGTGGTAAAATTTGGATCTTCAAAAAACATCGACCCAGGGGGGACGAAGGATATAAAACCCAATTTAGATTTATAACAGGACCAAAGTGTCAAAGAGTGAAACACAATCCAATTTAAACCCGAAAATTAACTAGATATTTGTCCATAATAATATGGGCGTATCAACTGAGACTCAAATCTGACCCAGGGAATCTGGGAATTAATACTCGCCCATTGTGCAAGTTGAGAAAACCGAGCGGATAAATAGTATAGCCAGAAATTAGGAAGGCCTAGGCCCCCTATTCTTTGCGATGTATATAGGACAAGCGAGGAGAATCAAGGGCGTTGACAGTGCCAGATAAAATTGTTGACCACCAGTTGAAAATGATCGAGGAATGAAACTGATATTGGGAGCACTCTAAATAAATAGAGAAGTTTATGTAAAATGTTCATTTTAACTGCCATGACTCTGCTCAAATTTTGGCATGGGTACCCTATCTCTTTTCTGGGTAAAGTACAAAGATGAGATACACATGGTGGGTAATTGGCTGCAAATAGCCCAGAATACCTGGGTGTAAGATAAACACCCAAGTATTGAATCAGGTCCGCGGCCCGACAAAATGGGAAAGAGCCATGGATAGATTGTCCCAGGGGTTCAGCAACATTGATAGGCATAACTACCGATTTACAATAATTTACAGAGAGACCTGACATGGATGTGAAATCATTCAACACCGAACATAAATTAGGTATAGATTATAATGGGTTAGTAAGAAAGAGCATGACATCATCAGCATACATACATAATTTAAATTGAAAGACCAAGGACAGGTACCCTGAAATATCAGGGTGTGATCTTATGGCAAAGGCTAAGGGTTCTACAATCAGTGCAAACAATAGGGGTGAGTGCGGGCAACCCAGTCGGGTGCCTCTGCCCAGGGTAAAAAAATCAGTTACAGCCAGGTAGTCTAATCATAGAAATTCATCACTAAAACCTAAACGTTGTAATAGCGAAAGTAAATAAGGCCAAAGGACACTATCAAAAGTCTTATTAATGTCCAGACTCATCAACAAAACCTCCTTGGAGCGTAAATTAGCATCTTGGATAACATTTAAAGTGAGGCGTATATTATCTCTAATAAGTCTTTTAGGGATAAAGCCTGATTGGTCAGATGAAACCAATGAAGAGATAATTGGGGCTAATCTATCTGCTAAGATATGGCTAAAGATCTTTATATCATTATTCATGACAGAAATGGGCCTATAGTGTTGTGGTAATAAATGATCCTTTAAGGGTTTGGGCAACAACGACATATTGGCCAAAAGCATCTCGTCAGGAAACTTACCCCCCTGCAAAACCACTTTAAACATAGACACCAAAAATGGGGCTAGAAAAGGAGCAAAATGTTTATAATAACTGTCCGAGAACCCATCCGGGGCTAGGGCTGTGGAATTTTTCAATGTACTGATTATTCAATTAATTTCCTCCAAAGAACAAGGGGCATTAACCTCCCTAGCTGTTTTCCCGAGTCTGGCTCGGGGTTAAATCTTGCTGTCAAAAGCGGTAACCCAAAGCCAGATTCGGGCCCACTGCAATCTAATTACCTGGTGCCGATCCATGTCCTGGGTCCTGCGGTGCCAGCAGCCATCCCGTCCGTCCCCAATTTCCTTCTCTGCTTCTCTGGTTTCCTGGTATCTCACGCTGATCAGTGTGATCAGCATGAGTCTGCTGTTCTGTGCCATCGGGGGGCGGGGCTTGCGGGAGGCAGGAATTATAAAATAAATCACTGTCAAAATAAAGTGTTACTCTAGTGCATACATTGTAACTTTACCTAGATATTTCCATAGTGCAGTTTTTCTGTTTCTGTGACTAAAAACGGTGTTACGCTCATGGCTTCCAAAAAATGCCTCGCTAGCGCTAAAGCGGTTTATGATGAGCTAGCAAACAGCGACAGTGAGGAGCTACTTGAATTGAGCGATAGCGGCTCATGTGGCGATTTGTCTTCAGACACTGAAAATGAAGACAGCGGCAAATCTGAGATTGACGTGAGTGATCTGCGCACGTGGTGCACTATTGATTGCGCTACGCCAGCTCCACCAAGATTTCCGTTTACCGACGCACCTGGTATGAAAATACACGTTGAAGGTGACAACCCCTTGGCGTACTTGGAATTGTTTCTGACCGATGAGGTTATTGACATTATCTTGACGGAGACAAATAGGTACGCAGCACAACAACTAGCTTCTCCACACAGCCGGTTTTCACGAAGCAGAAAGTGGGAGCCTGTCACCAAAGAGGACATTTGGCTGTTTCTCGGCCTAATTATTATGCAAAAAGTGGTGGGGAAACCACTGCAGAAGCGGTATTGGACCACAAACAAAATGCTCGCCACGCCGTTCTTTGGCACCGTCATGTCGAAGTACAGTTTTTCCCTCATTATGAAATTTTTACACTTTGCAAATAATGAGGATTTTGATGAATTGACTCATCCGGCTCCCAAGCTAAAAAAAATTTGGGAAGTCTCCCAAATAATTGTAAGAAATTTCCAGCAGAGCTATGTGCCAGAGAGAGACATCAGTATAGACGAAAGTCTAATGGTCTACAAACAAAGGCTCAGCTGGATACAGTATATTGCGTCCAAGAGAGCACCATTTGGTGTCAAACCCTATCTGCTGTGAGAATCTTCTACCGGCTACATCTGGAACACAGTCATATACACTGGCAAAGGCACAAAATTTGATCCCAAGTACAGCAACTATGGAATGGCAACATCTTCCAACCTGTCACTGATCGAGCCTCTGCTAAACCAAGGCTACTGTGTAACAACGGACAATTTCTACACCTCTCCAGAACTGTACGAGGTTCTTCTTCAACACAAAACGGATGCCTATGGAACCGTTCGGGCTAACCGGCGCAACCTGCCATCCATGTTTGCAAAAAACAAACTGAAGTCGGGAGAATTAGTTGCCTGGCAGAAAGGCAATATGATTGCACTTAGATGGTGGGACAAGAAGGGTGTGTGCCTAATGAGTACCGTTCACAATGCCTCCACAGTGGTGGTACAAACAAAAGGTGGGAAAAACATCCAGAAGCCCCAGGTTGTCATTGACTACAACAGCACCATAGGAGGTGTCGACAGAGCTGACCAAGCTATGACTTTCTATCTGGCGATGAGAAAGCAGCAGAAGAAATACTATAAAAAGATTTTCCGGCATCTTCTGGAACAGTGTTTGTGGAATGCCGATATTCTGTTCCACAAAAACAGTGACAAGCCTGTGGTCCATGCGAACTTTATATGGAAAGTGGCGGAATCGATTTTCCTCAAGCATCAAACACTATCAGTATCTGTGGGTAGATCCGGACAATGCGCTGTGGAAGTTGTCAACCCAGAATGTCTGACTGGACGTCATTTTATGGACCACATCCCGCCAACTCAAAAAAAGGCAGCACCTACACGGATGTGCATGGTATGTTGCTCTCGGTGAGATGAGAGTGGAAAAAAAATCCACAAGGAAACGAGGTTCCACTGTCATGACTGTGATGTCGGACTTTGTGCAGTCATGTTGTTTCAAAATTTACCACACCCGTGATGTTTTCTAAAACAAAATGCAGTGTCTATAGAATATTGTTTGGACAGAGTTCCGTGTGTTTGATTTGATTACATTATTTAATTTATTATTATATTATTATTTTTTATTATATTATAATTTATGATTTAATTTATTAAACTTTATTGCACCAAGAATGTCTACTAGACTCTTGTTTAAACAGATTTCAGTGAGTTATTCCTAAGAATTACAGGCCTACAATAAAAAAAAACAACATATTTCCATTGCTTTAGCACAGAAATACTGACATAATCATACCACTAGGAAGTTAAGGATTGAATTCTGAGAGGGAGTAAGAGTGGGAAGAGGTATAGAATCTAGCTAAGAAGCAGCAGGGGGAGGGGACTCCAACCGGGGAGCAGCCAACAAGGAAGAGTAAAACTCTTCAAAAATATTCAACACATCATGTGCAAAGAGAAGACATTACCCTGTTTATTAGGTAATTTATATACAGTATATGTGGGGGATGGATTTAGTGGTCAAGCTTACGAGCAAACATGGTTGATGCCGAATTGCTATGTAGCAAAAAGGATGCCTTAGACCAGCGTAAAGCCTTTTTGTTTTTTTGAGATAATAGGGTATTCAGTTCCAAGCGCTTTTGTGATATGTCCTTATTCATTAGGGACTGGTTATCTATATGAGTTCTATAATGCATTTCCAATTCACTGGTGAGTGTCTGTATCCATTTCCAGCGGTCCCTATGCCAGGCGGCTGCCATAGGAATAAGGTAGCCACGAAGAACCGCTTTGTGAGCCACCCACAGCAAGGTCGGGGAGGTGCCAAGGTGTTGTTCAGCTGAAAATACTATTGGATTGATGTAGCCACCTCCTGTCTGGAGATGGGGTCAGTGAGCATAGAATCATTCAGCTGCCAGGAATAAGGAGTAAACTCCAGGCCTATAAAGGTGATAGACAATGCTACAATATTACGATCTGACCAAGTACCAGCTTTCGTAGAGTAGGACAAAATGATCAGAGAGCAATATATGTAATCCAACCTAGCATAGGAGTCACGTGGATGGGAATAAAAGGTATAATCCCTGGCCCCAACATCATGAGCCCTCCAGGAATTGATCAATTGGAACCAAACCAGGCATTTTGTAAGGGTCTTTGGAAAGGTCAGAGTAGAGGGCGAAGAGAAGCTTCTATCAAACAAAGGATTGGCCACCAATTTAAAGTCTCCTCCTACCAGTAGATGAGGGACAGAAACTTATCAAGAGTGTCAAAACAAATTTGAAAAAAAGGTTGCTTGAGCTGAAATTGGTGCCTAAACATTAGCTATTGTAAGTTCACGACCTAAAAGGGAGCCCTTGATGATAATAGACCTACTCTCTGGGTCACGATAGACCTAGTCCACTTCTAAGAGGAATGAGTTATGGAGGAATATCACCACCACCCTACATTTGGAAGAGTGCAACGTATAGAATGCTTGTTTATATGATTTATGGAAAAATGTAGGGTGTTTATCTGCTGCAAAATGGGTTTCTTTTAATAAGAGGATCTTTGCCCCTAGCCATCTATATTGATGGAAGGCTGTTTTGCATTTATATGGGAAATTTAAGCCCTGGACATTATGACAAAGACAATGGATCGTCATTTTTTAACAAATAGCCAAAAGCACATATTGTAACAACATTATCTTACCAGAAAGCTCTATATCGGAAAAGATTGGCCTGCATGGAGAATTACCCGGCTCTACAACCAGGAGGATGAAGCTCAACCTTATTATTTCATGCAACATACCCACCACATTTACGTAGCAAGGAGACCCATGAAAACTTGTATGACAACAATCATGTACCAAAGAAATATAGACAAAAACATAAAATAATGAAAGCAGGGCCAGAACCGCCCCTATGACAATAGATATTAAAACAAACTACGGATTAGGTAGGCAAAAGGCCTCACCTGAAAAGACAGAAAACCATAGTTTCCAAGGGCCAACAGGGCCCAAACCCCATTGCCAAGAGACACGGAGAGCAGAGCAGGTACTCCAGAGCCGGGAAGTGGTAGCTCCGCCTACATGTGGCAACAGGGTGGGGTAGCACTTCGCTAGTTCCCACAGACTCAGCCTGCAAGCAGAAATTAAGGGCATTGATTATTATTATTATTATTATACAGGATTTATATAGCGCCAATAGTTTGCTCAGCGTTTCACAATATAAAGGGAGACAATACAGCAACAATACACATCAAGACAAGAGGAATAGGAGGGCCCTTCTCCTTGGAGCTTACAATCTAGGAGATACCCATATAATCTATATAGCACGTCAACTGATATAGGAAATTAACCCAAACTCGGTAGACAATGATGGTAAAACGTCATAGACATTTCCCAATGGGAAATCAGATAGCAGGTGTAACAGTCAATGGGGAGAGTCATTATTAGCCTACCTCGTGTCTGACTCTCCACCTATCACTCCTCGGAGATGGAGTGTTCCAAATGAGAGATACCCGCGGAGTTGAGGGTGGGCGTTGAGGTATGTGAGCATCTGCAAGGCCCAATTTCATCAGGATTTCTCAACCTTCAGAGGGTATAGTAGCTGTATATGTGCTTTTATTGTGAGGAATGATTAGTTTAAATGGGAATCCCCATTTGTAGCAAATTCAAGCCGAGGACAGGAGAGCTGTGACTTCCCTCATTTTGCGCCGCTGCTCCAGCATGGCCTGAGAGACATCAGAAAAAATTTGCAGAGTCGAGCCATCCAAGGAAATCTCTGGGATGTTATGAGCAGCTCTAAGGATATCCTCCTTAATCAAAAGATCCTTTCTGCACAATATTATATCCCAGGGAGGTTTATCTGCAGGAGGCTTTGGATGAAATGCTCTGTGTATTTGGTCATAAGCAAAGGCCTGAGTGTCCTGGTCAGGGAGAAGAGACTTGAATAATTTTAGTATGTCCTGTGTAAGGTCAATGACAGACTCGGGGATCCCGCGTATGCGCAGATTATTTCTGTGATTACGGTTATCAAGATCTTCCACCTGCGACTGCAATTGAGTATGGCAGAGTGAAAAATATTGTGGTCCCTGGAAAGCTCACCATAGGCCAGGCTGAGCTCATCATGCTTAGTTTCCAGGTGGTCCATTCGTGCCCCAATTGCAGCTATCTCCTGAGAAAGGACTTTAGTGCTTTCATGAAGCTCTGACTGAAACTTAGTAGCCAGCTTAGCATACATGGCGTCCAAACAAGTTTCTAAATCCCCCCTTGTAAGCTGCTGAGAGTACTCACTGACCTGTGCAGGGGATGGGCTGCTATGTCCTGAGAGAAACGGGATGGGGACGTTCTGCCGGCGCCATCTTGGGACATGCTGCACTGCTCTTGTGCCCGTATGTAGTAAGGGACTTTTGAGCGGTCCCCTTCTTCATTGACGGCATGCACTGACTGTTTCTGGGAGTGGTAGGTTGCTCAGAGTGAAGAACAAGATTCTAATTGTCCCCAGAAAATTTGTAGAAGCTGTGTGACAGACAGAGCTCTCACTACATGCGGCTGATCACCTGGAAGCCACGCATGCGCACCCCTAAACCTCTGTTTTTAAAGCAGTTAGATAGGACAATTCGGTTTGTTCACCAGCTGGTCAGTAAGTTGAGCTGGGATTTTTTCTCTTTTATTGTTTGACATGCGTTACCATTCCATGTGCTCCTTGCTTTGAAGGTCAGTTATAGATGGGGCAGTGGCCATTTCTTGTACTAATAGGAGGAATAACATCTTTTTGTTTTTATTATATTTTTATTGATCACATTTTTCAAAATCCTTCACAACACTAGTACATAATCATCAATTACTTGTTACAATTTTCATTTTATCCAACCTCCTCATCCACCCCCCCCCCATACACTCCTTTATTCTCTTCTTATTTCACTACTGTTCCCTTTTGAGCATTTATTATACCTCTTATCACATTATTCCCCCCTCCTCTCAATCCCATTTTCCTTCACCCCGTCAGTTCGACAAATCTCTGTGTGGTCCTATATTCACAATACCTTTCCCAGGTTTTTATAAATTTTCCCATTTTATCTTCTCCACTATGGTATAGTTCTTCTTACAGTATATATCTTATCCTCTTTATCCAATCTTTAACTTTAGGTGTTTCTTGGGCCTTCCAAAATTTAGGAATTAATCCTTTTGCAGCATTAATTAAACGTGTTAGAATCGTGTTGTTATGTTGTTTTACTGAGATCCGTATTATGAAATAAACACACCTATGGGTCCATTATTATACTTTCTCCTGCAATTTCTGATATTTGTTGTACTATCATCTGCCAGAATTGCTGTATTTTGGAACATTCCCACCATATATGTGCCATTGTACTGTTTATCCCACACCCTCTCCAACAAAGTAAGTTCTCTGGGTGATATTTATGGGCTTTACTAGGTGTGACATACCATCTCGTCAGGAGTTTATAATTCAGCTCAACTGTATTCATATCAGTTGCCCCATTTACAATTCTAAATATTTTCTTTGAATTTTGCTCATTCAGCTGTGTTCCCAGCTCATTTTTCCATTTCTCCAAATATGATGGTACTACCGGTTCAGATATTATAGTCAGTATCTTATACTGTACATATGCAAAGTGCAGTGTTTTTGTAGTCTTTCTAAACTCATCAAATATTGTAATGGGTGCAGATTTTCAACCTCTCCCTTTTGGCTGTGGTAGTGTTGTGACAAAACATTTTAGTTGATAATACTGCCATTCATCCATCACAGAAAACTTCCCTTTTGTGTTTCAACTCCTAAAAAGAACATATTTCTCCCTTTTTCATAATATCCTTTAAACGTGCATTCCTATCTTTCATCTACATCCCTGATATAATACTCTCCCCAGGTGTGAAATATTTTGTTCATACTAGTGGTATTAGTGGTGAATTATACCCCCATCCCCTTTGTTTATTAATTAAATCCTATATCCTAAAGACATTCTGTGTTAAGCTGCTAGTATTTTTAGCAAACCTACAATATTGTTGTGGGACCCATATAATTTTAACTAATTGTGCTTCACTTAGTGATTTTTCAATCTATACCCAACTTTTCCCCTGTGAATTATCACCCACTCCATTATTTGTGACAATACTACTGCAAAATAATATCTTTTAAAATCCGGCATATTTTTTATTATTATACAGGATTTATATAGCGCCAACAGTTTGCTCAGCGCTTTACAATATAAAGGGAGACAATACAGTAATGATACAGTTCAATACAAGAGGGTTAGGAGGGCTCTGCTCCTTGGAGCTTACAATCTAAGAGGGAGGGGCTGGTGGTACAAAAGGTAATAACTGTGGGGGGTGAACTGATAGTAAGAATAGAAGGTTCCATTATTAGCTGAAGTCAGGATAGGCTTCCCTGAAGAGATTGCCTAAAAGTGGGCAGAGTAGGCAATATTCGGTTCGATTGGGGTAGAGAGTTCCGGAGGATAGGGGAGGCTCTGGAGAAGTCCTGGAGCTGAGCATGTGAGGAGAAGACAAGGGAGCTAGAGAGCAGGAGGTTGTGGGAGGAGCAGAAACGATGGTTTGGGTGATATTTGGAGACAAGATTAGTGATATAATTTAGGGCAGAGTTGTAAATAGCTTTATATGTTATTGTTAATGTTTTGAATTGTATTTGTTGGGCAATGGGAAGACAGTGGAGGGATTGGCAGAGAGGGATGGCAGATATGGAACGGTTAGTAAGGTGGATGAGTCTGGCAGCAGCATTCATGATAGACTAAAGAGGGGATAGCCCCCATTTATTTTATCCTTATATTGGACCTCTTGATTAATCCTTGTTTTTTTATTTGCCCATATGTATTTCATTGTCATTCTTTTCAGGTCCCTGAAATACACTTTCGGAAGATATATCGGTAGCATTTTAAATGTATATAGGATTTTAGGCAATATCACCATCTTAAACATATTTATTCACCCTATCCAAGAAAGTGATCTTTTTAAAATTTTCCTCAATGCCTCCTTCATCTCATTTAATAATGAGATATAATTTGCATGATATATACCCTTCAATGACGGGGTTACCTTAACTCCTAAATAGTTTAACTCTTTATCCCTTCACGTAAAAGGGAACTTTTCTTGTATAGCCTGTCTTTCTACCTTTAGTAAATTAATATTCACGTAAAAGGGAACTTTCCTTGTATAGACTGTCTTTCTACCTTTAGTAAATTAATATTCTGTATCTCTGACTTTGAAAGATTAATTCTAAAATTTGATAGCTCTCCATAGTGTTTAAGTGTTCTCACTAAATTTGGTAGTATTAATCTAGGATTTACAACATAAAATAACACATCATCTGTGTGCACCACAACTTTGTGTTCCATTTTTCCAATTTGAATACCTTTTATATCTACACTATTTCATATGGTCACCAACAAGGGCTCTAAGGATAATATAAACAGAAGAGGTGAGAGTGGACATCCCTGCCATGTTCCATTGTACATTATAAAAGGTTGCGACAAAGAACTGTTGATCTTCACGGCTGCTGAGTGGTGACTATATACATTTTTTTATCCACTGCATCATTTTGGGTCCTAATCCTATTGCGTCTAATGTTCTCATCATAAATCCCCAGTCTACCCTGTCAAATGCTTTTTCAGCGTCTATTGACAGAAGTAGTACTGGGGATTTCTCCCTCCTACTCTTTTGCAGGAGGAATAACAATCTCAGGCTATTATCTCTTCCTTCTCTTCCTGGTATAAACCCCACCTGATCTCGATGTACCCACTCTAGCATTAGATCTTTCATCCTGCTTGCAATGACTTTAGCATATAATTTCATATTTATATTTAATAGTAATATTGGTCTGTTCTTTGAATTTCCTATAGTAACTTACTGCATACCCATCAGGTGCCAGAACTCTTTCCCGCTACTGTACTTCTTAATGCTATTTGTATTTCCTCTTGTGATATTGGGTTATCTAGTATTGCCAGTCTTTCTTCTTCTAATCTGGGTAAACCAGCTGTTTTTAAATATGTCTGAATTTTCCTTCTTCTTTCTCCCTCCGGGTCAATTTGTTCCTTATGGTTAACCGCATACAATCAACTATAATATTTATGAAATTCGCTAGCAATCATTTTAGTTGGATACACTATATCTCCTTTTTTGTTTCTGATCTTCTCTTTATAATTTACTGATTTATTTTTCCTTAACATCCTTGTCAAGTATTTCCCTGGTCTATTCCCCCATTGATATCTTTCTTTTGTCACCATGTTGAAACCCTTTTTTGTTTCCTGTTCCATTAGGTCATTTAGCTCTTCTCTCTTTAAAATTATCTTTTGCTGTACCTCTATTTCTATTCCTCTTGTTCTAATTCATGTAATTCCTCTATTAGTTTTCTCATCTTTTCGATCTGTTTTCTCTTTTTTCTTCCCTTATAGAAATCAAGATACCCCTTATATAAGCTTTATGGGCTTTCCATACTGAGGCAACTGAGATACCCTCAGTTTAATTTAACTGAACATATTGTTCTATTTATTTTTTTATGCTTTCTTCAGTCTCCTGATCCTGTAAGAGTGTCTTGTTTAATTTCCATGCATTTATTTTATAGGCATCCCCTCCTATTCTCAACTTCATTGTGACTGGGGCATGGTCTGATAGTGATGTAATTTAAATTTTGGATTTAATTAACAATTTCAAATCACTTGCAAACAAAATAAAAAAAAATTTCTGACACAGAAATGAACAGGTGTTATTCTAGTTCTGTTTTTGGTTGTGATATCTGCTTAGAAATTCTCCATCACATAATGTTTTGGAGTGACATCCAGTTGAAATTTACACTATTTACAATATAGGTGTATATTGTAACGTAGTCTTCTAAAAGGTATTTGTATATGATTTTCTGCTGAGTCTTAAAGGACTCCCATGCAGCTCTTTCAGTTTCATTCAACTGACCGTCAAAGTTTTCATCAGTTTCCTAATGTCAGGTCATACAAAGATCCCTTCTTTAATCTTTGCTTCACTGATCCTTGGAAATGTCTTTCTTAGATATGCAAATCCAAGTCCACTTCTATCCATTGCTTTTACAAAGTTCTTCATAAGACCAACTTTATATGGAGTGGAGGTAGATATACGTCATTTGGCTCCACAAGTGAGTCATTTGCAACATTTTTCTTTCCCGGGACTAGTGATGTTCTCTTTGGCCACTGTTTCTGGATGTAATGATTAATGGCTAATTTACAGTAACGTACAAACTTTACTAGAGCTTAACTCCGGAAGTATGAGTGATATAAAAATTATGATGCCATATTTGTGTACAAGAGAAAAATTACATATGGAACAGGTCAGAGCAGGTATGTGACAAAAATTGTGTTGAACAGTATAATCTATGTTCTATCATTATATAGTCCAGTCTGGAATACATCGCATGTGCCAAGGAATAGAGCGTATAATCCCTTACCTCTGGGTGCTTGATTCTCCACACATCTATCAGTTGACATTGATGTAACATCTTTTTTAGGGATCTTAAACGTTCACCTCCATTTCTCCGCACATGTAACAAAGGATCCAGCTGCGAGTCCACGCAAAAATTAAAATCCCCTACCACAATCACTTTTCCTTTCTTGAAATCGATAAATTTCCTTACAATACCCTTTAAATAGACCGTTGAGTTTTTGTTTGGACAGTAAAGATTTGCAAGCATACATTCCATACCATATAGTTTCCCCTTCAAAAACAGAAACTGACCCTCTGAATCCTACAACCTGTCTTCTAAAATAAATCTTCCATTTTTTGCAATCCCAATAGCTACTCCTTTAACCTGTCTTGTTGGCCAGTCTGCATAGTACCTGGCCGGGTAGTACCTTGATTGTAACTTAACTCTTGTATCATGAGATGTATTTTTACAAGAGGCACATATAACATCAATTGAATGCTGTCAATTTCCCTAGTAATCTTATTTCTTTTTACCAGGGTATTCAATCCTTTTACGTTTTAGGTCATAAAGTTAACTACGTTCTTGTCCAACATCCCTTTATATAAAAACCTTGTTTTATTTGTTCCACATGAAAGGAGGCATCTATATAATAAATTTGGAGCAAAAGAAGAGTTTCAGTGCACACTTCCCCCCCGCCTCCCCCCTTCTCATACCTACCCCCATCCCCTCCTTCCCTCTCCATGCCACCCCCCTTTCTACCTATTAAACCCCCATGACTTATTTCTAGCCCTTGGATCTGTTGTGGTTTTAACTCCACCCTTAATCCTTCTAATTGTGGTTGAACTCTGTCCATGCATGCCTCCCACCACCCTTTACTACCCCTTTTAGGGTATGTTGGGCCTCCCTATGACCCGCCCTTATATGACCGCCATACCTCTCCACTACACAAACTCTTTTACCCTGTCCCTCTCCCCTTACCCCCCGTCATTCCTCTGGGTTCAACTATTCCCTCACTTCACTTATTCACTTATAAATCTTCTCCCATTACCCATTGTTAGATTATTTTCCCTATATTTATGTTACATAGGAATAGAAGCCGAAGGGAGGAGGAGAAAAAAAAAGGCGGGGAGAAATGGGAAAAGGGGAAAAAATGGAGGGAGGAGAGCACTTGAACAGCTCAAAAATAACTTCCTATTCTACCCTACCCATTAATTACTTTTATTTATAACGTCTCTAAGGAATTATTTTGTTCTTTTTTTCTTCTCCTCTCTCCTCCTCTCCCTGTCCTCTCCTCCAGGAAGGATAACTTCTAAATTCTTTATTTCAAATAGTTTTTATTGAAATTTTCAGAATCTTAAACAAGGTAACATCATGTATAAACATTGTAATACAAGGTTCACAAAAACAAGTGTACAATCTATGAGTTGAATGAGGAGGTGGTAGGTCCCCACCACGCGGCCGGGGACCTGTTGATCGTAATCATGCTTACATGAGAGGTATGCTCGCGTTCCCTGAACCTTGTGGAAGAACTTAACACAATTGAAACTAGGTAGGGGTGGAAAGAAAGGGGTTAGGAAGAATATGGGGGGGAGGGAGGGGGCACCAGTAAGCTACGGGTATAAGATCTAGTATGAGTTGGGGTTAGTAATCAGGTGAGTGAGCAATTGGGATGTTTTAACCATCGGGACCATTGCAATATGAATTTTTGATAAGTGGAGTTTCGGAGAGCCGTTCTTCGTTCCATCTCACATTGTAGATTGAGATCCACAAGGAGACGGGACAATAGGGGAGGTGACGTAGACCGCCATAATTTAGTAATGTTTATCTTTGCTGCTGCCAGGATGTGTACTATAATAGTGCATGAGCGTATGGGGAATGTTTCTATTGTTAAGTGAAGGAGGGCTAGATTGGGATTTGGGGTCATTGGTGAATCTATAATTGAAGAAATTATTTGGAATACTTTATTCCAATACGATTTAATGGATTTACACGACCATAGCAAGTGGAAAAGTGAGCCAGTTTCGCCACACTGTCTCCAACAGGCTTGTGATTGTTGTGGGTAGTATACAGATAGCTGAGCAGGGGTTAGGTAGCATTGGTGGAGAATTTTCAGGTATGATTCCCAATGTGAACTACACTTGGAGGCTTTGTATGTGATAGTAAACGCTGTTTTCCAGGATTGTGAGGATATTGGGAGAGGTAAATTGCTCTCCCAGTTAGTCAGGGAGGACGTTTGGGTTATGAATTGCGCTTCAATTAGCAAAGTATAGAACGTGGATATCCCCTTCTTTGGATAGATAGTCCTATGTAGGAAATGGTGAGCAGTAGCAGGAAAGTCTATTTCAAGTGGTATGTTTGTTTTATGTAGCAAGTGTGATATTCGCATAAAGGTGAATCGCTCTTTATCAGGGAGATGGAATCTCTCTTGGAGAGTCTGAAAGGAGTCTGGTTTTTGAAGATTGTAAAGATCTTGGATATGATATATGCCGCACGCTTGCCAAGATGTCAAGTTCAATTGGGGGGAAAAAAAATGTAGGGATGACAATGGGGTAGGGATTCGTAGGTTAGTTTTGTGGGAATGCGTGTAGGTCAAAAAATCACGCCAAACCATCATAGAGGCCTGGATACATGGATGTGTATGTAGGGGTCTAGTTTGATCTACATGGGGCGTGAAAAGTAGGTCTCTTAATGTGCCTGGCGAGTGTAGGGAGGTTTCCATGATCGTCCAGGTTTTGTCTGGAGTAGGGTGCCACCAGTAGAAGAGCTGGTCTAGTAAGACCGCTTGGTAATAGGATTTTAGATGCGGGAGACCGGCTCCCCCTCTGGAGGGCGGACGGATCAGGAGGTTTGTGGTGCACCTCGGCCATTTGGAAAGCCATATAAAGTTATTCAGAATTTTCTGAAGTGAGGAAAAGAAGGAGGATGGTATAGGAATGGGCAGCGCACGGAAGATATATAATATTTTAGGCAATATGCACATTTTGATAGTTGCTATTCTGCCTAGCATTGATAGAGTAGCCGTACGTAGGTTTCTAAGCTCCTGTGGAATTGTATCTAGTAGCGGTTTAAAATTAGCTGCATAGAGTTGATTAGTGTTGGCAGACAGTTTAATCCCCAGGTAGGGGATATTATGTTTTTCCCATTTAAAAGGGAATCGTTTGGTAAGCAGGTTTTGGAGTGGAGCAGGGGTGTACAGGTTTAAGATAGATGACTTGGGTTCGTTGAGTTTATAGTATGAAACGTCTGCGTACTTTTGTAAGTGGGTGCGTATCGAGGTAAGTGATTTACAGGGGTTTGTGATCATTAGAATAATGTCATCCGCAAAGAGACTGATTTTGTGTTCATGTTTAAGGAATTTGATTCCTGAGAAACTGGGGTCATTTCTGAGATTGGATGCCAGTGGTTCAATAAGTAAAGCGAAGATTATGGGGGAAAGAGGGCATCCCTGTCTAGTACCGTTGGAGATTTGGAACGGTTGCGAGAGCGTGCCGTTGGTGAGAACTCTAGCGGAGGGTTTGGAGTATAGGGATAAAATTGCAGACAACATCCAATCCGTAATTCCAAATTTTTGGAGGGTAAGCGTCATGAATTGCCAGTGAATGCGGTCAAATGCTTTTTCTGCGTCAAGTGATAGGAGGAGTGAGGGTTGATTATCAGTTTCAAGGTGGTGTAATAGTGATATGATTCGTCGAGTCACGTCAGGGGCCTGTCTGCCTGGTATGAATCCTACTTGGTCAGAGTGGATTAGGGTGGGAAGGTATGGAAGCAGTCGTTGAGCTATTATCTTGGCATATATTTTTAGATCTGTGTTAAGCAGAGAAATTTGTCTATAGTTTTGAACTAATTGGGAGTCTTTACCTGGTTTCGGGATCGTAGTAATTATTGATTGCAGCATATCAGAGGGAAATTCCCCTTTAGAGGCAACAAAGTTATAAAGAACCAAGAGGTGTGGCTTGAGGTGGGGTGCGAACGTCTTATAGTATTCATTGGTGAAACCGTCATTACCTGGTGATTTGTTCAAGGGGAGCTTGTTTATGGTTTTCTCGATCTCAGTAGGCGAGATCGGCACAGATAGGGAAGCTAATTGGGAAGGCGTAAGAGAAGGGAGATTGGTATGTTGTAGAAAATTTTCAATCGTCGGGGTTGTTGGTTGGGTCGTGTTTGGATCGTCTTTTATATTGTATAGCGCTTGATAGTAACACGAAACGCATTAGCTATGTCTTGTGGGTTGGTCAGTGGAGTATGTGAGATTGGGTGTTGAATCGTGTGAATTTTGTTTTTGAGCCGTTTTTGTTTGATGATTTTGGTAAGAAGAGAGTTTGATTTATTGCCTAGCGCATAAAATTGGGATTTGGTTTTTTGTAGGTTCATGTCATAAGTGTGTAGTAGGAGAGTGCGTAGTGCATTCCTATCTCGGTTTAAGGCTGCGGTCGTAGTGGGGTTCGGATTTTGTTTGTTATTGTCTTCGTTTTTGCGTATAGAGGTGAGGAGTTGGTCAATTTGCTGTGAGCGTTGTTTTTTAATGCGAGAATTTAGTTGGATGAGGATACCTCTCATATAAGCTTTATATGTTAACCAAAGCGTGGCGATAGAGATATCTGGGGTGCTGTTAGTTTCAAAAAAGAGGTGATGAGCATCCAATACAAATTTTTGGTTTTCCGGGAGTTTCAAAAGAGTAGGATTCAGTCTCCAAATAGGTGGGATCGCTGACCGTTGGGTATCGTCTAAGGATATGCTGATCGGAGCATGGTCGGACCAAGTTATAGTACCAATGTTGGATGATGATATGTGTTGTAAGGTCCATTTGTCAGTGGCAAACATGTCAATTCTAGAATATGAGAGATGTGGGGGTGAGAAATAGGTGTAGTCTCTCTCCGAGCCATGTTGGCATCTCCAGATGTCGTATAGGTCATGGTCATGTAATAAGCGATTGAGATCAAGGTTGGTGGGTTTCTTGGTAGAAGATGAGTCTAGAAGTGAATTACTAAGAGCATTAAAGTCTCCGCCAATAATAAGTCTACCTCGTTTGTTTCGGGAAATGAGGTTGAAGAGCTTGTGGTGAAATCTTATTTGTTTGCTATTAGGTCCATAAATGTTCACCAAGGTGTAAGTAATCTCGTTAATTTCGCATATCAAAATGAGGTATCGCCCTTGTGGGTCGATTATGGTGGAGGTAGATTGGAAAGAGAGAGCGTCATTAACAGCGATAAAAACTCCATTCTTTTTTTTAATATTAGTTGCCATAAATTGTTGAGAGAAACGGGGAAGATATAGTTTAGGGGTCTTGTCCGTGGCGAAGTGGGATTCTTGTATAAAAAGTATGTCAGCTTGAGATCTCCGGATTTCTCTTGATAGCATCGACCTTTTGAATGGGGAGTTGAGGCCTCGTACGTTAAGAGATGTGATGGTAATCATTTATACATGGATTCACGGAGTATATATATAGTTGGAGTGTTCTTTGGCAGTATTCGGGGTCAGGAGATCTAGATCTAGTGTCCGAGAGATATAGCTGGTGGTGCCATGGTAAGGGGCAGGTGGGAAGGAAAGGAACAACAGTAAAAAAAACTCTTGCGTATAATGCAAGTAACCAATGTAGCTAGGATCGCTACTGCAAAAAAGGGGGAGTCAGACAGGTTTTGACCTCCAGAAGGGTCAAACCTATAGAGAGTTTTGAAGATGAGAATCATTGGATATAGGCCGATCGCCAGAAAAGGGAGTGTTCAAAAGGAGCCTCCAGGGAAAAATATAAACATGTATATCGCGGCTTATGCCGCTAGGCCCGTCAGGTCGCTTCCATGTTTTGGACGGAGCCAGGGTTGTTCTTCTGTGGATCTGCAGGCAATATGCCCCAGGCCTTAAGAAAGTCCAAGCCAGCCTCCAAATTTTTAATGGTATACACCCTTCCTTGGTGTCGTACTATTAGTTTTGTTGGAAAGCCCCATTGGTAGGCCATATTATGGTTTCTGAGTGCTTTGGTAATTGATATTAGTTTCTTGCTATTAGAGAGTGTGGCCTTGGATAGATCAGCATAGAGACGCAGATTCGCATGAGAGGGTGGAAGTGGAGGTGGATTTCTAGTGGCCATCATAATTCTCTCCTTAATATGGTAGAAATGTAAGCGGACAAGCACATCCCTAGGGATGGATGCTGACAGGAATGAAGGTTTAGGAAGTCGATGTGCGCGGTCAATCGTGGCCTCAACTTCAGAGAGTGTTGGGATTAAAAGCTTGAGAAAGTGTTGCAGATATGGCAATAACGCGTCGGTAGACACGGTTTCTGGAATCCCTCTGAATTTGATATTATTACGGCGTGATCTGTCCTCCATGTCAGCTAATTTTAAGTTGATTTGTTCTATGTCCGATAGGTGATCTGTATGAGCATCAATCAGATCATTGTGCGCTTCTATGATGTCTCCTATATTGGTCTCAATGTGGCGGATTCTGCGTTCCTGTCTTTGTACCAAAGCAGTAATTTGGGTCAATGGCGCAGATATATCATTATGTAAGGTCTGGCGCAGTGATGTTAGCATGTTTTTCATGCAGATTTCGGTCAGTGGTTGGTCAGACGCTGGAAATGCGTCTATATCAGGCAGGGAGGGATGTGGTGGCTGAGGTGAAAAATTTAGGGCCCGGTGGGTGTCATCAGAGTCATTCTCTAGCTGCGGCCGTGATTTTGCTGGGCTGCAGGTCGTGGGTGACAGTGGGGGTGACAACTCACCAGTGTCCCCCGGATAAAGCTGGTGTTGTAGCCTGGGATCCACACTCTGGGACCTGTAGTCCTCCTCCTGTTCATTGCTGCCTCCCCGCATGTTTGAATGGCGGCCGCCATCTTGGTTTCCCGGGATGACGGCCGGGAAGAGGTTTGTCAGTTTCCCTGGCTGCCCCGGACTCTTTTTCCTCCGGGGCATGTCTAGTGGGCTGCGGGCACACTCCGTGAGCTGCCGTGTGCTGTCGGAATTCCCTGGGGTTTGAGTGAGCCGCTTCAGTGCTGGCGGGTGGACGGAGCGGGAGCTATCTCGCGTCCATCCTCGAGCCGGCCGCGCATGCGCCCTTCTAAATTCTTTAAGGGTGGGTGTTAGGGGATCAAAACTGAAGTTATAGAGACAAGGGTGGAAGATTCAGGATTAAAGATGAGTGAAAAAATAGAAAGCTCTTGCTATGAGTGATTTGACTAAGTAAGTCCATTTTCATTATTTATTTATTATTTACTCAGGTACTTACATAGCACCATCAATTTACACTACACTTTTTTTGAGAATGAGTAGCGGTACCATGTACCCCATACTCATTCACACGGGGGGGTAGGATCTGAGGGTCCCCTTACTAAAGGGGGCTTGCAGATTCTGATAAACCCCCCCACCCACAGGCCCCTATAACCACAGGCCAGGTTTGTGGGGAAGAGGCCCTTTCCCCCATCACCATGGGGACAAGATGCTTTGGGGGGAGCCTGCCTGCCCCAAAACACTCCCCCATGTTGAGGGCATGTGGCCTGGTATATTTTAGGGGGGCTCGCTCATCCCCCCTTTCCTGACCTGCCAGGCTGTTGATGATGTTTGAATAAGGATCTAGTATAGATTTTGAGGGGACCCCATGACATTTTTTTTTAATTTTGGTGTGGGGGTTCCCTCAAAATCCATACCAGACCCGAATTTTTAATTGCTGGCAATGTTTTTTACATTCAGCTGTCAGTGGGGAACCCTGCTAACAGCTGACACATTACCGCATGTTTTCACTACTAAAATTCCACATTACATAATAAGATAACTCACACGGTATTTTAGTAGCATTTTTTAGTGAATGCCAACTTTTTTTGGAAATATTCTGTGCGGTATGGTACCACATACTCGGATACAGTAAGATATTGGTTAGTGAATTGTCCCCTGGGTTGGAAGTTTGCAGTCAAACTTTTGTTTGTTGGTTCTAATGCTTGACTGTGAACCTGAAGAGGGGGGTGTTCAGCCCATCACTAGTAACCAAAAATGCCCACTCAGACTTCAGAAAGTGTCAGATTCATGGTACAAATCTACATTCACCAAAGCCTAGAATAATACAGTTGGATTTTACCCTCTTTTGCATGTTAGGGTATGGCTAACTTTCACTTCTCCTTCTCTTTCTGTGATCCCTTCTATTTTCTGGCGAGCTTTACTTATGTATTGGTTCAGCATGATTCCATAAGACTGCCATTGTACACAGTTTTTTGTGACTTTGTTTATCATGCCATTACTGTATTTGTAATGATTCTGTAAAACTATTCTCTGAGCTCAATAAACAGAGTTAAAAAAAAAAGATATAGCAGAATACAGTCATTTCAGAGCAAAGCATTGTTATTGACTTTGAACTAAGTAATGGGCAGTGAGGCATTTGATCTGTGATTTAAGTGCCTCAGTGCCCATTTCTTAGTTCAAGGTTCACAACAATGCTTTGCTCTTAAATCTTTTGCCAACATTAAATTTGCTTTAATTTGGATCAAGGATTATTGTTCTCCATGGTTGGAAGTCATTGTTTGCTGCAATGTTGCTTCATGCAATAATAATGATGCTTGGCTGTTTTGTTATTATTGGTCACCATCTCATCCAAAATGTTCATAACACTGATGCTGGATCTCTACCGTTGTAGAGTTTATTCAGGCTAAGACAGGGGTTATATGCGGGAACTAAAAAGGATAATTTTCTCATTCATTTTAATGCAAGAAAAAAGATTAAAAACAAAAAAAGCCAAAGTACAAACATAGGGGTGTACTTAACCTCCATTCTTATAGTGAGAGGTTGGGTTATCCCAGCTCCCACTCCTTACTGGTTGCTGTGAGACTGCTGACCAGGATTGAAGGGTGTACAGGACATTATGGATCATTGGAATAATGTGAATAATGTGAATTCAAAAATGTAAAGCATATTTGAATTCTGTAAATTCAGGTTTAATTTGTGCTTGACCTGAATTTGAATCTCAACATTAGTTTTTAAGCACTTGTTGACCAGCATTTGAACTTTTACTGCTGGAACTTCCAGGATAACAGGCATGCACACGCCCTGCTGCTCATGCTGTGGTTGGATTTAGTACAAGTTTTTCAGCAGGTTCACAGCCAATGATTTTATTTGTGAACCTACTAACAGTTGTGGCTAACCACAGCACAGGGATCATGTTGTTAGTGAACATAGAACACAGATCTGGCTGGTTCTGCTCCTTGTTCTCACTTACCATTCACAGCTGAGATCTGGGAGAAAAGGCAGCCAGTCTGTAAGTACAATCAGCACACATACACTTGTTAGGCACAGAGTTAACCCCTTGATTACCCTCCTGATCACCCCTGTTACCTAGCTAGTGGCATTATTACAATGACAGTGTACTGTATTATCACTGAATTAACGTCACTAGTGACATTAGACGGTGTCAATTAGAGAAACTCCCAACCAGTGTCAGTTAGTGCCAGTCCCTGATTGCTTTCCACACTATCACAGTAACACTATAAGTTGCTGATCACCACCATTACTAGCATAGTGTCTGTCTGAATCAGTATCCTGATCCCTAATAGTATAGTGTCCCCAAAAACAGAGTTAGATGTGGAATATTTTTATGAAAGACATGTACCAGAATACATTTTGGCTTAAATTTATGAATAATGGGGATTTTTTCAAACTTTTTGGTCTTTTTTTCATTTATATAACAAAGATTAAAAAACCCAGTGGCGACCAAATACCGGCAAAAAAACCTTTGTGTGAAAAAATTATATAAATTTCAGTGTTGCATGACCAAGTAATTGCCAGTTAAAGTAGCACAGTACTGAATAGCAAGAAATGGAATGGTCACAAAGGCGATATAAACCTTCTGGAGGTCAAGTGGTTAATGTAAATTTTTTTTTATTCTTCTCACAGTTTTGGCTGTCAGTTGATTGGAAAATGAACACCCAAAATTATCAACTGTTAAAGTACACCTCTTTCAAAACCTTCTAGGTTTCATTATCCCCTTATTCTTTTTTACATGCATTTTCCACGTATGGTAACCCTTGTGTATGGATTTCCTTGTCAATGGCTCAGTTGGCCAATTTTATACAGGTTTATTTTTAGAATCTTCCTAGAAGCAAGAGTAAACTTTAGCCAAAGCACACCACATAGCTGATACAGAACACAGAAGTACAAGGAACCAGTAGAGTCTGTGATAAACAGCCCCAGTCAGTCCAATGAAATGTTATGAGTGGAGTGTACCTGTTGCATAGGTTTTTGCATTTCATAAGATAAACTGGTGGCAGTGGAGGGCCTGTAGCAGTATACAAGGAGTTAAGCACTGGATATACCTTGCTCCCCAACTGGGGTATAAGTTGTCTTTTCCATGGTATAATCATTGTTGTTGGGGACTGATGCATATGGGTTGTGATGGAACATGTCTGTAGGTCCAACCAGACCCACTAGTAATGTGGTCTCACTACTAGCCAGGAGGCTGAAAAACCTTTGTTGTATTTTGGACTGCAATTATTACCCTTGCAAGGGAACCTCTAATTTGATTGTGTTTTTTTGCAGCTCTGAAGAATAAACCTGGGCAGGAAGCCCTTAAACACACTTTAGCAATTGAATCACCTCCCTGCAATCTCTCTGCCTGAAATTGAACCTCACTTGAGCTCAGGAAGGTTTCATCCTCTTCATGACCAGCACTGCGCTACTTAAACTAGCAATTACACGGTCATGCAACACTGTACCCAAATTAAATTTATATAATTTTTTCACACAAATAGAGTTTTCTTTTGGTGGTACAGATATCCCTCGCTTAACAACTGAGTTATGTTCTGGGAAACTGATCGTTAAACAAGCAATTGTATTTAGTATGTACATTACAATATTCAGAACAAAGAAATGGGCAAAGGGAACTCCAATTTGATGACTTTGATTTTATTTGCATAACTCTTACACAGTATGAAGTACTGTACTGTATAACAACTTAAAACAACTGTACAGTACCTGTACTATACTGTACAATCAAAAATTTGGTGTACTGTTCCAAAAGAAAAAACAAAAAACAGTAAAGCTCAGTAAACAAGATGTACAGAATGGAAAAAAAAACAAAAAGACAAGATAACATTTTTGTCGTCGAATCTTTCAAAGTCCTCATCAGTAGACATATGATTAGTAAATGTAGAAGGTCAGGGTAAGGGAGATGATGAAGTAGAAGTAGGGATCCTGGGTGTAGTTTGTGAGAAGAATCCCGTTAGTGTGCTCTGTTTTGTCATTTTTTTTTCTTCATAAATTTCATGATAGCATCGTAAAAGTTCACTCATTTGCCGTTCAACTTTTGTGTACTGTTTAACATCTGGATCCATAGCTTCTAGTTCTAACATAGCTGCATTAACTTTTGAAAACACACATGCTAATCCCTTTGCAGTGAACCTCTTTGGTACTTCATCAATTCTGTCTTCTTCTAAGTGTTCCTGTCCTTCCAACTCCATTAAATCTTCTGCACTCAGCTCTTCCTCAGTATATTCCACTAATTCTTCCATATCTTGCTCTTCAACCTCCAAATTAAGCACATTACCAAGCTCCACAGTTGTTTCGTTTATGAGATTCACATATTCACCTTTGTCAAATGCTTCTGTATTATGCAAAAACTTTTGTAGGCATTTTTTCCATACGCCTCGCATACAGTTTTCCATCACTCCATCCCAAGCTGCTTCAATATTTTTAATGCAGTCTAAAATGTATGATTTCCAGAAGTCATGAAGGGTTACTTCATTGTTTTCTGTTGCTGCTATAGCTTTGGTGGTAGCTATAGCCCTCTGGTCCATGGGCTGTAAGATAACACTTGTATTTTTTGGTAAATACACTAACTTTACCACTCGGTGTAGATCATCAATGTGCTGTGGGTAGCCTGGAGCATTATCAAGCAGGAGTAGAAATTTAAAAGGAACGCTCTTTTCTTGCGTCATCCAGACCTTGTTATTAGTTCTATAGTAAACAGGCAGCGTGCGCTTACTAATATGATTTAATGCAGGAGGGTTCTTAGAGCTATAGTTGAGGAAAGACTTTAATTTGAACTCACTAACATTTCCTCCCAACAACAATGTGACTCTATGCTTAAAAGCCTTAAAGCCAGGCATTGTTTTAGCTTCTTTGTGTATATAGGACCTTTCAGGCATTTTCTTCCAAAAAAGGCTGGTTTCATCCACATTGAAAATTTTCTTCTGGACAGTAGCTGCCTTCCTCTATGATTTTATCAAATTGGTCAAGAAAAAGTTGTGCTGCATCTACATCTACACTTGCCGCCTCATCGCTGACACTCCGATTATGCAGCTTGAACCTGTGACAAAACTGCTGAAACCATCCAGGACTTGCTGTAAAGGTTTCCATTGATGCTTCACCTTCACGTGCCTTCAGAGTCTGGAACATACTAAGTGCCTTGGCTTGAATGAATGGAAAACTCATTGGAATTCTTTTTTGTATCTGGTGATCAAACTACATTGCCAATAACACTGTTCAACAAATTTTTATTTTTTGCCAGTTTTCGAAACAAAAGGATCCATTTCTTAATGAATTTCACATTCTGAGTTCAAATATAACAATGAAATTTGTCAATTGGCTCTAGTTTTTCTGTAAACGGAAAGTTTTCTACTATAGGCGTAATGACTACATAATGCACAATAATTATATAGATAGATGTCTTTCCACAAATATAAAGCAAGTGATATTGACTACATAACAAAGCCTAAATGGCATAATATATTGCATAGGATTACCAAGAAAAATTATAGCCATAAGCTAAGTTGAATCATTTTAATACTTAGGATTCTCACTAGTTTTGTCTTCAGTTTGTGTCGGTTTTGCTTCTCTTGGCTTTTCTCTTGTATTCGAGGAAAGGGCTATCTCTTACAACTGCACGTGACTACACGCTTCAGGTTCTTCCTCACTTGACTCAACCATGAAGGATTCTGGTGCTTTAGGAATTGGTAGCCCCTCTCCATGAGGAACTGGACGTATTGCCGATGGAATATTTGGATAGTGCACAGATAACTATTTCTTCTTATTTAGCCCTTTTACAATTGGAGGCACCATACAAAAGTAACAATTACTAACATGATCTGTTGGCTCCCTCCAAATCATTGGCACAGCGAAAGGCATAGATGCCTTTTTTCCATTCAACCATTGCTCCAGTGCCGTCCCACAAGAATTGCAGCATATATGTGGTGCCCAGCTCTTGTCCTGGTCTCCTATCTTGCAGCCAAAATACAAGTTGTAGGCTTTCTTAATCATTCCTGTTATCCTCCTTTTTTGTGAGATAAAGTTATTTCACCGCAGATATAGCAGAAATTATCTGCTTTATTCACACAAGTTCGAGGCATTACTGAGTAGCCTATATAAGCATAAAACGAAATGTAAAGACGCTGTCGAACTACAATCAGCTACAGATACTGCAGCTTTTATGCAGTGAAGTGATGCAATTAAAGGCTAATATTGCATCATCTCAGTATACATGCAATTTTCTATTGGTCACCAGTATCAATTGCGCAATATGCAGCTGAAGTTGCATCATAATTTTGAATGGCTTACGTCATTAGATGGGTGAATATATCATGGAAACTAGAGCCAATCAACATTTTTTAGGGTCATTTTCGTTTTCAGCACCCCAAAATTATGTAAGATTAGCTAATTTTATGCCCAAAACATTTTACCTGTTGAACAGTGTAATTTTTCCATTTCTTAAATGAGGCCTGTCCACTGCCTAGTTAATATGGTTTTAAAACCTGTACATGTTTTCACTACCTCTTCCACTTTTTCTTTATCCTTCAGGATTGTTGAAGTGGTTGAATGCACCAGATTTAAGTCCTCTGCTATTGCTTTAACCTTTTTTACCAGCTTCATAGTCGTTTATGATCTTAATATTTAGTTTAAGATCAATAGACTTCCTTTTTTTTCTTGCTACTTTCTCCTGCACAATTCCCTCTTTTGTATTTAGATGCCTTCTCGTGCTAAGGGGTACATAATAAAGTAGATACAGAATAAAAGGTACCCTGATCTCACAACATTACTGTACTGTTCAAGAAGAAAAGTACATGTACTGTACATTGTCACACTACTGTACAGGTACCACATAGCTGCCAACATTTAAAAAAAAAAATTTCAGGGACACTTTTTTCTGCTCTGCATTCCACCATTGGAAGAGGGATTTCTACACTGACCACCAATGTAAGCAGAAATTTGCATATCAATTGAAATCTTAATGCACTACCTGAATTACTTATGAATGGACTTGCATACTGTACTCTAACAGAGCATGGCTGGGTAGAGGTGACAGTTTCAAGCAGTTTCAGGGACACAGAGCCTGCCAGGGACATATGAGTAAAGTGTGGAATTGTCCCTGAAAATCAGGGGCAGTTGGTAAGCATGGTACCACCTGGGCTGAACATCAGAGAAACAGCAATGCCTAGGGTGGCTAAGAATGGCAGGCAACATCATGCACATACAGTACAGTACATACTGAAGATATTACAGTACTCACAGAAATCTGTGGAACTTCTTGAGTAGAAAAAGCCACTAAAGAAGCCACCATAGACTGCACAGAAGCCACAATAGGCCAGAAAAAACACTCTAGGCCACAAACAAGCCACCATAGGCCACACTGCTACTTCACAAGAAGATCCACCACAGGCTGCACTTCTGCTCAGTTTCTCTGTCATAAGTCCCCCAGCAGGGTTGCAGGTCTGAACAATGGGTCGTAAGTCCAAGGAAAGGAAATTGAATCAGGTCGTAAGTCCGAGGGCAGGTCGTAAGTCCGAGCCAAAAAAAATGGTCGTAAGTGCAAAAATTTGTTAACCGGGTAGGTCGTTAAGCGAGGGATACCTGTATTTAGTCACCACTAGTTTTTTATTTTTTATTATATAAATGAAGAAAGACTGAAAATTAAAAAAAAAAAAAAAAAACTATATTTGTGACCGTCAATTAAAAAAATAAACAAAATCAAATGTCTTCATAAATTTAGGCTAAACTGTATTTTGCTAAATGTCTTGGTAAAGAAAAAAAATCCCAATGAGTGTATTAATTGGTCTGTGTGAAAGTTATAGTGTCTACAAATATCACATATGTAGTGTACCATTGAGGGCTGCTGTGTTTCTGGGTCCCCCTAAGCTTTGCACAGCCAGGCAACAAGCATTTTTCCACACTTTCATCCTCAGTCAGTGAACAATCCATGAGCTTTGTTTTTGTTATTTTATTAGGGGAAATAACTTGAATAGGGTAGTAGGGATTATGGGATGCCCAGCTTGACTAAACTTTCTTTCTATGTACAAAGAAAGATCCGGGACTGTTCTCTTTTGTATTGTGGGGAAAAAAATTTCGACTGTCAGGTTAATTTTTTATTTGTTATCTGTTTTGTAAATTTTGTAAGTTATATACTATAAAAAGGGAATACAATGGCCAAAACCATTTGTTTACTTTTAATTAATCATTGGTACCTGGCTGTCTGATGGTTTGGAAAAAATGTTCAGTATTTAGGATAAGCCAGAGTAAATCTGTTGCTAAATCTGACAAATCATAAGCAGTTAATTACTGTGTGCTATTATTGCACAAAATTTAATTTTTTTAACCTGCTTGAGTGATTGATCCTAATTTCCCTAGGGTGACATCAAGATCATCACTAAAACATGACGTTCTACTGATACTAATCAACATGGCTTCAGTTTAGATAGAAACTGAAAATCAGCAGTGAGCAGAATTCAAATTCTAAGCCAATTTCTCTTCCAAAGATCAATGGTCCTCACCTTCTTTGAGTGTCAGAATGTCAGTGTCATTATTTAAAGTCTTCCATTGTCACTGCATCATTATTCATGGAGTGCAGGTCTTATGGCACCATTCCTATGAAACTAAAGGTGCAGACATCCTACGGCTTCAAGAACATGTCAAAACTCTTATGGTTATATTTAATAAGCAGAACAAAAAGCAAAGAACTAAGTGCAACTGTATTAACCCAAACCCATTCTAGTAAAGTTCGAAAAATGCAAGGAATTATACTGTAAGTACAGTAGTTACTAAAAATATTGCATTTTGAACATAAGGGATGATTTATAACAGAGCAAATATTGTTTTCTGCTCCCTATTTTACTATGCAGTATTTATCAATACTACAGCCTGCTTTATATAGCCCATTCACAAAATTCAGGCTGGGTATTGAGCTTACATTACCTCACATAGTTCTCTCTGCTTAACACAGCAGAGATAATTTCTTTTTCATTCCCCATTTATTTTATAGCAATCTGTTAGCTTCTGACCACTGACATTTCTTAATTTCCTAAAAATTGTGGCAAAAAAATCAGATCACTTTGGGGTATATAATTTAAAAAAAGGGGCTTTGGGGGAATGTGTACTGTCCTTGCATTTTTACTTCTGGTGTTAAATAACTGAAAGTTATTAAGAATAGAGCTTTTGGTCATTTTTTCTTCATTTAGTAAAAAAAAATAAATACCCAGTGGTTAATAAATATCATAAAAAGAAAGCTCTGTCTAAATTTGGGTATAGTGTTGCATGATTGTCAGTCAAACTATCACAGCACTGGCAACTGAAAAATGGCCTGGTAATGAAAGGAGCTGGTACTCAAGTGATTAGGCACATTGCTGTGCTTTATACTGTATATGTGTGGAGCTCTTATTTTTAAGAAACAGTATGGCTGCATTATGGCCATATTGCTATTCTTTAATATATACCCCTAAGTGTTTTGGCACATTATACTTTTTTTATTTGATAAAGCAGTTGATTTACAAATATCGAAAAAGTCGTTCATCATATTAGCACTGAAATATTGATTTGTCGTGCTTGTGCTGCCATAGCAGATATATATACACAGTATATATATATATATATATATATATATATATATATATATATATGTGTGTGTGTGTGTGTGTGTTTTGTGCTAGTTATCACAGTCCCTAATTATGAATCCTAGCACTCCTGCAACTAGTCAGTGTTGTTCCTGCTTATTTAGAGATAGGAAGTTTTTGGATTGGAATACTTTTTCACATTTAAGAAAACTGATGACACAAGTCCTTGTAATGTGTCAGTCTGGAATAAATTATGTTGTATTCTACTTATGTTTATTTGATTTCAATCAAATAAAAATATTTACATGCATACATGGCAAAGTCCTGACCTGTTTATGCCTTTAATTTTTATATTACATTGCTGCAGCTTAACATACTCCATTAATTGATAATCCAGTGAGCTGAAACCTTATTTTCTTACATTTTCCTAGAGAAGGCCTAATGTATCAAAGGGCCAGTAGATAGAATTTTCACACAGCCACCAATCAGATTCAACCAGCTTAGAAATCTGTATATGATTGGTGATCAACCAGAGAGAGAGGAAGCTACAAAAGCACAATCTTCAGGAAGCACAATCCCACTTGACATCTGTTCTGGATTTCTAGAGATTATAACTCCAGGAGAACTCAGATTAAATGCATTTAGGTTTTCTGGGGGCGGAGCCTGACTATGGCGGCGGCGGAGAGCTCGTGGTAGGAGCTCTTGCACGAGCTTCTCCGACCGACCCCCCCTATTTTCGGTCTTAATTCCCCCCAGTGCTGTGGAGCTCTAGATGGCTGAGACCTACCTCAGCCTTGGGGGCTTCCCCTCATGAGCAGCGGTCCGCGGTTGGAGGAGCCGGGGAGCTGGAGAGAGGCTGGGACGCTGAGCCTGGTTGCCGGGAGATGAGGAGGCGCGGCCGGTGCACGTATCCAGCCGCGGTGCATCCCTGGGAGGCAGGGACGCCGGCCTGCCGAAGGCTGATAGAGAGCAGGAGAGTCGGGGGAAAGTGGAAGCCGGTTGCCTCCCCGATGTGACAGGGAGACTCTTACGGCTCTCGATATCCCCCTGGCTGGATGTCCAAACCTGGGCCTGGTGGACCCAGGAATACCAGGAACCCATCCTGCCTCCCTGGGACGAACCTTAAAGAGGAAAGAAGAAAGAAAAATAACACAGCATCGGAAACCCAGAGGAATCCCCCCCCCTCAGGATTGAGCAGCAGGGAAGACCCTCCGTACAAAAATGGAGCCACCGTCCTGAGAAGGGAAGGGTGAGTGAAAGCTACTGGGGGCGTACTGTGTTGTGGACCCCTGAGTGACATAGGAGACCAGGAGGTGAAAGAGGGGAGGGGAGGATTCCCAGGGGTTAGAAGAGAAGAAGAGAGGAGGCCCAGGTGTCCTAGGAAATTCAAACATATAAGAAAATTGCAAGTCGGTCTGGTCCAGAAATTACAAAGGAGAGGTTTAATCCCATCTTGAGGATATAGAAAGAAAAAATTAATAAAAGGAATTTACAGAGGATATGAAGAATAAAGGTCCCAAGGTAGCAGGGCCCAAAGGGTCTCAAACAGGAACAATAAAGAAATTTACATCACATGGAAATATTACGCCAGAAAGGGCCCAAGGCGCATGCGCAAAAGGGGAAATGGACACTAGTTCAGGTAATAGTCCTAGATTATCATTGGGCATGAATAGCAGTGGTAGCCAACAAATAGAGGATGGTTCGGGAAAAAGAAAATCGAAAGAACTACAAGTACCAAACAAGAAGGAGATGATAGAAATGTTTCAAAATTTGGAAAAAATGATAAAACATGAAATGACAGCTATCCGAAATGATCTAGGGCACCTGCTATCAAGAATGGAGGAAACAGAGGAGAAAGTTAAAAATCAGGCCCAAATCATAGATAACCTAAGGAAAAAAATAAACCAATTGGAAAACACCCAGAAAAAATTGATCTATAGGATGGAAGCTCAAGAAAATAAAGAAAGAAGGTGTAACATTAGAGTACATGGGATTCCAGAGACTGCAAAAGGTGAAACACTATATGAATTAGTGAAAAAAATCTTGAACTCCATAAGAGACAGACCTGAAACAGATGGGATCAAGTTAGATGGAGTGTTCAGAATAGGAAAGTTCAAACAGGCCATTGGGAAGGAAAGACAGAGAGACATAATTGTCCAGTTCCAAAAATTTGGGGTTAAAGATGAGATTTGGAAGAAGACCAAGGGAAGATCATTAATTAAGTATGGAGATTTGACTATTCAAATTTATGTGGACTTAACAGCAGTGACCCTATGGAGAAGGAGAGCCCTGAGACCCCTGTTGGAGCAAATGAGGAAACAGAATGTGCAGTATAGATGGGGTACCTCAGCATCTCTAATTGGCTGGAAAAATTGGGTCACAGCTTATTTGAGATTTCTGGAGGAACTAAGGGATTTTTGTGAGAGACTGGATTTGCAAAGAATGGAGATAGTGGGATGGGAAGAAGAAGAAGAAAATAAAGGAGATACAGATAATACAAAAGAGGACTGGCAGTGGGTCGGGGGGAGGGGGAGGGAGATTTTGGGGTTGGGGAGGGAAAGGAGGGAGAATTAAGTAGAAATTATGTTCTGTTTTTTTTTTTTCTCTCTCTCTCCTGCTTCCATCTCTCGCCCCTGGTCTCTCCCCTCTGGATGTTGAGGTCCTTCAGAACGCTCTGGTGAAGGGAGGGAAGTAAAGATTCTTTTTGAGCTTAGATGATAGAGAGAGGGGATCTGGGGGGGTCGGAGGAGAGGCGAGCCGTGCATGGGTGGACCTTACGCCCTAAGTTTTAAATCAAAGGTGGAAACAGATCCACAAATGATTTGTAGGCAGTTCATAAGCCTAAAAACGGGTAGGGGAAAAAGAAGAGAAGGGGGGAGGGACGGGGGGTGGGAGTGGGAGATGGGAGTTGGGTGGGGGGTTGAGGGGGGAGGGGAGGTAGGGGTGGGAGGAGGGGAGGTTGGGTTAATATGTTGCAAGAAAGTAGGGCCTAATAGGAGGAGGCGTATTAGGGGAGAGATAGACAGAATTAAGAAGGATGGAAGAAATACAGTTTATAACATATAATGTGAATGGGTTGAACTGTCCTGGGAAAAGATTTAAGTTGTTTAAAGAGTTACATCATAGGGCAGCGTCAGTGGTATTTTTACAGGAAACACATTTTGAGATAGAGTCAAATGTGAAATTAAAATCTAAGTACTATCCAACATGGTATTATGCTGACTCTCCAATTAAAAGAGGAAAAGGGGTGGCAATAGGGTTGGCTAAGAATATGAGATTTGAGCTGGAGGATAGAAGGACCGATCCGGAGGGGAGATTCCTGTTCTTGAAAGGTAAATTACAGGGTATCAAGTGTACGATAGCCAACATATATTGCCCCAACAAAAAGCCGGAGATCTATTTGAAGGGTCTGTTGAAAAAATTGATAGACTTCAAAAAAGGGCGTTTGATAGTAGCGGGAGATTTAAACCTCTGTATGGACCCACAAAAGGATGCAACCTCCCTTGTGCAGAGAGAAGGGGGTAGGTCTCTGAGAGCTTTGAAGAAGGTGATCCACGAGTACCAACTGGTGGACACCTGGAGAATAATGCATATGAAGGACAGAGACTACACCTTCTTCTTTAATGC
Source organism: Staurois parvus (assembly GCF_062004578.1). Taxonomy (NCBI): domain Eukaryota; kingdom Metazoa; phylum Chordata; class Amphibia; order Anura; family Ranidae; genus Staurois; species Staurois parvus. The sequence goes on from NW_028317802.1 coordinate 15,380,195, forward strand.
ACATGAGATATACTCAAGACTGGATTACATATTAATAGATCATCAACTCATTGAGCTGCTGGTTAAAATAGAAATAGAGATAAGAACTTTCTCGGATCATGCCCCTGTCATAATGAAAATAGGATGGGGAGGAAGGTGGACGGGAGGTTACGATGGAGGTTAAATGAGGCTCTTCTCTTAGATGAGGATATTGCGCAGAAGATCAGGGAAGAGATTAAGGTATATTTCAAGGAGAATGAGACAGAGGAAGTATCGACAGCTACAGTATGGGAAAGCCATAAGGTATATATAAGAGGAATTTTGATTGCGATGGGAGCAAGGAAAAAAAAAGAAAGAAGAGAGAGGGTTAGTGGACTCCTAAAGGAAATCCTGGATTTGGAGCAGATACATAAGAAGAAAATAACAATAGAAACAAGACAGAAGTTAACGGATAAAAAAGACGAGTTAGAGAGATTGATGGAAGAGGAGAGGAGAAGAGTATATAATAAAGTATTAAATGAAAGATATAGATGGGGAGATAGACCAGGAAAATACTTAATGAGAGCCCTGAATAAAAAGAAAAACAGGAATTATATAGAAAAGATAAAAAGTCCTAAGGGGGAGTTGGTACACTCAACTAAAGAAATTATTAAAGTATTCACGGAGTATTATAGAAAGTTGTACAACATTAGTCCCCAAGGTTCATCAAAAGAAATTAGAGAAGGTATTAATGAAAAAAGGTTGATATATTTAAAAAATGCGGGATTACCAAAGCTCAGTGAAACACAATTGAACTCCTTGGACGCGGAAATCTCCCAGGAAGAAATAGAGGCAGCATTAAGAAGTACAGGGGGTGGGAAAAGCCCAGGCCCGGATGGTTATACAGTTAAGTACTATAAAAAATTTAATGAATTACTGTTACCGAAGTTGAAGAAGTATATGAATGATTTGGGAGGTGGGATGGAGGGGAGGAGGGAATCCCTTCAGGCCCATGTCGTTCTCATTCATAAGGAGGGAAAAGATCCTTCACAGTGCTCTAGCTACAGACCAATTTCATTATTGAACACTGATACCAAGCTGTACGCAAAGGTTTTAGCAAACAGGCTGAAAGATCTAATACCTGAATGGATCCATGGAGATCAGGTGGGCTTTGTCCCAGGGAGAGAGGGTAGAGACAACGGGTTGAGAACTTTAATGCTTATTCATAAAAGTAGAAAAGGAAAAGCCCGTTGGTGCTCTTGTCAATTGATGCCGAGAAGGCGTTTGATAGAGTGGACTGGGGCTTTATGATGGACAACTTGGAAGTGCTAGGGATCGGAGAGAGAATGCGGGAGTGGATAGGTAAATTATATAGGGAGCCCACCGCAATCATTACGGTAAATGGGGAGAGGTCGGAATCCATTGGGATGTCCAATGGAACAAGACAGGGCTGCCCATTGTCCCCCTTGTTGTACGTTTTGACATTGGAACCCTTGTTGTCAATAATAAGGAATAGTGGAGCTGTAAAGGGAATCCAGATAGAAAATATAGAACATAAAGTAGCGGCCTTTGCGGACGACCTATTGTTTTATGTAGGCAACCCCCGAATAACACTACCAAGTATAATGAAGACCCTGAAGGAATATGGTGAATTATCAAATCTAAAAATAATCCAACAAAAACAGAGATTCTGAACATCAATATACCAAAGAGCAAAAAAGAAAAGCTACAAAAAGAATTCCCCTTTATATGGAGAGAAAAAGATATTAAATACCTAGGAATAAAACTAGCCACCTCATATAAACAACTGTATAGATTAAACTATATTTCTCTGATAAATGAGACTAAGGAAGAATTAAAAAGATTAGGAGGAAACCCATCATGGATAGGACGTATAAACCTAGTTAAAATGGTAATTATACCTAAAATACTCTATAGATTTCAAATGGTCCCAATCAAACTCCCAGAGGCGTTTTTTAAGATAATGAGAAGAATGTTAACAAAATATATACAGTGGGGCAAAAAAGTATTTAGTCAGCCACCAATTGTGCAAGTTCTCCCACTTAAAAAGATGAGAGAGGCCTGTAATTGGCATCATAGGTAGACCTCAACTATGAGAGACAAAATGAGAAAAAAAATCCAGACAATCACATTGGCTGATTTGGAAAGAATTTATTTGCAAATTATGGTGGAAAATAAGTATTTGGTCAATATCAAAAGTTCATCTCAATACTTTGTTATATATCCTTTGCTGGCAATGACAGAGGTCAAACGTTTCCTGTAAGTCTTCACAAGTTTGGCACACACTGTTGCTGGTATGTTGGTCCATTCCTCCATGCAGATCTCCTCTAGAGCAGTGATGTTTTGGGGCTGTCGCTGGGCAACACGGACTTTCAACTCCCTACAAAGGTTTTCTATGGGGTTGAGATCTGGAGACTGGCTAGGCCACTGCAAGACCTTGAAATGCTTCTTACGAAGACACTCCTTCGTTGCCCAGCCGGTATGTTTGGGATCATTGTCATGTTGGAAGACCCAGCCACGTTTCATCTTCAAAGACCTTGCTGATGGAAGGAGGTTTGCACTCAAAATCTCACGATACGTGGCCCCATTCATTCTGTCCTGTACATGGATCAGTCGTCCTGGTCCCTTTGCGGAGAAACAGCCCCAAAGCATGATGTTGCCACCCCCATGCTTCACAGTAGGTATGGTGTTCTTTGGATGCAACTCAGCATTCTCTCTCCTCCAAACACGACGAGTTGTGTTTCTACCAAACAGTTCTATTTTGGTTTCATCTGACCATATGACATTCTCCCAATCCTCTTCTGGATCATCCGAATGCTCTCTAGCAAACTTCAGACGGGCCCGGACATGTACTGGCTTAAGCAGGGGGACACGTCTGGCACTGCAGGATCTGAGTCCCTGGCAGCGTAGTGTTTTACTGATGGTAGCCTTTGTTACGTTGGTCCCAGCTCTCTGCAGGTCATTCACTAGGTCCCCCCGTGTGGTCCTGGGATTTTCGCTCACCGTTCTTGTGACCATTTTGACCCTACGGGGTGAGATCTTGCGTGGAGCCCCAGATCGAGGGAGATTATCAGTGGTCTCGTATGTCTTCCATTTTCTAATTATTGCTCCCACAGTTGATTTGTTCACACCAAGCTGCTTGCCTATTGCAGATTCAGTCTTCCCAGCCTGGTGCAGGTCTACAATTTTGTTTCTCTGTGTCCTTTGACAGCTCTTTAGTCTTCACTAGAGATGAGCGAATTATTCAAAAATTCGATTCGGCTGATTCGCCGAATTTGCGGAATAAATTCGATTCGATGCGAATTTATTCGCTGCGAATTTAACTTATTAAAAGGGTTTCTAGGCTTCAGAGAGCCTTTATATTAGTGCAGAACACTGTACCTTTAATTTAAATGCCCTTGGAGTCTGCTGGGGAAGAGAAATAATACTGTCAGTCAGTATGACATGCAGATGAGTGCCGTTGATCTTAGAATCACCGCACACTTCACTCATTTGGGCAGTCACGGGGGACGACGAAGAAGATGAAGAAGAAGAAGAAGGATAAGAAGAAGAAGAAGGAGAAGAAGAAGAAGAAGAAGGATAAGAAGAAGAAGGATAAGAAGAAGAAGAAGTAGAAGAAGTAGAAGAAGAAGTAGAATAAGAAGAAGAAGAAGAAGAAGGATAAGAAGAAGAAGAAGAAGGATAAGAAGAAGAGGATAAGAAGAAGAAGGATAAGAAGAAGAAGAAGTAGAAGAAGAAGTAGAAGAAGAAGAAGAAGAAGAAGAAGGATAAGAAGAAGAAGAAGAAGGATAAGAAGAAGAAGAAGGATAAGAAGAAGAAGAAGAAGAAGAAGGATAAGAAGAAGAAGAAGGATAAGAAGAAGAAGAAGAAGGATAAGAAGAAGAAGAAGAAGGATAAGAAGAAGAAGAAGAAGGATAAGAAGAAGAAGAAGAAGAAGAAGGATGATAAGAAGAAGAAGAAGAAGAAGAAGGATAAGAAGAAGAAGAAGAAGAAGAAGGATAAGAAGAAGAAGAAGGATAAGAAGAAGAAGAAAAAGAAGAAGAAGAAGAAGAAGAAGAAGAAGTCGAAGAAGAAGAAGAAGGATAAGAAGAAGAAGAAGAAGAAGGATAAGAAGAAGAAGAAGAAGAAGAAGAAGAAGGATAAGAAGAAGAAGAAGGATAAGAAGAAGAAGAAGATGAGGAAGATGAGGATGAGGATGAAGAAGAAGAAGTAGGATGAAAATAAGAAGAATTCCAGTACAGCAAAAAGTGTATCTGCAGAGAGCTCCGCTATTTCTGACAGTTCTCTGACAGTTCCTTCACATTTACAGCGGTTGAAACATTGTATCTATTTGTTTCCGAATAAAAACATCTGTATCCTAAATGGAAACAAATAGATACAATGTTTCAACCGCTGTAAATGTGAAGGAACTGTCAGAGAACTGTCAGAAATAGCGGAGCTCTCTGCAGGGACACTTTTTGCCGGCTGTAGAAGGGATGAAAATCGGCCGATCGGGAAAAATTCGATTCGTGCATCCGAAGTTTGCTAATTTTCGGATTCGGTGCGAATCAAATTTTTCCTAATATTCGAAACGAATCCCACTTCGCCAAGTTCAATTCGCTCATCTCTGGTCTTCACCATAGTGTAGTTTGGAGTGGGACTGTTTGAGGTTGTGGACAGGTGTCTTTTATACTGATAACAAGTTCAAACAGGTGCCATTGATACAGGTAATTAGTGCAGGACAGAGGAGCCTCTTAAAGAAGAAGGTACAGGTCTGTGAGAGCCAGAAATCTTGCTTGTTTGTAGATGACCAAATACTTATTTTCCACCATAATTTGCAAATAAATTCTTTCCAAATCAGCCAATGTGATTGTCTGGATTTTCTTTTCTCATTTTGTCTCTCATAGTTGAGGTCTACCTATGATGCCATTTACAGGCCTCTCTCATCTTTTTAAGTGGGAGAACTTGCACAATTGGTGGCTGACTAAATACTTTTTTGCCCCACTGTATGGAGGAATAAAAAACCAAGAATATCATACAAAACACTAAGTAGGACTAAAGAGAAAGGGGGAATGGGACTACCTGATGTCAAGAGATACTATAAAGCAGTAATTTTAGCAAGAATCTATGATTGGACATTTAACCATAAGGGAAAAAGTTGGGCAAAAATAGAAAACGAACTGAGTGGAATTAGTTTGAGTAAGATGATATGGGCTCCAGCACATTATAGAAAAATTTAAGAAAACACAAGCACTTACACTTTAAATGTTTTAAGGATATGGGATAATTTACATAAACACATGAAATGGGAATTTAACTCTATATTAATGCCTCTTGCAAACACGGAGTATTTCCCTCCAGGAAAGGATGAGATATCAGGGAGATGGTTTAAAAAGGAAGATATCCAATTGAGAGACGTATTGGTAGAGGGGGAATTGAGAACATTTAAAGAATTAAAAGAGAGGGGGGGAGATATGTTTAATAGAATAGATGAGTGGAAATATCATCAATTAAAATGTTTCATTGGAAATCTCCCAAAACCCTTAAGATTAAAAAAGGAGTGGAATATGTTTGAAAGGCTATTAGAAACACGTAGAGATGGGAAACACGGTGTTACAAAAATTTATAGAATACTCACAGAATTAGACACAGACACAAAGTTAATTTTTATAACAAATTGGGAAAGAGATATGGAGGTGGTGATAGATGAGGATCAACAGAATAAGATATTCAGACTGGTACACGAGAGTGTTAGTATGAGAGACGTTGAGATTAACTATAAATGTCTGACACGATGGCATATCACACCGAGCACTGAGCACAAGATGAGTGGGGAGAATTCAAAAATGTGTTGGAGAGGATGTGGGGAGGAGGGCACGGTGTTACACATATGGTGGCAATGTCCAAAAATTCAGGTTTTCTGGAAGACAATAGTTAAATTAATAGAAATAATAACTGGAAAGGACATAGGGTTAGACCCAACCATGTGTCTCCTACATAATGTTGAGACAACAGTAAATAAATATAAAGAATCAGGCGTATGGTACTACTTAAGTGCTGCAAAAGGGTTGATACCCAAGTTTTGGCGGAAGACAGAGGTGCCAATGGAGGAAGATTGGATCAATAGGGTAATCCAGATTAGTAGAATGGAAAAATCTTACTATATGCAGGAAGATAGGTTGGAAATATACTATTCGCGATTGGGAAAAATGGGAAAAATCAGGATTGAAAGAAAAATATAGAAAATTGTAAACTAGGAAGTTATTTAAAGTTATTGGGCCTGGAGAGATTGGAGATCTTGCAGAGGGGAGGGAGGGGGAAATTTTAGCAAGAATTTATGATTGGACTTTTAACCATAAGGGGAAAAGTTGGGTAAAAATAGAAAATGAACTGAGTGGAATTAGTTTGAGTAAGATGATATGGGTTCCAGCACATTATAGAAGAATTAAAGAAAGCACAAGCACTTTTACTAGAGATTGGAGATCTTGCAGAGGGGAGGGAGGGGGGAAGGGGGGTAGAAGTGGGTTGGGAGGGAAGGGAAAGAAAAGAGGTAAACAGAAGGGGCAAAGTAGAAATGTATTGATTATTTATATGTATTGTGTCTCTTCTTATGGAATTTTTGTAATAATATGAAAAACTAATAAATATTTAAATTTAAAAAAAAAAATGCATTTAGGTTTTTAGACTTTCTGATTTTAGGACAGTTATAGTGTCTACTAAATAACATTAACAGTATACTAAATGATTTCATTAGTTACCTGCAATTGTCCTTTATTAAAGATGAGAAATGGAGGGGCGTGGCCGAGCCGCGAGTGAAGATGGCCGCATAATCACGGAGCTCCCGCCGGCCGGTTCCTACCTTGCTGCCGCTCTGCACTGAAGGGTGAGACATCTCCCCTCTGCTATGGGGAAGACCGACAGGGCACCCTCTGGGGCCAGATCGCGGTCCCCGCGGGGTCAGAACACACAGGGGAGGCATATAAAGGAGCTCTTCCGCTCCCAGCTGAAAGACGGGCCGCAGCCCTCTCCTCCTCCAGCTCCATCCCCCTCTCCCCCTCCCTCTGCAGTCTCTGACACAGGCTCTGCAAGCACAGCCGAATATGCTGTGCTGGACACAGTGCCACAGCTGGATTCCTCCTCTGCTACACATTCCCTATCATTAAGGGACCTCCAGGCTGTGGCAGCTGATATAAAGTCCACCTTAACCACTACATTAACCTCTGCCCTAACTGAATTGAGGGATGACATCCGCTCTATGGGCACAAGGGTGGAGCGGGTGGAGCTGGATACTAGGCAGAATCAGGCGGCAATTTCTGATTTACAACAACAATCAGCGCTGCACGTGTCGACCATTCGAGATTTTTATAGACACATTGAAGACTTAGACAATCGTGGACGCAGACGCAACATTAGGGTACGGGGCCTTCTTGAATCAGTGGAACCTTGTGATGTCCCTAAAGCGGTAATAGCTATCTTTAATGACCTCCTAGGTCGCCCACCTTCAACCATGATTGCTATTGAACGTGTACACCGGGCGACCCGTCCTAGGGGGGGAGACACAGACCCTCCCAGGGACAAAATTTGCTGTCTTGAAAGTTACCCGCTTAAAGAGGATATCCTCAAATGCGCCAGGGGGAGAAGACATCTTGCTTATGAGGGGGCGTAGATACAGCTATATCAGGACCTATCCAATCTGACCCTGCAACAAAGGCGGGCGCTGCGCCCCCTATTGGATACTCTCCGCACGCGCAACATCCCCTATAGATGGCGGTTTCCGTTCTGCCTTTCTGCTCAAGTGAATGGCCATAATTTCAACCTACGTGTTCCTGAAGAACTGCCATCTTTTTGCTCTGCTTTGGATATTCCTCCGATTGCCTTACCCGATTGGAACGGGTCTATAAGGTTGCCACGTGCCCCAGATCTGAGAGCTGAAAATGGTGCAACGGGCGGGCCTAACCCTGCTCAGCGACGGCGCCGGATGGTCCCTTTGACACCTCCACGATGCCCTGCAGGGGCCTCTATGGACACTTCCAGTCCCACGGCCTCCCCGGCGCACAGGAAGCCTCGGCACGAGAACCAATGATCCGCTACACCAGCAGGCTTTCAGCTTCCGTTTTTCCAGTTTTCCTGTTGATTTGTGATTGGCCAGCTACTTTTGCTTTGAGTAGGGCTCTACTGGTTTGCCCCAACGGTTACTGTTGCCTCGTTACAGTCGCTCCCGCAGGCTTTAGTCATCCATGTTGATATGCCACCTCCCCAGGTTTTGGGATGATATTTATTAGCATACAGGTCAGGAGACTTGTTCCAGATCGACACCCGGTATACACCCCATTGGTTTGCGGATTCTCCTTGCTCTAACAAGCCTACTGCTCTTGCTATGGATCTCTGCGCCTATTGCATCCTGGAGCTATCTCCCCGCAATATATTGCCTACTGAAGAAGAATGGTCTTGCTCCCACGGCAGGGGTCTCTATCTCCTTCCGGGTGCCCGGTTCACTTCCTGTCTTAAGCTCCTCTCGTTCCGGTCTGGTGAAAGCTCTCGGGAAGGCCGGCTCCTTCCAGTTTGTACTGCACTACAAGCCCAGGCCGCGACCTGGCTTCATCTGAAAGATTTTTGCAGCCTTTTGGGGTCTGTTTGACCGGAGGGAGTTGCCTCTGCTCCTGCTTCAGACACGTGCTCTATATGATACTCGTGGTTACATATGATATCCTTTTTGAGTTCTGCACTAGATATGGGATTTTGATGAGGGGCAGTTGTTGTTTAGGGGAAGGGGGGTGGGACGGGGGGGGAGAGGGATCTACCTCACAATGCTGCTGCCAGGGGAATGATGGGAGCCCTGTTACATTCTGAACGATGCCGCGTGAATGACCATCGCCTCTGCGCACTTTGTTTGAGGCCTCACGGAGCCGGTTGGTGTACTCCCCTGTGACCCGCTTTTATGTAAGCGCTTACGGCTGTTTTGGGGCTCTATGCTTCCCCCCAGTCCTGGGGGTGTGCCCCCCCCCCTCCTTTCAGCATTGGTTGTGGGAGAGGTGCTGCTCATTCTCGTGGGTGTCACAGGGGTTTTGGTAGAATCCGTTCCATATTTTGCACTAATTAGATGAGCTCGTCTCCACGGGATAACAGTTCTAGCACTGAGTCTGGGGATCCTGAGTAGTACGGATGCCTGAAGCTGGGGTATACTGTTTTCTAGGGTTCTCTCCTGACCTCAGTTTTTGTATTGAAATTTGTTTTTCCTGTATGGCATTTGTTCATATGTTATGTTGTATTATTGCTTCTTTAATTGATAAGCCTGTATTACTCCTTACGGCCTCTCACAGATCCACTGTTTTACATGTCCTGCCTGTAGGTTTTGTTCTTATACGGATATAATTTGCCCTGTCCTCATGCAGGATTGGTTAGCCCCTCGATATCTTCTCAATCCGTATATTGGAATATCTGTGACCTATTATCCCGTCACTGTTGCCCCTTTTTGCCAGCGTGCCCGCCGTGGGCACCCGCATACGCCTCCTGGCTTGTCACCTCTTGGGGTTGTCAAAGGTCTTTTCCCTTTTAGCTTGGCCTTTACCGTACACGGTATTACATGCCTTGCTTGAGCCCCCCCTTTTTTCAACACTCACCCTCCTTTAGTCTTGTCTTTTTGATTATGCACTTTACAAGGCGACCGGCCGGCGGTTGCTTCACTCTTGGCTCAACGCTTACTTCGTTCCCCACACAGTGAGCTCTGTGAGCTTTCACTGACCTCATACATTAGGCTTCTATTATTAGTTTTCTCTCCTCTACTTTTTCTTCTCTCTCGTTTTTCTCCCCCCCCCCCTTTTTTTTTTTTTTCTCTTCTTTCTCTCTTTGGCTCAAATTTTTTTCTTTTTCTATTTTCCCTCCTTCTTTCTGTACTTTTCCTTTCATACGTGGACTAGCTGGTCTTCTCCCCGAGCCGTGTAGTACTTTCCCCCCCTTTTTCCTCCCTCTCTTTTTTTTTTTCTCTCTTGGGAATTCTCTTTCTCCTTCTCTTTTTTCTCGCTCTCTACCCCCTTACTTCTCTCCCTCTTCTCCTACTCTGCCCCCCCCCCCAAATTTTTTTTTTATTTTTTTTTTATTTTTTCTCCCTCCCTGCACATTTGCAGTTGTGTCAGCAGGCTTCCGCGAACAAGCTCGACAGTCATGCTTTCTCCCGCCTCTAACGTGGGACTGCTGTCCTTAAAAATTCTTTCGCTCAATGTTCAGGGTTTGAACACTCCCGAAAAGCGATCTATGTTGCTTTCTTACGCGCATAAGCAAAAGGCAGATATACTCCTCCTCCAGGAAACGCATTTTCGCAGGGACTCCATACCCAAGCTTTTTAACTTCAGATACCCTACTGTTCTTCATGCCACCAATCCACTGGCTAAATCGAAAGGAGTGGCTATCCTGTTTGCCAGACATCTTCCATTCGTGCTACAGGACTCCCTTGCTGACCTGGAGGGCAGATATCTGTTTGTAAAGGGCTCATTTTCCTACAGACCCATCACACTTGCCAACATTTATGCTCCCAATACCAAACAGGTCACGTTTATGCGTATGACTGCTGCTACTTTGGCTGAGTTTCAATCAGGTATGCTGATACTGGGGGGGACTTGAATGTCCCATTAAACCCATTGCTAGACTCCTCCTCCGGCAGTTCGTTTTTGCCTTTTAAGGCCCTTAGGCAGATACATCTGCAGTTGCAACACTTGCAATTACATGACTCCTGGCGCACACTCCACCCCACTGTTAAGGATTACACGTTCTTTTCTCCGCCGCACAATAAGTATTCTAGGATTGATTACCTTTTTCTGTCACAATCGGACCTCCCATTTCTACATGCTGCTTCTATAGAGCCGATGGTCCTCTCCGATCACCACCCCATAACCGTAACCTTGCGGCTCCCAGAGAAATTTGCTCGCTCGAAGCTATGGCGCTTAGACGCCTCGCTTCTAGCAGACTGTGCTATTGAACAAGACCTTCGCTCTGATCTGCGTGAATATTTCTCTTTAAATGGCTCTTCGGATACCTCCCCCCTTACGCAGTGGGAAGCTCATAAATGTGTTATCCGGGGTTGCCTTATAGCGGCAGCAACGAGACGTAAGAAAGACAGACAGCAATGTTTGCAGCTACTTACAGATAGGATACGCTCTCTGGAGAGGGCACATAAACAGACTCTAGCTGCGTCGACTCTTTCGGAACTCACAAATGCTCGCTTGCGACTTCTCACTGAGCTGGGCAAAGTGGTCAAGAAAAGATTCATCCTCTCCCAAAAGCTTTATTATGAGTTTGCCAATAAAAGCGGGAGGTTTCTAGCTCGGGCGCTTCGGGAAAAACGATCCCATATGACTATACATAAAATAAGAGGCCCTGGGGGTGTGATGGCCACATCCAATCCTGATATTGCCTCTCAGTTCGAACATTTTTATAAGTCCCTTTATAATCTTCCACCAGAACGTCCCCCGATGCACATTGACAGGCCTAGAGTGTCCCTAATCTCTGAATTTCTTCGTCTTCATGGTCCAGACGCTCTCTCTGAGGAGACGGTTTTATCGCTGGACCAGGATCTGACCTTAAGCGAATTGCAGTGCGCAGTACGGCAGTTGAAAGCGGGCAAAAGTCCGGGTCCTGACGGCTTGTCTGCGGCTTATTATAAATCCTTTCTGGACACTCTGAGTACTCCATTTCTTTCCGCTTTCAATACTCTTTCTCAGTCCCCTAGGCCACACCATAGGCTGTTGGAAGCACACATTTCCGTCATCCCCAAAAGCGGTAAAGATATCTCTCAGGTGTCTAATTACAGACCCATCTCCCTGCTGAATGTGGATATTAAGTTGTTTGCAAAGATGCTTGCTAACCGACTTCTCCCTTTGCTCCCATCCCTCATTAACTTGGATCAGGTGGGATTTATCCCTGGTAGAGAAGCAAGGGACAACACTATCAAGGCCCTTAATCTCCAACACTGGCTTTGCAAATCAAACTCTCCGGCCTTCTTCCTTTCATTGGACGCTGAGAAGGCCTTTGACAGGATTGCTTGGGATTATTTGCGGGGATCGCTGGTAGCTTTGGGCCTGGGCGAGAAAATGCTGAACTTTATTATGACCTTATACTCGGGCCCTACAGCTCAAGTTCGCGTTAATGGACACTTATCAAACCCTTTCCGCCTTGGAAATGGCACTCGTCAGGGTTGCCCCCTATCCCCGCTTTTGTTCGTCATTTCCCTTGAACCTCTTTTGAGACAACTTCGCGCTAATCCAGATATTAAGGGGATCAGGATAGCAGACAAAGAATACAAAATTGCTGCTTATGCGGATGATATCCTTCTTTTTCTGGCTGACCCTCGCACCACTCTACCGAGTTTGCTGAAAGACTTTGCTTTTTTCCGCTTTTTGTCAAATCTGAAAATTAATTTTTCAAAGTCATTCGCCCTCAACATAACCCTTCCCACTGATCTCGTCTCCTTCTGTGAGTCTCATTTTCCATTTCAGTGGGTGAGGGATGCCCTTCCATATCTTGGTATACATCTCACCCGTAATCCGGACGACCTTTATGCCAAAAATTTCTTACCGGTTTTCAAAGTCATACAGGAAGACCTAAACAAGTGGCATCGCCCTTGCTTCTCTTGGTTTGGTAGGGCTGCAATTATTAAAATGAATATACTTCCGCGTCTCCTCTATCTCTTCCAAACTTTGCCAATTCTACTTCCAATGACATTCTTTGCTTCTTGTAAGAAACTATGTTCATTCTTTTTATGGAATCACAAGCGTCCGCGGGTCTCGTTCTCTCAGCTAACTCGTCCCAAACTCAGCGGGGGCATTGGGCTCCCTGACCTACACCGCTATTACTGGGCGTGTCATCTTTCCCGCATAGTCGACTGGCACATTCATTCTGCTTCCAAAGACTGGGTCCTTTTGGAGAAGGCTTTTTCGCCCACTCCCCTACCATCGATCCCTTGGCTATTGCCAAAACACACACCTCAGGTTCTCCTCTCCCATCCTTTGATAGGTCCCACGTTAGAAGTTTTCCGCAAGGCTTGTAAAACGTCGTCCGTTTCAGACTCTCCTAGTCCCTTGACGTCGCTCCGCCTGAATCCAGATTTTCCCCCAGGGTTGCACAAAGATTTTTTATCAAATTACTGGCCACACGATCAGATTCTAGTAAAACATTTTCTTCACTCCGGCAAGGTGAAAACATTACAGGAGCTGAAGGTTAGCTTGAATATCCGCGAATTCCCTCTCTGGGCCTTTCTTCAGAATAGACATTTCCTGCTTTTCCATAACTCCCGCCATAATTGGACTCGCCCTGTTACTCCATTTGAATCCTTATGCTCTAAATCCGAACCGCGGACGCATTTGATCTCTGAGATTTATCCTCTCCTAGGGGACAGCAGGACTTGCACTTCTCTCCCCTCTTGCCGTGCGTGGAACAGAGACCTAAAGACGGATTTATCGGAGTCGGATTGGGACCGCATTTTTATGTACTCCCACGCCTGCTCGAGTAATGTTTCGACGCAGGAAAATGGCTACAAATTAGCCACTAGATGGTATCGTACTCCCTCCAGACTTCATCGGTTTAACTCTTCTGTCCCTGACGTGTGCTGGAGATGTGGGACACCTGATGGCTCTTTCTTGCATATTTGGTGGTCCTGTCCACTTATTCAACCATTCTGGCTGGAGGTCCATCGGTTGGTGACTTCAGTGACCACTTTGCCCATAGTTTTCTCTGCTGCTCAGCTATTGCTTCATCATACCCCCATTCCTAGGAGTCAATATTTCAAGTCCCTAGCGATGCATATGATCAACGCAGCCAGACTCTGTCTTCCTGTGCTATGGGGCTCCACTCACCCCCCAACTATACGCGATTGGCTCAATCGAATAAGCAAAGTGGCGGAAATGGAGGAACTGATTGCGACTGCACTTGACATGCCAACTAAATACTCACATGTTTGGGCCTGCTGGACCCACTTTGTAACTACCCCTGAATTCGGATCTCTCATGGGTCGGGATACCTGATTGAGCTCAGCCCTACCTCTGGTTATGCCCTTGGTTCTTTCATAATCTGCGTGGTTATGACCTCCTTTCCGGTAATTTATATTTGCCTGCTTAGCTTTGGTGAGTGTTTAAATTCTTGACACTCTCATTTCTGATCTCCATTAACACTGTTGACACAAACTTCGCAGCCTGGACCTTTCGCTTCCCTTGCTTTCCCCCCTTTTTTTTTTTTTTTTGCCTCTTATCCCCCCTTCTCCCTCTCCCCCCCCTCTTTCCTCCCCCCCCCTTTTTTTTTTGCCTCTTATCCCCCCTTCTCCCTCTCCCCCCCCTCTTTCCTCCCCCCCTTTTTTTTTTTTTTCCTTTTTTTTCTTTTTCCCCCTCTTTCTCTTCTCTCTATCTACTATGACTCCCATTCTTTTCCTTTTCTTATCCTTTTCTTTCTTTCTATTCCCCTTTTTTCTTTTCTTTCTCGACAACCTCTTAGTCTTTGATCAGGCTTAGTCTTCATTTTATCCAGGATTACTTGGTATATGGTTAGCTTATCTCTTCTAGGATAGTCAATGGTACTCATGACATCTTATCTTATACTGCGATGCTCATTTGGCCTCATGATAGCGTACTGCTTTTGGTTTAGGCTCTGAAGGTTCATTTTCTCCACGAATAGGCCAGTACGCCAATATTCACTTGGTGGAAGTAAGCTGTTATTACCTCCTCTATTGTACATTTTTGAACCTTGAGTACTACAGGCCTATCTCTGCCGTAATTTGCCATGCTTATGTTATCCACAGTGTTGCACTCTACCATGTTGTTTCTTCCTGTATTTTGGTTTAAGCTGTAACTATGACCTGATTGATGCTGTATGTGCATTTCTTTATATTTTTCTGTAACATGTTGTCACTTCTAAATAAACTTTTATGGAATAAAAAAAAAGATGAGAAATGAGATGTGAAAACACAGATTTCCTCAATTCATTATTTAGATTTGCCTAACAAATGAAATATATTTTGGAGATGGATGCTATTAATATTATACTATTATAGTGCAAACACCCATACAGTATATGGTAGGTTTATTGTCCATGTATCCTATATATAAGCAATAAAAAGTCTTATGAATTCAATCAAGAAATGTATTAAAAAAAATTTCTGGTTTTCCCTTCATATACTATTGATTCCATTAAAAATAAGAATTTATACCCCCCTAAATATTACAAAGTAGTGCAAAAACAAAGCCATAGTTTTTACAAAATAACATTATAGTCTACTTTTGAAATCTAAATATGCATTG
Organism: Staurois parvus; assembly: GCF_062004578.1. NCBI lineage: Eukaryota > Metazoa > Chordata > Amphibia > Anura > Ranidae > Staurois > Staurois parvus. The sequence continues at coordinate 15,395,431 of NW_028317802.1, forward strand.
TGATTGCAAGTTATAGCCCTTAGGCACACATTAATGAATTCCTGACTTTATGACACTACATACATTCATTATCAGCATACATGTTTTTGAAAATGTAATTTAGAAAAAGAACATTAATATATAACTCTCAAATTATAATGAGAGAGAAAAAAATATTTATGCAGGAAGAAAAACAAAAAACAATAATATATTATATATATATATATATATATAGAGAGAGAGAGAGAGAGAGAGAGAGAGAGAGAGAGAGAGAGAGAGAGAGAGAGAGAGGGGGGAGAGAAATTATTTGTATATACAGGTGAAACTCAAAAAATTAGAATATCGTGCAAAAGTTAATTTATTTCAGTAATGCAACTTAAAAGGTGAAACTAATATATGAGATAGACTCATTACATGCAAAGCAAGATAATTCAAGCCGTGATTTGTCATAATTGTGATGATTATGGCTTACAGCTAATGAAAACCCCAAATCCACAATCTCAAAAAATTAGAATATTGTGAAAAGGTGCAATATTCTAAGCTCAAAGTGTCCCACTCTAATCAGCTAATTAAGCCATAACACCTGCAAAGGGTTCCTGAGCCTTTAAATGGTCTCTCAGTCTGGTTCAGTAGGAATCACAATCATGGGAAAGACTGCTGACAGTTGGTGCAGAAAACCATCATTGACACCGTCCATAAGGAGCAGTTGGATGTTCCCAAAGTGCTGTATCAAAGCACATTTATAGAAAGTTATGTGGAAGGGAAAAGTGTGGAAGAAAAAGGTGCACAAGCAGCAGGGATGACCGCAGCCTGGAGAGGATTGTCAGGAAAAGGCCATTCAAAAGTGTTGCGGACTTTCACAAGGAGTGGACTGAGGCTGGAGTCAGTGCATCAAAAGCCACCACACACAGACGGATCCTGGACATGGGCTTCAAATGACGTATTCCTCTTGTCAAGCCGCTCCTGAACAACAAACAATGTCAGAAGGGTCTGACCTGGGATAAAGAAAAACAGACCTGGTCTGTTGCTCAGTGGTCCAAAGTCCTCTTTTCTGATGAGAGCAACTTTTGCATCTCATTTGGAAACCAACGACCCAGAGTATGGAGGAAGAATGCACTGCAAGATGCTTGAAGTCCAGTGTGAAGTTTCCACAGTCTGTGTTGATTTGGGGAGCCATGTCATCTGCTGGTGTTGGTCCACTGTGTTTCATTAAGTCCAGGGTCAACGCAGCCGTCTACCAGATTTTGGAGCACTTCATGCTTCCTTCCGCAGACGAGCTTTATGGGGATGCTGAATTCATTTTCCAGCAGAACATGGCACCTACCCACACTGCCAAAAGCACCAAAACCTGGTTCAATGACCATGGGATTACTGTGCTTGATTGGCCAGCAAACTCGACTGACCTGAACCCCATAGAGAATCTATGGGGCATTGCCAAGAAAAAGATGAGAGACATAAGACCGAACAATGCAGAAGAGCTGAAGGCCGCTATTGAAGCATCCTGGTCTTCCATAACACCTCAGCAGTGCCACAGGCTGATAGCTTCCATGCCACGCCGCATTGAGGCAGTAATTGCTGCAAAAGGGGCCCAAACCAAGTACTGAGTACATATGCATGCTTATACTTTTCAGAGGTCTGATATTGTTCTATGTACAACCCTTGTTTTATTGATTGCATGCAATATTCTAATTTTCTGAGATTGTGGATTTGGGGTTTTCATGAGCTGTAAGCCATAATCATCACAATTATGACAAACTATCTTGCTTTTCATGTAATGAGTCTATCTCATATATTAGTTTCATCTTTTAAGTTGCATTACTGAAATAAATGAACTTTTGCACAATATTCTAATTTTTTGAGTTTCAGCTGTATATTTCTATTCTGCACATACTATCTTCATGTGACCATTTTACATCCCTTTTCTTGCACAGCTGAACAGTAACCCCATTCATCTCCATTCTGCCATAGTATGTTACCAGAACATGAATCCATTTACTTCATCCTTCTTCTGTGTAAGAGTTGTACATTAATGTATCTAGTGCACCAATCTCAACCTCCATAACCCCCTCAGTACATTTCTTCATTTAAAAGAAAAAAAAGTGGCAAAATATTATTCACCTTGGGGTATCTACTTTCCAAAAGAAGAGTCTTTTTAGGTGTTTTCTTACTTTTCTGGCTTTTTTTGTCACAGAAAATATGTGAAAAAAAGTTTGTTTTCAAATGTTTGGGTATTTTTTCCCTTTTATAGTAATGATAACAAAAATGTGGTTATTGAATAACTCCAAAAGAAAGCTCTATGTGCCCCCCCCCCTAAAATTATATCAAACTCATTTGTATACAGTCTTGCATAATTGTCAGTCAAACTACTGTATCACAACACTGAAAACTGAAAAATGGCCTTGTAATGAAGGGGTATTAAAGGCTGATACTTAAGTGGTTAAGGTATTATCTGACAGACAGCTGACCCTCCAGCACCAAATTTCCTGTTTCTGTATCAAATTAAGTGCTTGGGGCCATAGCAATTTATCAGAAGCCCCAAGCATTTCTAAATGGGGTAAGTGAACATGGAATTGAAAAGACTTTGCTGGTGGTGGAGAGGAATATTGCTAACAATATCAACTGAGAGTTTATGTTTTAATGTGGCTATGGTGACACTCTACTGGGGTGGCAAGTGATCAGGGACACTGGCTTGCTGCTCTGGTGACACTGTATGCCAATGCAGTCAACAACAGTTTTCCTGAATGCTATCCATACATGCAGTGTCATCATACTAGTGCTGCCAACCACAATATCCCCGACCACCACCATATCAGTTAGTGTCACCAGACCAGTGCAAGCCAGCAACAGTGTTCTTGATTACTCTCACACCAGGGCCAGTGTCAACAGACCAGTGGCAGCAATCATTAACAGTGTAAATCAGAGACAGTGTCCCTTTTTGCTGCCATGCCAGTCCCAGTGTTATCAGACCAGTTCAGCCAGTAACAAATTTCCTGATCGCTGTCACATCATTCCCAGTGTCATCAGGCCATTGTAAGCTAGCAAAAGTGTTTTTGGTTACTGCCACACCAGTCTCACTGTCACCAGACCATTGTAAGCCAGCAATGTGTTCCTGATGACTGTCACACTGCTAGGAAGTGACACCATTCCCAGTATCACCAGATCAGTGCAGCCAGGAACAGTGTTCCTGATTGCTTCAACACCACTCAGTGTCACCAGAGCAGTGTAAGCCAGCAAAATTTTTCCTGATTACTGATGTACCACTCCTAGTGTCAACAGACTAGTGTAAGCCAGCAACAGTGTTCCTGATCATTACCACACCAGTGTTCAGTATCATTACAGCCAGGTCAATCAAAATGTGTTCTTCCAGAGACTAACCATGCCTCTTATTAACTATTTTTGTGGGTCTTCTTTGCAGAACATGGTCAGTTGGGTGTTTATCCAGTCCTGGCACCTCAGGACCTCAAGATGTATACTAGTTAATCAGGAAATTATATATTTTTTTATGTCCCTTGAAAGCCTACTGGTGCTCCTTGGATTTTGAGCCCCTCTATGCATCTAAGTAGCGAAAAAGTTTCAACCATATAGTAACCTCTCACTCTAAAGTGTAGAATAATGTGTTTTGGGGTATAATTGCATGTATTCCCATGTTAACATGTTAAAATAAAACTGATGTAAAATCAAACAAAATGTTATTTACTTTATTTTCCTCAAAAAAGTGGCAAAAAATTACAACTTTAAAAAACTCACAATGCTTCTTTGCAACTTTGATTCTCCAAAATTAAGTTATATTGGGGGTCTTTGTATTGTCTTGGCACTTTAGGGCCTCAGCAAAAGACAAGGCAGTAAGAACATCAGGGTTGATAAATTTCTAATACATATACTATAATTTGTAGATTCTATACCTTTCACACAGTCTAAATAATATACATTTATTTATTTATTGCCTAAACTTATGACGAAACATTTTTTTCAGAATGTTTATTTTTCTTTATATAGTAAAAGATAAAAAAAAAACTCAATGGTGATAAAATGATCACTAAAAGAAAATTCTGTCTCAAAAAATGGTATAGAATAAACTTGGGTACAGTGTTACATTGCTAAGTGTTTGTTAAACAAAGTATGACAGTGCTGAAAACTGAAAAAAAGGGAGGTTTAACATGCTGGTCCTCAAGTAGTTAAACCTCCACTTTAAAATTCCAATGTGCACAGTCCATAAAATCACACCTTGTGTCACAGTCACAAATTACAAAGACAAAAAGAGAAACAGAGAGTGGGAAGCTATTTCTATGTATTTTGTACCCACCAGTATGATTTTACACGTGATTTAATTAACATTTTTTAGTTACTTTCGTTTTTTTGAGATTGCAGATTATTAAAAAAGAAATGTGGATTAAATGGCTCATTGTTACAGTATATGCGCATCTGCACCCTACAAGGTGAAATATAAAGCATTTTTATAACCTAAACTCTTTAGAACAGAGCTTACCTGCAAGGTTTAGCTAACATGGTGAGGCGTACACAAAATCTAGTGGTGGGGCTTACCATCACCTTCCAAAACACCCTAAACTTTATTAATATAGCTTTCAAAATCCAAAATAATAAGGTCATTGTCTGCTATCCTCACCAGTTTCCTTTACAGCATATCACCGTCTCAAAAGACTGCTGGTGCTCTTTGTTTGATGGCTACATCTACATGCATTTACAGTAAAATCTACAGTATGATTATTTTTAGTGATGATTTAATAAAGGAATCCATTTTGTGTAAACTGTTCCCTTATGTGGTTATCCGATTGTTTATCAAAATGCTGCTTAGAAATGAATCCAGTCTCCAAAACTGCTGACTATAAGAAATGAGGAAAATTCCTCTAGGCTAATAAACCTCTGCAAGGAAAAGTCAAATTTAACTGTTAATCACTTTAGGGCTTAAGGCCATTTAATACATCGCTGTGCTCTAATGGCATTCAGACATTCAGCTGAGGCAAAGAAAACAATTAATTATATAATTGATTAGTCTTTAAATCTTACATTTGTTGCATATCTGTAGAGGTGGACATGTACATGCTCATGTTGTTTGTAAATCAACTGGTACTACAAAATCAAATTAACATTTTTTTTATCTAAATATCGATCTCTCAAATGTGCTCTGATACCTTTGATTGTAAGTAGCACTCTTCCAAAAGATATAGTATCAATATTTAAATGTCAATATTTTACAAAGTAAAAAATTGTAAAAAAAAAAAAGTACTTGTAAAACATTTAAACATTTCAAGAGAAAAACATAAAAAAAATAAAAAAATAAACAACACTTTATTAAATATTTTTTAAAGCATTGAATGTCACATTCACCAAACATTCCCTGCTAGTGAATGGGATTTATATTATAGTGATTCATTCACCTTCAGTGACTGTTTTGTAAATGCCACATTTACGGCTTTACAAACATACCCCTTTATTTTTGTGTGGTTTAAAGTGATATTAAAATGGTAATTTTTTTCCCCATTAAAATACAAAAAGAGGGTATACTTGCCTGCTCTGTACAGCAATTTTGCACAGAATGGCCTCTTACCTCCTCTTCTCCAGGTTCGCTGCTCTCCACTCCTTCTTATGAGTAACAATCCATTGTTAAAATGCCCTACTAAGTACACTGGCATATCGCTTTATGCCATCCCAAAGCTGGTTCTAATAACTGGTCTTAATTATGCAGATAAGGAAACTCGTGATAATACTTTAAAACCTAAATTCAGGAAACCTCAAAAGTATCCCTTGCATGGGAGCTGCACCTGCACTGCAGGGGTAATTGCTAATTGAGGTCTAAGAGACATGAAAAGAAGATCTACTTACCCGATCCTCTGCCTCTCCATGCTGCTAGACCAGTCCCCACAGTTTCTTTGTCCCCAGGCTTCAGCAGCCTAAGGTCCTGATGTCAACAAGACCTGTGCAGGGTCCAGAGCCCTGTAATTCACATGATGACATAGAGGGACAGTCCACCACCAGAGCATGGAGGAGAGCTGCCTGCCAGGGGAGCAGAGGATCAGATAAGTAAAACTGCCTCTCCTCTCCCCTACTTTAAATGAGCAGTTAACCCTTACAGTGCAAGCACAGTCTCACTGAAAAGTAGGGTTTCTTGAAGTTCTCGAAGAGTTGGGGTTTAAGAATCTGTCATTGCCATAGCAACACATTCTTAAAATGGGGGTAGCTAGAACTACATGAATTTGGTGCAGTTCCTACATTTGTTGTTGAAACTGGCGCAAATGTTTGCCTGAATAATGAATTAGGCAGTTCTAACTGAAACTACCACCAAAAAAGTGTGGTGGTTACTGCTTTATTGAATTCCCCTAATTGCCTCGCCAACACCCATCTTAGGAAAAAAAAAAAAAACGAAGTCAATACCAGCGTACTGGGCAATGTTTACAGCCTGTAGGAGCTGGACTGCCCTGATTTGATCACAGGGGTGCCCCTGGGCAGAGATGACTGTATATACACACACACACTGCTCAGCATAAATGAGTACACCCCTTTTGAAAGGTAATATTTTATTCAATACCTCAATGAACACTGAACAAGAACAATTTCCAAACTTTTGACAAAACTGAGTTTTATAGAACATTTGCTTAGCTCATTACTTGAAAGTAAGGTTAATAATATAACTTAGATTACAAAATCTTCAGTTTTACTCAAATTAGTTGGTGCAAAAATGAATATACCCCACAACAAAAACTACTCCATCTAGTATTTTGTATGACCTCCATGATTTGTAAGGACAGCTCAAAGTCTTCTAGGCATGGAATGAACAAGTTGACGACATATTGCAACATCTATCTTTTTCCATTTTTCAAGAACGACCTCTTTTAGAACCTGGATGCTGGATGATTGATGCTCAACTTGTCTCTTCAGAATTCCCCATAGGTGTTCTATTGGGTTCAGATCAGGAGACATACTTGGCCACTGAATCACTTTCACCCTGTTCTTCTTCAGAAATGCAACAATGTGTTTTAGATCATTGTCATGTTGGAAAAGTGTATGACGACCAAGGGCATGGAGTGATGGTATCTTCTCTTTCAATATAGAACAATACATCTGTGAATTCATGATACCATCAATTAAATGCAGCTCCCCAACACTCATGCAGCCCCACAGAAGGACACTGCCACCACCATGTTTCACTGTAGGCACCATGCATTCTTCTTTGTATTCCTCACCTTTGCAACACCATACAGTTTTGAAGCCATCAGTTCCAAAAACATTTATCTTGGTCTCATCACTCTAGAGTACAGAGTCCCAGTAGTCTTCTTCTTTTTCAGCATGGTCCCTGGCAAATTCTATGTGGTCTTTTTTTGTACATGGGCTTTAGGAGAGGCTTCCTTCGTGGATGACACCCATGCATGCCATTCCTCTGCAGTATACATCATATGAGGGCTGATTTACTAAGAATAAGGTGAAGCAATAGAAGTTAGACACCAAACTTCACCTAATTGAAACAATTAAGACCTTGTCGTGGTGAACAGAAAAACGTCTTCACATAGGAAAATGTCTATTAGTAAATGTCGAATTGGAATAGTCATGTTTACAAAATAGGCAATTCTAAACTTGGTCCCTAGAGGGCATAGGAGCCAAAATCCAATTTCTTTCTAAAAACAATTGGCAGGTGTCATTTGTTTGCTTTTTTAATGCTAATTCTATTATTAATTCTCTTTCTTGTTTTGTAGTGGTATTTTTTACATGTTCTGCAAATAAATGCATTTTTATTGAATGTTACAGAGTAATGCATACTATTGTCTAATGTTAAATATATATCTAATTATTATAGCTATAAGAACATTCAAATTCAACATTAAAAATTATTTGTCATAATAGAAATAATATTGACTCATACGTATTGATCTTAATTCTTGAATCGTGGTACTACTATATATGCTAGATAGCATTGCAGTCAGTATCACAGTCAGCATTGTGGGTTAGTGGTTATCACTTCTGCCTATCAGCATTAGAGTTGCCAGTTGAAATCTCAACCATGGCACTAAAGGCAAGGAGTTTGCATGTTCTACTTGTGTGGGTTTCCTCACATGTTGGTAGGGTTGTTATTGTGCCAGCACCCCATATTTGCTGTAATTGTTGTGCATTTGCCTCTCAAAAGTGGGTTTTTGTGGCATGGCTTCAATTTTGTGTGTATTTTTCCAGTCTGACCATGTGTTTATGGTTTGTGAGCATTTGCTAACCTTAGGAGTTGTTAGGAGTAATAAAACTGACATTTGTTAGTAACAACAAACGTTAATATAATTTTGCTTAATCATGTAGACAGAAATTGTCAGGAATGGACTGGCCAGCAATGGTGGGACTCACCTGCCTTATGGGCTGCAGTACCAGGGCTGGCCAGCGGGTGCTCCCAGCAATCAGAGAATCAACCTTGCAGCCAGCCAAACATCTGAAACTGCTTATGCTGGTGTATTTAAGGGATGGCCAGACCTGCAGACTCTGCCTTGGTGTGTGTTTTTCCTGGGCCCTGTATCTTGTTCCTGCATCCCTGTTCCTGTTCCTGTCTGATACGTTGCTGACCCTGCCTGATCCGGACCTCTGCTGACTTCTCCTGCTTTATCCCTGGCTTGTGACCCCGACCATTCTCTGCCTGACCCCCCTGTACCTACCTGCCCGATTGTTATTGACCCGGCCTGCCTGACGACGCTTGCATTGTATGTATTATCTGTGGGTGGTTTGGTTTGATTCGTTTGCACTGTGTTATGTTTAGTATTGCACTGCGTTTATGTTTGTATTGTTAGTCTTTAATAAATTATATTGTTTATAACTTATCTGAAGCCTGCGTTTCCCTGCGTCAGTCACATACCTCTGGTCATACCCGGGAGCCCTGACATTACACCAAGGCCAATCCTGACCAGAAGTGGCTGCACAGGGAAGCCATCTTGGCTTGTTGCTGGGAAGGATGGATCTTGATGAGGTTGTGTATTTGTCGCTGCTGGTTTTTGATGACAGAGAATATGCTTATCAGACTCTGAAGGAGTATACCCGGGATGAACTGCTAGAATGTATACGGCTCGTTCATGTTCTAGTAGATCAGGGCACAGAATTCTCTGAGGTGCAGCCATTGATTCAGGTTTGTGCGGAGTTGGTTTCATCTGGTACCCCCGAATGCAGGAAGAATTTTTGCCGCCATTTAGTGCCGACCAGGTAGAGTCCCTGGTATGGTTATTAGAGGATGATGTGGATTACTTTCTGGAGCGTTATTCTGCATGTTCACCACAGATACTAAGAGATTGTATAAACGCAGTGCAGTCTTTGGTCAGACAGGCTTTGTGTAAGCTGAGCTTTGTTCAACCCATACTGCAGACATGGACAGATTTGTTGCACCCAGCCTCAGTCAGCTTACAAAAACCCAGTCCTGCTTCTAATCTATTTCCTCAAAGCTCTATTCCTGCATTCCCAACAGCTCCTCCTGCCCTGCTATCTACCGCATGTCAGTACCCTGTTCCCACTTGCTGCACCTATCCTGCCTTTAACCCTGTAAAAAAGCCCTCTGTAGCAACTGTTCCCTCCTCTGTTCCATCCTCCAGCTCTTCTCTGTCTCCAGCTGCTCCATTCGTTTGCAGACCTGCGTTTACTTGCAGTGCTCCAGTAGTTAAAACCAGAAAAAAGCGAAAATTCTTTCCAACCAGTACCATCCTGCCAGTATCCAAACCGGTGAGCCTGCCGTCTGAGAACCTGCCTTCCGTGGTTTAGCCTGGTGCCTCGGCACCCGCACTTCAGCCTGATGCCTGTACCCAGCCTGATGCCTGTACCCAGCCTGATGCCTCTACTCAGCCTGATGCCTCCACTCAGCCTGATGCCTCCACTCAGCCTGATGCCTCTACCCAGCATGATGTTTCTACCCAGCCTGATGAACTGATCCAGCCTGATGATCCTATTAGGCCAGTTGACTCTATGCCCACTGTTGATCCAGACGATCCTGTACCCAATGACCCGGTGCCCGCTGTCATACCTGGTGACCCGATGCCCGCTGTCGAGCCAGACGATCCAATGCCTGATGACCCAGTGCCCGCTGTCATGCCTGGTGACCTGATGCCCGCTGTCGACACAGACGATCCAATGCCTGATGACCCAGTGCCCGCTGTCATGCCTGGTGACCCGATGCCCGCTGTCGAGCCAGACGATCCAGCGCCAGATGACCCGGTGCCTGCTGTCGAGCCAGGCGATCCGGTACCTGATCCGGTGCCCGCTGTCGTGCCAATTGACTCAGAGCCCGCTGTCGTACCTGGTGACTCGGTGCCCACTGCCTTGCCAGATGACGCGGTGCCCGCTGGCAAGCCAAATGACCTGATGCCTGATGACCCAGTGCCCGCTGTCATACCTGGTGACCCGATGCCCGCTGTCGAGCCAGACGATCCGGTACCTGATGACCCGGTGCCCACTGTCGCGCCAATTGACTCAGAGCCCACTGTCGTGCCTGGTGACTTGGTGCCCACTGCCTTGCCAGATGACGCTGTGCCCGCTGTCGAGCCAAATGACCTGATGCCTGGTGACCCGATGCCCGCTGTCCAGCCAGACGATCCAATGTCTGACCCAGTGCCCGTGGTCATGCCAGTTGACTCGGAGCCCACTGCCTTGCCAGATGAAGTGGTGCCCGCTGTCGAGCCAAATGACCTGATGCCTGGTGACCCGATGCCCGCCGTCCAGCAAGACGATCCAATGTCTGACCCAGTGCCCGCGGTCATGCCAGTTGACTCGGAGCCCACTGCCTTGCCAGATGATGCGGTGCCCGCTGTCGAGCCAAATGACCTGATGCCTGGTGACCCGATGCCCGCTGTCCAGCCAGACGATCCAATGTCTGACCCAGTGCCAGCGGTCATGCCAGTTGACTCGGAGCCCATTGTCGTGCCTGGTGACTCGGTGCCTGTCGCTCCGCCTGGGGGTCCGGCGCCCGCCACTCCGCCTGGGGGTCCAACGCCCGCCGCTCCACCTGGGGGCCCGAGACCCGCCGCTCCGCCTGGGGGCCCGCGCCCGCCGCTCTGCCTGGGGGCCCGAGACCTGCCGCTCCGCCTGGGGGCCCGAGACCTGTCGCTCCGCCTGGGGGCCCGAGACCTGTTGCTCCGCCTGGGGGCCCGAGACCTGTCGCTCCGCCTGGGGGCCCGAGACCTGTCGCTCCGCCTGGGGGTCCAGTGCCCGCCGCTCCGCCTGGGGGCCCGAGACCTGTCGCTCCGCCTGGGGGCCCGATGCCTGTCGCCCCGCCTGGGGGGCCGGCACCCACCGCTCCGCCTGGGGGCCCGAGACCTGTCGCTCCACCTGGGGGCCCGGTGCCTGTCGCTGCGCCTGGGGGCCCGCTGCCTGCTGCTCCGCCTGGTGGCCCGCTGCCTGCTGCTCCGCCTGGTGGCCCGGTGCCTGCTGCTTCGCCTGGTGATCCAATGTGCCTCTGCCCGGAGTCCGGCCCGATGTGCCTCTGCCCGGAGTCCGGCCCGATGTGCCTCTGCCCGGAGTCCGGCCCGATGTGCCGCTGCCCGGAGTCCGGCCCGATGTGCCGCTGCCCGGAGTCCGGCCCGATGTGCCGCTGCCCGGAGTCCAGCCCGATGTGCCGCTGCCCGGAGTCCAGCCCGATGTGCCTCTGCCCGGTGTGCCTCTGCCCGGTGTGCCGCTGCCCGATGTGCCTCTGCCCGGAGTCCTGCCCGGTGTGCCGCTGCCCGGAGTCCGGCCCGGTGTGCCAGTCTTTGATATCCCGCCAGTTACCAGACCCGGGCGGTGGAACATTTTGCCCAGCTAGGACTGTTTGGAGCGTCCTGAGGCCGCTCCTTGAGGGGGGGTACTGTCAGGAATGGACTGGCCAGCAATGGTGGGACTCACCTGCCTTATGGGCTGCAGTACCAGGGCTGGCCAGCGGGTGCTCCCAGCAATCAGAGACTCAACCTTGCAGCCAGCCAAACACCTGAAACTGCTTATGCTGGTGTATTTAAGGGATGGCCAGACCTGCAGACTCTGCCTTGGTGTGTGTTTTTCCTGGGCCCTGTATCTTGTTCCTGTATCCCTGTTCCTGTTCCTGTCTGATACGTTGCTGACCCTGCCTGATCCGGACCTCTGCTGACTTCTCCTGCTTTATCCCTGGCTTGTGACCCCGACCATTCTCTGCCTGACCCCCCTGTACCTACCTGCCCGATTGTTATTGACCCGGCCCGCCTGACGACGCTTGCATTGTATGTATTATCTGTGGGTGGTTTGGTTTGATTCGTTTGCACTGTGTTATGTTTAGTATTGTACTGCGTTTATGTTTGTATTGTTAGTCTTTAATAAATTATATTGTTTATAACTTATCTGAAGCCTGCGTTTCCCTGCGTCAGTCACATACCTCTGGTCATACCCGGGAGCCCTGACAGAAATGCAGCTTCCTTCTTACCATAATCAGAAATGTATGCCCTGTTGTTTTTGCACCTAACAACAAATTGATGGGGTGGCTGGGTAGGGTGGTGAGATTTGCTGCACCTTGTAAAATGTTGCCTGGTTAATATTGGCCTTATTTTGTTCCCAGCTGTACACTGTGAAAGTTAAGTTGTGATGCCTTTTAGACTGTAAGCTCCTATGAGCAAGGCCCTTCTAACCCTGTTGTAAAGTGCTGTGCAAAATGTAGCACCATAAACACTGTTTGTTTTTACACAAGTAAATTATTGTACCTAATTGTGTTGCTGCTGTCAAAATAAATGTAGAATATGAACTATTTGTATTTGTTAAGGGAAAAAAAGGTTTATTGATTCTAGTGCAATGTATTAACATCCATACAAATCTACAAAATTAACACTTTATTCTGCACACATGCAAGGTGTTAAATAAAAATATTTTATTAGTTCAGGTACTTATATAGCGCCATCAATTTATACAGCACTTTACATATATATTGTATATTCACATAAGGCCCTGCCTTCCAGGAGCTTACAATGTAAAGTTCCTAACTCACATTCATATACTAGGGACAATTTAGACAGGAGCCAAAACAAATACCAGTGAGTCTTTGAAGGAAACCCACACAGGCAGAACATGCAAACTCCATGCAGGTAGTGCCATGGTTGGGATTTGAATCAGCAACCCTAGTGCCTCTAGGCAGCAGTACTAACCACTAAGCCACTGTGCTGTCACATGCCTGTAGATTGCAACTCTGTGGTGTGATCAGTCCTAAGTCCTTGGGCATGCTCAGTGTAACTAACAATTTATTTCAAATGGAATGGAAATACAAATGTGGAGTTGAATAAGCAAAATTCACAAGGCTGCTTATTGTCATTCATGAGTGAAAACATATGGCAATATTTGCAATGATGGTGGAACCCTCCTACATATAATACGTATTTTATTTGGACATTTACATATAGGTGGTGGACTTACATATGGTTCTATGTTTATTGATTTATGCATTGATATTGGTGTGTCACTGTAGAACAGTGGTGTCACCCTCTGAATATTTTTCATAATTTTGATGTGTATTTATGATGTTGGGACACATATCACATTTTTTGGAATACTATTATGATCTTTTGCATTGGGATACATACAACCAATTTAGTAACACAGTGCAACATTTGTATTCCTCTTAATTTTGCTTCAGCACTGATATTGTGTGTGGTTGGTGAAGACAGCTATGAGAGTTTGGATTTGGATTTTTGTTAGATGGTGAACACCAAGTGCAGTTTTTCTACTATTTAGTTAATATATTTCAAAAGTCTAAGTCCCTGGACATGATCAATGCACATGGCAGTACATACATAAGTATATATAAGTATATATACTGCAGAGAATACATGCTCAAAAAAAAAAAGAATAAAAACACAATACTAGCATTAATTAAAAAAAACAAGAAAAAAAGAATATTGTATAAGAAGCAAAAAAATCCTTTCAGCTAAATAAAATTACAAAGGAAATGAAAAAGTTCTTAGAATGTCTATGTTGGTGTTTCTGTCAATAGTGACAGTTCTATAGTTACAAGTATTGATGTATACCAATACATATATATATATACTTTAACTGACAATTGTGCGGTCATGCAATGCCGCACCCAGATTACATTTTTCCTTTTTTCCCCACAAATTGAGCTTTCTTTTGGTGGTATTTGATCGCCTGTTCAGTTTTTATTTTTTTGCGCTATATTAAAAAAAACACTTGTTCCTGGTAGTATACTGATGTAGTGCTACCCCCAAAGGAGCTGCTGGTTAAGATGGGTACTCTGCTCCTGGACTCAACCTTCTCAAAGACCTCAGCCCTTCTGACACACCAGGTTGAGTACACAAACCCATAGCATTGCACACATGCACCAAGTCAGTTAGAAAAAAAAAAACAAACTTAATATATTGTCATCGAATAAAGTAAATGATGGGCATGAAAAGATTAAAAAGATCAAATGAGTATTGACAGTAATAACATATTTTGTCATACAAGATAATTAGCAGTAGCACAAAAACAAAATGGGATGACACTTGAGGGTTGATTTACCAAAGCACCTTGTCTGCAAATGGTCACAGTTCCTTGCATGACCAACTACTTTTAGCACAGAACAGATTTACTAAAGCACTCAGTTGACAAAAAACAATATTTTGGACTTCAGTTTTTCTAACTGACTTGGTGCATGTATTTTCTAAGTCGCATTACTGCTGGGTATTCAACACTGCTATCAGGGATTTCTTGCAATGCTATGGGTTTGTGTACTCAACCTGGTGTGTCAGTAGGGATGAGGTCTTTGAGAAGGTTGAGTCCAGGACCAGAAGACCCATCTTAACCCATCTCCTTTGGGGGTAGCACTACATCAGTATACTACCAGGAACAAGTTGTTTTTTTTTATAGCGCAAAAAATAAACAAATGCACAGGCGATCAAATATCCCCAAAAGAAAGCTCAATCCATGGGAAAAATGGATGCAAAATTTCATTTGGGTGCAGCATTGCATGACAGCACAATTGTCAGTTAAAATAATGCAGCAACGTAAGGCAAAAAATGGCCTGGTCAGGAAGGGAGATAAATCCTCAGGAGGGCAAGTGGTTAAAACGTGTTTCTAATATGTTGGTAAACACAGAGGTCTCAGTCATATACTTTTGCAAAAAATTGTGGAAGATTTAGAATGGGTAATAGCGAAAGGTGTTCAAGGAACATTGTTTTTATAGAGATGGAACCCTTTTAAATCATCAAAAGCAGATAATATATCTATCACTTGGTATAAGCAATGGATAAACCTTGGTCATCCACTGATAAATACTTCACCTCACATAAAGGATAAGATACGCCATTAACTCTTATGTGGAAAATGCACAGTAAACAACAAAGCTGTGCCCATTTTTTTATCTATCTGTCTTTGATGTTGTCGTCAGTGTCTACTTCTGTTCTTACAAAGAATTTTCTGTCTGCTGCAATTACAATGAAAAGGGACCAACTGACTATATTAAACAAGTGGAAATGCAGGGACTCATCTGCAATATATGCATTACGTGGACATTTTCAGCAGGACACAACATCCTTATCTGAATTTTCCCATATTCGATTACCAGTCATTCATCATGGAGTACCAAGTCTGGAAATAAAACACGTCTATTAATCCTGTTGTATTCCAGACAAATGTTCACCCGGTCAAGAGGCAACAGCAGATATTTTTCTTTCCTCTTCATGTTTTCCCTGCAAAAATACTCCTAAACCACAGAAAGCAATGTTAGATGAACATTTCGGGTCTTTCTGCATATTATATATCCTTGGAGCATTGCCACACTGTAACATACCTCATGAGTAGAAGCCACACAATTGCATTCTTCTATGTATCTATCAGAATGTCAAAAGTTGATTTGTACCTGCCTGATCCAGGAGGGCAAGGTTGTCAGAAAAAGAATCAAGACAATTAATATTGCAATTTGTCTTCCCATCTTTTGTACATGAGGAAGCACTAATTAAGTTTAGTGTGTGTTGTGTGTGTGTCATTGGCCCATATACAGCAAAGGAGGAATCGGAGAAGGTAGAAAAAGAGAGTCCTCATTTTTGTAGGTGAAAAGGATGAATATGGTGAAGCTGCACCTTAGGGTTGATGTAAGACAATACTTTATTGATACTAAAGACCTATTAGTACCCTTTCAAAATGCCCTGAAATCATAACAATAAGGATAATAATAAAAATCAAGGATAGTTTTTACCTTTTATTCTACTTTAAAAACTAGCGAGTGACACATTTACATGTGTCTGTCATAAAAATAAATTTTACCCAGGAGTCTTTTCTCCCTCTGGAAATCCATTTTCGATAGAAAAGAAACAATAAAGCACATACAAACAACAATTTGTCTCTATTCTGTGTGTCATTTTCCACTTGAAATGCTTAGTTTGCAATGCAGTGAGTAGGTGTATTAGGCCATATTATTAGAAACAGTATCAATTCTGCATTTATATCTTATGCAACACTTCAGAACTGTCAACTTTTTAGATAATGCTGGAATGGAGCTAACATCATTCTGCTACTTAATGTGCTTAATGTGTGTGACTCACGGTTGCTTCTAGAGGAAAATGCTTTTTTTCTTCTTCTTTGAAATGTGAATACATAAAATATATATGGCTTTATATTGATAATGTCAATGTTTATAAATCTGGTTCCATACAATTATTGACCCAGCTTTTACAGAACTCTGCTATCTAGGACTTGTTAGTGCAGATTGCGTTCCTTGGGATACTAAAATGTAACACTGTAGCTGTGTCTGAGTTTAAGGATTACACAGTCACATATGAATGATGATGTTTCATGGCACACATTCAAAAATTAAATATTAACATATGAAACAAAAGTAAAAAGGCATACTTTTGCATTTAAGATGATCAGGTTAAAAAAAATTACAGTGTCGTCTTTAAATAAAGTGGGAAGCTGCAAACTTAAATGACCGCTTTGCCTATAGAAAAGGTTGTCCACTGTGATGCCAAAACTACAGACGTTCCTGGCTAGGCTATGGAAACTCAGGTACTACCATATTCTACCAAGCTGTTAATAAGTTTCAAAACAAGCCATACCTGACCTTAGTAGCTGCAGGCACTGTAACCACTTCCCGACAGCCCTATAGCAGAAATACAACAACAGGGCGGCAAGGGTGCGCAAAATCATGTATATATACAGTACGTGATTTGAGCTCCTGCGGTATTCGCTCTCGGGTGCTGTGATTTGATCCTCAAGGGATCAATCTTCCGATTTAGGCCAGTGATGTTTGGCCTAAATCGGATGATTGATCCATGTCCTATCAGGGATCTTCCTGTACCTGTGTTTACATTACACAGGTACAGGAAATTATGAAATATTCTCTCTCGGGGCACATTCTGTCCCAAAGAGAAAAGAAAGCAGACACAGTAAGTACAAGCACTACACATTTATAGTTAGAACACATTTTAGGTCACATTTAACCCCTTTATCACCCCCCCCCCCAGTTAACCCCTTCACTGCCCTGTCACCAGTGTCATTAGTACAGTGTACAGATTTTTTTCTGATCACTGTATTAGTGTCACTGGAGACTTTAGATAGCATTAGCGTCAGTTAGCATCCCTCCAAGATAGCGTCAGATTTCCTGTCATTACACCAGTCATCACATTTAACCCCGGGAACACACTCACATACACAATAAACCTCCATTGCTAGTATAGTGTCTGAACTGATCAATATCTTTGCTCCGATCAGCACTATATCAGCGTTCACATTAGTATAGTGTCCCCAAAAACGCAGCATTAGCGGGATCAGCCCCGGCACCTGCCAGCACCTGCGTTTAGCTCCTACACTTAACCCCCCCTCAGAAAATGCAGTGTCATTAGATCACTGTCACTTGATACATTGCACACAAAACCACAGAGTTCACAGAATCAGGCCTGATCTCTGTTAGCACTTGCCAGTACATTTTTTTGTAGTGGATCAGTAGTCCCTGTGATGGAATGCGGTGCCCAACCCCTGTCCTTCTCACCAACTCGTAACAAAGGACCAGCCAATCTCACACCACGCTGTCACTTGCGTAACAATGCCACTCTCAGCTGCGCCTTGCACAAAGATTTTCCAGCTCGTGGGACCACAATCTATGTGCCAGCATCCTGAAAGAGTTTGTTACTAGGTTATGTTAATGACTCAATTAACACTGCCATAAGCGCCTGCAACACACACTGTCACCACAGACAGGGATATTCAGAGGATTATTATTATTATACAGTATTTATAAAGCGCCAATAGTTCGCTCAGCGCTGTACATTACAAAGGGGGACAGAACATGTGACAGTACAATACCAATACAATGCAAAACATGAGGGGATTGAGGGCCCTGCTCTTTCGAGCTTACAATCTAGGAGGGGGGGATGGTGGCACAGGAGGAGATAGCTGTGGGGGATGGAGTGGTAGGAAGAGTGGAGGAGGTTGGCAAGTTAGCAGGGGGTGGGGTAAGCTTCCCTGAAGAGGTGGGTTTTCAGGGTGCGCCTAAAGGAGAGGAGAGTAGGTGATAATCTGATGGGTTGGGGCAGGGAGTTCCAGAGGATGGGTGACACCCTGGAGAAGTCCTGGAGGCAGGCATGGGAGGAGGAGACCAGGGAACTAGAGAGAAGGAGGTCTTGTGAGGAGCAGAGTGTGCGTGTTGGGTGGTACTTGGATATTAGGTCAGTGATGTAGTTCGGGGCAGTATGGTGGACGGCTTTGTACGTCAGTGTTAGGATTTTGAATTTGATCCGTTGCGCAATCGGAAGCCAGTGGAGGGATTGGCAAAGGGGGGTGGCGGAAATGGAGCGGTTGGAAAGGTGAATGAGTCTGGCAGCTGTATTCAGGATCATCTGAAGCGGGGATAGCCAGCGGCGAGGCAGGCCAGTAAGGAGGGAGTTGCAGTAATCGAGTCGTGATATGATGAGGGAGTGGATGAGCTGTTTAGTGGTTTCTGGGGTTAGAAACGTGCGTATTTTGGTGATGTTGCAGAGGTGGAGTCTGCACGAGCTTGTTAAAGATTGGACTTGGTGTCATTCTGGACTCCAACCTATCCTTCCAGCCCCAAGTACTCTGGCCTGTGGGGTGGGTTTGATGGTGGCATTGTTGGATGTGATGGAGAAGTCAATGGGGGGGAGGGGTGTCCGGGCTGGGGGGAAGACAAGAAACTCGGTTTTGGAGAGGTTCAGTTTAAGGAAGTGGAGCGACATCCAGTCTGATATGTCGCTCAGTAGGTGTGTGATTCGGACAGAGACTGAGGTGGTGAGGTGGGGGGTTGAGAGATAGATTTGTGTGTCGTCGGCATATAGGTGGTAGTTGAAGCCGTGAGAGTGTATGAGTTGGCCAAGGGAGGAGGTGTAGATGGAGAAGAGAAGGGGCCCGAGGACGGAGCCTTGAGGGACCCCAACAGAGAGGGGGAGTGAGGGGGAGGTGGTAGCATTATAGGTAACGCTGAAAGAGCGTTGTGACAGGTAGGATGAGATTATATACAGTTGCACTCTTCAAAAGACAGGGATTCTTTAGTTTGCATTAAAAGCTTTAGAGACAGTTTCAACACATTTTAAAATAGGGTTTATTACTAAAAAGGTCAAAAATGTGCAATTAAAACATTTACAGAAAAAGATGTTACAAAGACATAAAGAGAACAATAAAGCAATAGAGAAATAAAAGAAAGGAGTTAAGAAGGCAGAATACTTGCAAAGTCCTGGTTTAGCAGAGTCCAATTGTCCGAGCAAAAAATGTTGCTTTGGCTCTCAAGTCCGTTAAGATGTTTGTTCATTGATGTTAAACTAGAGCTCCCTTACTAGCCCTGTCAGTCCTTTTCTATGATAATAAAGGGGTGTCGCTTGAGAACAACTGACCAATCATCCGGTTTAGGGGATCGGTGCTAGGAGGTCAAGTTTAGGACCAAGTCCCAACTACAATTTCATACTAATATTAATAACCTCCAGTATGTGCATGTGGTAATCTAGCAACTGGCAGATTAATATTCAGAATTATATCTCAAACCCAGGGATACCAAACACAGTGTATCTTTGTCACCCAGGAGGGAAGAGACCGCTTTCTTCCCTTTTCTATGTGCTAACATAGTAATGTAGGACCTCGTTTGGTTTGGCATGAATGATCTAAACAAATACAGTATATGCCTAATATTAATGTGCCCAGTTCCTGTTGAATTTTATGAATTGTATGGGGAATTGTTACATGTGGAATAGACATTTTATGGCACGCTCTGCATTCCTAGAGCTCTAATGGCCTAACAGGTCATGTGTGATGGCTGGACTGAGTTATTGTTTTATGATAGGGCCAAGGAAAGTGTCTTTGCAAAATAAAAATAGACATCCTGCCAAGACTAATTAGTCGTTTACAGCTCTAAAGCTGGCGTCCTTTTGTGTTTTATTTAAGATAATAGGCTCTTTTGAAGTTCGTTACAACTTACAGCTACAAATTCCATTTTCTAGAGGAGGCAGGAGGGGAGAAAGATGATTGTTCATGAAAAACAAAGTGGCTGAGACCTTAACAAGATGGCTGTCGCGTACAGCTTCCATGTCATTGTTTTATTGCTAATCATTGTAGTTTTCTTTGCAGGAATGCCATTCTGCTGCAACACCGACTTGTTACATAAGTAGGTGTGTGCAGCGCTGTTGGATGAGATTTTTCATCTGCAGTTAAAATAAGAGCATATATGCTGAAGCATAGGGGCCTGTGGTTGCCAGTGATGTTATGGCCCCTATGCTTCGATATATATTTAAAAAAAATTGATTAGATAATATAAGGGCAGAGGAGATATCTAGTGTCTGATAGGCCTCAGATTTCTCAAAAAAATAATATATGTCAATGCCCATTAAAGTTACAGAGGATATTTGCATTCCCTGTGATCCAAAAAAAATGAAAGGGACAGTGTAAATATAATGTAAAAAATAAAAATAACTAAAAAAAAAAAATCACCATTGCGACCCGCGCACGCACCTGCGTGAGCATTGACCCTGTGCCAGTATGTAAAAAGTGGTTGCACCATGCATGTGAGGTATTGCCTCAAACGTTAGATCAAGTGCAGTAACTCTAGCACTAGACCTCCTCTGTAAATCTAAAATGGTAGCTTGCAAAGGCTTTTAAATCGTTGCCTATAGATATTAAAATGTATGCAGTTTGTCACCGTTGCACGGGGCGTGTGCAGTTTTAAAGCATGTCATGTTTGGTATCTATTTACTCTTCATACCATCATCTTTATTATCTTATCAAATAATTGCCAAATATATTGTGTTTTTGTGCATTAAAAGTAAAAAAGTGTATTTTATTTTTCAAAAAATGTGCGTTTGAAAAATCGCTGCTTGAGTACTATGTGACATAAAAAATTGGAACACCCACCATTTTATTCACTAAGGTGTCTGCTTTAAAAAAAATATATAATTTTGGGGGTTTAAAGCAATTTCCTAGCAAAAAGTACTGATTTTTTTAATGTGAACAAAAAGTGTCAGAAAAGGCTTGGTCTTCAGGTGGTTAGAAGAATGAGTGATGTGTGGCATAAACTTCTAATGCTGGGCGTAAAATGCCCCCACCCTCCAAAATGACCCCTTTTTGGAAAGTAGACACCCCAAAATATCTGCTGAGAGGCATGTTGAGTCAATAGAAGAATTTATTTTTTTACCACAAGTTTTTGGAAAATGACAAAAAAAACGTTTTTTTTTTTTACACAAAATTGTCACTTAAATGATTTATTGCTCACACATGCCATGGGTATATGTGGAATTACTCCCCAAAATACATTCTGATACTTCTCCCAAGTATGGGGATATCACATATAAGAGACTTGTTGGCAGTCTAGCCAAGTACAGGACCCCAAAATCCAAAGGGAGCCTTTAGGCTTTTAAAAGGTTTTTTTCCTCATTACACTTCCTGACTACCTATCACAGTTTTGGAGGCCCTGAAATGCCAGGATAGCACCAACCCCCCAAATGACCCCTTTTTTGAAAGTATAGACACCTCAAGGAATTTGATAAGAAGCATGGTGAGTATTTTGCAGATCTAGTTTGTTGCCACAAGTTTTTGGAAAATGAAGAAAGAAAACAAAAACATATTTTTTCTTTTCTTTTTTTATATTTCAAAGCCTTGTGAGAAAACATTAGATTGTAAGCTCTAATGAGCAGGACCCTCCTTTCCCTCTTGTATTGAACTGTATTTTTGCTGTATTGTCTCCCATTATATTGTAAAGCGCTGAGCAAATTGTTGGCACTATATAAATCCTGTATAATATAATAAAAGTTACGCATCTTCAGGCTTTCAAAGTGGTCATTGGATTTCAGGCTCCTGTATGTGGCTAGGCTCCCAAAAAGTCTCACACGTGTGGTATAAGTAGCAGAATGTTTTGGGGTGTAATTCCACATATACCCATGGCTTGTATGAGCAATATATAATTTAAGTTACAGCTTTGCTTAAGGATGTCTACTTTCTGAAAAAGGGTAATTTGGGGGTGTTTGTACTGTCCTGGTATATTAGCACCTCAAGAAATGTGATAGGTAGTCAGAAAGTAAAGGCTGTGTAAATTCCATTATCTATATCATATTAGCAATCAATTTACACTTATTGGAATTTTTTAACCAAAAACATGTAGCAGAATATATTTTGGCCTAAATCTATGATGAAATTTTAGTTTTTTGGATATTTGTTATGACAGAAATGAGAAAAAATAATTTTTTTTCAACATTTTTGGTCTTTTTTTGTTTATAGCACAAAAATAAAAACCAGAGGTGATCAAATACCACCGAGAAAGCTCTATTTGTTTGAAAAAAGGACATAAATGTAATTTATGTACAGCATTATATGACCTCGCAATTGTCAGTTAAACTAGTGCAGCGCTGTATAGCAAAAAATGGCGTAAATTGCAGTATCTATAACATAGTTTGCAGATGCTATAACTTTCACACAAAGCAATCAATATACACTTATTGGGATTTTTTTTTACCAAAAACATGTAGCAGAATACGTTGGCCTAAATTTATGACTAACTTTGAGTTTACTATATATTTTTTTATAGCCGTAGGTAAAAAAATATCATTTTTTATCAATATTTTTGGTCTTTGTTTATAGCGCAAAAAATAAAAAGCACATAGAGATTTCTTTCAGTGGTAGGCAACGCTGTACCCTAACAATATTTATGTCCTATCTTTCACACAAATAGAGATTTCTTTCAGTGGTATTAATACATAAGACATAAATATTGTTAGGGTACAGCGTTGCATGACCACGCAATAGTCAGTTAAACTAGCACAGTGCAGTATAGCAAAAAATGGTGTAAATTGCAGTATCTATACCATAGTTTGTAGATGCTATAACTGCACACAAAGCAATCATTATACACTTATTGGGATTTTTTTTTTTTACCAAAAACATGTAGCAGAATACATTTTGGCCTAAATTTATAGGTAACTTTGAGTTTACTATATAATTTTTATAGCCGACAGTAAAAAATAGCTTTTTTTTTCAAAATTTTTGGTCTTTTGTTTATAGAGAGAAAAATAAAAAGCACAAAGGTGATCAAATACCACCAAAAGACATCTCTATTTGTGTGAAAAAAGGACATACATTTCATGTATGTATAGTATTGCATGACCACGCAATTGTCAGTTAAACTAGTGCAGCACTGTATAGCAAAAAATGGCCTAAATTGCAGTATCTATACCATAGTTTGTAGATGCTATAACTTTCATACAAAGCAATCAATATACACTTATTACGATTTTTTTTTTTACCAAAAACATAGCAGAATACATTTTGGCCTAAATTAATTACTAACTTTGAGTTTACTATATATTTTTTATAGCCAAAAGTAAAAAATATTGGGTTTTTTTTCAAAATTTTTGTTCTTTTTTTGCTTATAGCATGAAAAATAAAAAGTGCACATGTGATCAAATACCAGCAAAAGAAATCTCTATTTGTGTGAAAATAAGGACATTTTGTTTGGTACAGCATTGCATGACCGCATAATTACCAGGTCAAATAGTGCAGCACTGAACAGCAAAAAAAGGCCTGGTCAGGAAGGGGGGTAAACCCTCAGGAGGGCAAGTGAGTAAAGCAATTCATCAAGTTCACAGGAGAAACTTTTAAGATGTTCAAGACATCTAAATGCTAAGTTGACCTTTAAAAAAAAATTAAATGCACATATTTTTGTAGAAAAAAATGTGCATTTACTATTGTTTTTACAGAAGCCTGAAACTCATTGCATCCATGATCAATGAATTACAGGTGTAATGCCAGGCTCCTGCAGACTCCTCTTCTCTGCCCTTACCATAGTATGAGCTTAGAGCTGGAGAGCTGGAACAAGTGTTTACAGACTTTGAGTGCAGTGATTACTGCACTTGTAATCCTATGTCAGCTACATGTCTTTCTGCCTCTGTGGAAAAAATGACTCGTAGTTTAATTATTTACAAATCTCTGTGAATGAATGACAAGGCTGTGTGTGCAGAGGCCCACACAGCCACACCGATTTCAAAAGTGACAGCAGCTGCATTGGAAAAGAACCCCATATGCTGTCATGTGGTGGTGTTGCTTGGCAACATGTTACATTATAATAAATTATGAATTGCTCCAGAGTACATGCAGTCTCAGAGGTAAGTTAACATTTGTTTCAAAACTCAGTTAATGCTTAGCATAGACATAGCTGAATAATTCTGCTGTTTGGAAACACTGACCGACTAAATGAATAAACTCATGGCATGATGTTTTAGAGCATCCACTTGTGACAATATCACTACTAATGAAATTCACTTTGGATTGTAAAGTTAACTTTCCCCCTGGTTCTAGTGCATTCTATATATACAGTCCTTACTTAAACTCTCTTAGTGCAATTTCATGTCCACTCTTTGTAGAGTTATATTAGACTAGAGATTAAAGTTACACCTCTCATACAAAAATTGTGTTTTGCATGACTTTTGGCATTGGAGTAGATCAAAAAATTTAGAATAAAAGCATGTGTTATTAACTGCAACTGAAATATTCCTGAAGTTTGATTGGCTTCTATGGGGATTCATTTTCTTTTTTTTTTTCCAATAAAGATTTATTGAGCATCAAAAAACATAAACATAGACAAAAGCATGGGTTGTATCGATACAACAGTTTGCTAGAAGCATCTAGCCTTATAACAAGAGTAAGTCAGACAAAAAAAAAACTTGGCATGGAAGTTGAACACAGAAGAATGAGGGGGAAGACCCCACACAACAATTTAGAGAACTAAGAGAGGATGTGAATCTAGAAGGACAAAAAATAAAGAGGTTTTGAGTATCTATGGTCATAAAAACCTATTGTCAATATCGTGCGTAGATTCGTGATAGACCAAAACATGAAATCATTGACATTAGAGAAACTTTTTGAGAACGGTGGATGTGGAGAAATTACACTGAGGTACGTTAATTGATAATGTGATTCTAGGTCAGCCCTGAAAATGTTAAGTTTAGCATACCGGAAGCACCGTGCCAGCAAAAGAAAGGGAAAAGAGAGAGAAAGAAAGAAAAAAAAATGGGGGAGGGAGAGAGAGAGGAGGGAGGGGTAGGGAAGGTGGGAAGGGTAGGGAAGGTGGGGAGGATGAGTGCTAAGAAATGTAACTTAAATTATCTAGGAAGGATGACAGAGGGGGGGTAGCATGTTTCTCTCACCCTCTCCGCCAGATGCCAAAGTATCACACCCCCCTCCCCCCCATGAGGCGAAGGGGAAGGAGGTCAACCAGATAGGATTCCAACGTTTAATCCCTTCCTCAGAGAAGAGTAGCCTGGAGAGAACCAGGTATATGCGAGTGGTCTTATAGGTGGGCTGTAATGTCTTTATTGGGGCAAAGGTTTGTCTATCAATAAACCGAACTCTTCAGTTGTCTGGAAATGTGTCCAACAAGCCCATTTAGAAGCAAATTTGGCAGGAAAGTCTCGGGCAATAAAAATGAGTTCTTCCATTTCTGCTATTTTACGTATGCGGATGAGCCATTCTTTTATAATCGGAGGTTGTGAGGACCCCCAGTGAACTGGAAGACATTGTTTAGCTGCGTTAACCATATGCATGGCTAGAGACTTAATATAGGTTGACTGGTGGAAAGAGGAATGGTGCAGTAAGAACTGAGCAGGCATAAAATTCAAAGTGTAGGTAGTTACACGTTGAATAATTCGGTGTATTTCAGACCAGTAGTGTTTAATTCTAGGACATGTCCACCAGATATGTAGAAAGGTTCCCTCCTCCTCGCATCTTCAACAAATGTCAGGGGTATCTGTGTTAAATTTCTAGAGAAGAGCAGGGATGCGATACCAGCGGGATTGAATTTTGTAACCATTTGTTTGGGTAGATACATTTACCAAGCCTTTGAGTGTGTTCAGATGAATGCATTCCCAGTCATCTTGAGTTAAAGAAATCGAGAGATCTCTTTCCCATGCCGCGCAAGCTGTGCCACTGTTAGAAGGGTGGTCGGAGCTCAGTTGAGAGTGGATGGTGGAGATTAGATGACTTTGAGGTGATTGTTTGGAGCACAATTTCTCAAATGGGGTCAGAAGTCTAGACACCTGTCGGTTTTTATCAAGTGAGTGTAGGTAATGTTGTACAAGCAGGTATGGGAATGGTGGTATAGGGTTTGTTCCTAGGTTGGAGGCTAGCTGTTCCCTGGAAAGCATTGTGTTTCTGTTAAAGAATTGGTGGGCTATCATCTTTTTGAAAGGCCAATAGTCCTTGAGGAATCGCGGGTGTAAGCCTAGTGGAAAATCGGGGTTTTGACGTAGAGGTGTAAGAGGCCCTGGGATTGATTAAATTGATTTGGAACTTTTGCAAATAGTACTAAAGATGCAAAGGGTTGGGTAAATTAAAGGCTGGGTCTTTGCTTCTTGAGGGGTATGGTGAGCGTGCAACCAAGGAGTAGAAGCAAGAGGCGTGGGTAAGAAAGAAGCTTCTTGAGAGATCCAGTCTTTAACAGTGTCATGAGTGTTCCAATCTACTATCATTTTCTATCGAACAATTATCACAAACCATGATAAACACTTTACTTAGTACACCAAATCTAACATAACATTTAATGACAATGCTGTGTTCAGTTATGGCCTCTCTATTTAGGTATCTCATTATGCTTTATCTATCATAGAAAACAGGGGGCAACATCTACTATATATATTCCAATACCATTTCTATGCTGATGACACCCAAATCTATCTCTTTACCCCACGGCTCACTCCATCAGTCTCCACATGCATCACTATTCTACTAACGAACATATCAGCCTGAATGTCACACCACTTCCTCAAACTCAATCTATCCAAAGCCAACTTCATAATATTTTCTCCCCCACATGCCCCTTCCCATAACTTCTCTGTCAAGTTTGAAGGCACAACTATCAACTTGTCCCCACATGCCAAGGTGCTAGGTGTTATCCTGAACTATCAGTTTGACTCCACATCCAATCACTGTTCAAAGCTTGCCACCTCAACCTACACAATATCTCCAAAATACTCCCCCTTCCTAACGCATGACACCACAAAGCTCCTCGAACACTCCCTGGTCATCCCTTGCCTTGACAACTGCAACTCCCTTCTCATTGGATTACCTTTACATAGGCTATTCCCTCTTCATTTCATCTTGAATGCTGCTGCCAGATTCATCAACTTTACCAACCATTCAGTGTCTGCTACTCCACTCTTCCAATCCTTCCACTGGGTTCCACTCTCCCAACAAATTCAATGCAAAATACTAACAACTTATAAAGTCATCCACAGCTCGGCCCCCAGCTATATCACTACCCTAGTTTCAAAATACCAACCAAATTATTCTCTTTGTTCCTCCCAAGACCTCTTGCTTTCTAGCTCCCTTGTCACCTCCTCCCATGCTCGCCTCCAGGACTTTGCCCAAGTCTCTCCCTTCCTATTGAATTCTGTTCCCCAATCTGTCTCCTACTCTGTCTACCTTTAGATGATCCCTGAAAACCCTTCTCTTCAGTCAAGCTTTTCCTGCTTTCTTATAATATCTGTACTTTATTTTCTCTATCAGCTCATCCCAACAGTTTTTACCTTTTTTTATCAATTGAACCTCCCCTTTAGATTGTAAACTCTAACAAGCAGGATCCTCTGTTTCCTACTTTATTGAATTGTAATGTAATTGTAATTGTATTGTCTGCCATAATGTTGTAAAGCCCTGTGCAAACTGTTGATGCTATATAAATCCTGTACTATAATAATAAAATAATAATTGCTAGTTAATTTTATGTTCAGTGCATATTTCATATTGTAAATGACCTGTGTTGTAACATAACTCTTCTTTTTCTTATAAATAGGACAGAAAAAACAAAATAATGAAATAATCTTTGTGTTATTGCTTACATTAATCTTTTACTGCTGTCAGATTCAATCCAGTCTAAACATAGCATTCAGCAAACAAAATAGAAATGTACAAGCAGCCCCATAAAGTTTTCAGTGAAATTACATTTGTGATTTACATTTGTCTTGTAATAAATGTCAAAGTCATTGTTTTCAGGATTTTACTTTGTGCTCAGAAAGGTGATCAATGTTTGTAGAGGAATTGATGAAAGTTGGTTTTATTATACACCTTTATTTAAGCTGAAGCTGCAAGGTAACAACAAGTCATTCAACTACATAAAAGAAGAAAAAATCTAAATGATTGGTATATCGTACACAAGAGGATTTATTCAATAACCTTTATCATTACAATTAATTGAAGCCGCCCTTCACCTAATGCACTCGAAACAATACAATAGGGATTTTAATAAGAGAATGAAATAAACTGTCTTTGTCTATTATTCCAATGTGTATTAGAAAATAACAGGTTAAAGAAGAATTCAACTCTGTGTGAAAAAATGTAAAAATTCCCCACAGGAATTTTATGCCATATTTATACTAGTATGCATTGCATATTAGCACATTTTAGCAGACGTACCTGTCAAATGACCCCATACATTGATGTAGTATCGGGGCTCTTAGCTATCACAAACACTTCCATCTTCTCCATGTCTTTCCTTTGGGATACATCCAAATATTCAGGACAGGTTTTTGGGATGTACCCCCTTCTTCAAGCTCCAAGCAGTACTAATACAGAAAGCTTTTAGCAGAATTTTAAGTAAGACAATCTCTAAAGCCCTATAAAAAGAGAAAATAGGTGCAGCGCTAAAATCAGAATACAGAAAAAATACTCTATAAAGTATATATGCATCTAAATGCCAATGATCAAAAAGATAAAATCAATGCAAGATATGATACAATGGTAAACAGTGCTCTAATCAGTGAGAAATGTTAAAGCACACGTAAAGTCCTCATCCCAGATCAGTGGTTATAAGAGGTGAAAAATCCTAGGAGCAGATAGAGTGCGCACTCACCAGAGGTGCGTTTAAATAACGCATGTAGAGAAGTATAATCTGCAAAATCTCTCCAGCATCAGGGCTCTGGTCAGATCGTACTCCGTACTATCCTCTGTTTCACCGCGAACAGCAGTAACCAGGATTCATCAAACCGTGTAGGCATCAAAGGTACTCCTTAGTCCAGATAGGCACTCCCTCAGCCTTCAGCCCCTGGACTCCCTCCCCCCACACAGCACTCTGGGATTTGTAGTTCTCCTCCAACCACCAACTTCCGAATCTCTAAAGCCCCATTCACAGATCCGGTGTTGCTCAGAAGGGGATCCATCTGCTGATCCCCTACTAAGCGAAGCTGTCATATGACAGGTCTGAGTCTCTGCCTATGCAGAGGCTGGGTGGTTGCCTGAAAGCCAACATTGGGGATTGCTGGAATATTTCTTTCAGTGTCTCATTCTCTGTTATGATAGGTTGAAGCTCTTTCTTATTCCTTGTAGTGATGAATATGTGGTTACTAGAGGTACGTTGTTTTTTTTTGTTTTGTTTCTTTTTGTATTGTAGGAGATTTTCTCTTTGGATTTTCAAGGTAGTGTTTATGCCTGCATTGATATTTCACCTCAATCCAGCCTGAGACTACTTCCATAAGAAAGACTGACAAAAACAAAACTGAGTTTGTTTTTAAGATACTTATCAAGAGCCCTCTCTTTGGAATATACGTGCCTTGACTACTTTGACTACCATGCTGCGTTTATGGTGACTTAATTACATTGGGTCTGGATTGTTCCCCATTGGGAAGCTGTCCCTTTCATTTTAACTGCATGCCGCCCAGCCACTGTACATAAACGGCGGCAGGGCGGCACTCACAGGCAAAACCACGTTTTAAGACGTGTGTTTTCTAAACAAATAGGGGGCGCGCGTGAGGCACGCCGCCGCCCTATTTGTCCCGCAGTTCTCTGCCGCAGATGTCAGTCGCCGGGTCACAGCCGCTCCTTAGCGGCTATGTCCCGGCGATCGGCGGCAAACAGTGACAGAGAGCACAGCTGCAGTAGCTGTGCTGTCTGTCACTTCCCTGACAGCTCGAGGATGAGCTGATTGAACAGTTTTTCTTTCTCGATCAGCCTTGTCCCGCCCAGTACACACCCCCGCCCCCTAGTAAAACACTCCCCTCACTCCTATAACCCTTCCCTGCTAAATAAAGTTAACCCCTTCCTCCCCATTGCCATTAGTACAGTGTCAGTTTTTTTTTTTTTTTGCACTGATCACTGTATTAGTGTTTTTGGGGATGTCAGTGACCCCAAGTCAGTACCCCCCAATGTCAAAATGTCCGCCGCAGTCCCGCAGTCCCGCAGTCCCGCCATAAGTCGCTGGTTGCTGCCATAAGTCCCTGATCGCCGCCATTATCAGTATAAAAAAACCCCTAAAAATCCCAGTATCTTTCCCGCCATTTGTAAATGCTATAACTTTCACGTAAACCAATTAATTTACACGTATTGGGTTTTTTTTTTAGCAAAGACATGTTGCAGAATACATTTTGGCAGAAATTTATGACTAAATTTGATTTTTGCATTTTTTTTTTTACTGGACATGTTTTATGGCAAAAAGTCCAAAATATTGTTTTTTTTTTCCTCAAAATTGTCAGCCTTTTTTTTTATAGCGCAAAAAATAAAAACCGCACAGGCAATCAAATACCACCGAAAGAAAGCCCAATTTGTGGGGAAAAAAAGGATGTAAATTTCATTTATGTACCATATTGCATGACTACGCAATTGTCCGTTAAACTAGCACAGCGCTGTATAGCAGAAAAATAGCGTAAATTGCAGTATTTATACTATAGTTTGTAGACGCTATAACTTCCACAAAAAGCAATCAATATACACTTATTGGGATTTTTTTTTTTTTGTTCCACAAAGTTTATTGAGAAAAATTCAAAACATATAAATGGTATAAATTGTACAATGTAATACAATGTGCCAAAGAAAAACGCAGCAAAACACAAATCGCACATGCCAAACAATAAGAAATACGCAGGCAAACAAAATAATAAAGCCATCTCGTGTCACCTGTAACAATAATGAAGGCGAACTTGGAAAGAAAAACACGAGAACACAGCAAAAAAAAAAAAAAAAAAAAAAAGAAAAAAGGAAGGCAAACACCAATCATAATCACCACATAGCGTACAAAATATCACCAAACGAGCAGGATCATGTATTTGCACCCCCATATATCTTTTATCGTAGAGTAGCAGAGTAGGGGGGAAGGGGATAAAGCTAAAGGTGCTGGGCTTCTGGTGCAAGGAAGAAGTTGCGAAAATATAGAAAGCTCGGTGTTATCCATGAAGAGCAGCAAAGGTACCACTCAAAGGTAGCCAGCGCATATGAAAATAACTCCGTGGAATGGGAGAGGCACATGTGCAAGTGTAAGCCGGGTGTGAGATTAGGTTGCCTATGGACAGAAGAATAAACGTATGTGTAGAGGAAAAAAAAAAAAAAAAAGGAAGAAATGAAGTGGAGAAGATGTGAAAAACAGCAAAGACAGTAATGGCAGGTACAGGGCACAATGAGGAAGGAGTCGGGAGAAAATAAAAAATAAAAAATGGTGAGAAGCTGGAAAGCCAAAGGAGGTAGAAAAAAGGTGTAGAATAAAAAAAAAAAAAAAAAAAAGGGGGGGGGGGTAAGGGTCAAAGGGGAAGGAGACTAAGGGGGGGGGGGGCGGCATGGATAGACATGTCATATAGGTGGAAGCTCCAGGACAGAGCTGGTGTGCTCATCCCCTAGGGGATAGAGACATAAAGCAGACAATCGGGCACCAAGGAAAAGGAGTGTCTCACTACCTGATCAGGGAAAGGGATATAATATAAAAGTGTTATCGACAGCCTAGCAAGGGTCGAGGAGTCAATACAATACAGAGTGTAATAAAAAGCCACAGGTCTGGCTCAGAGTCAGGTAGCAAGACCCATGATGGAGTGGTATTCGTGGGTCGTTCGGAAGTGAATCCAACACGACCAAGTATGGGAGAATTTAGTCGGGTTATCTTGGGAGGAAGCAATCAGCTCCTCCATCTCTGCAATTCTTCCTAGACGAGTGAACCAATCTTTTATTGAGGGGGGTTGAGTAGATCTCCAAAGCACAGGAAGACAGAGTCTAGCAGCGTTAATCATATGCATAGCTAACGATCGGAGGTAGAGACGTTTGGGGAGCGGTGTATGGTGGAGGAGAAATTGGGCCGGGGAGAAATCGAGAGGTAAAGTAGACACAGACGAGGTTATACGGTGGACTTCCTGCCAGAAGGGCAGGACGATAGGACAGGACCACCAAATATGGAGAAGGGACCCATCAGGTGCTCCACATCTCCAACAATTATTGGGTAGAGAAGGGTTAAAACGATGAGTTCTGGAAGGGGTAATGTACTAACGGGAAGCTAGCTTGTATCTGTTTTCTTGGGTCGATACATTCAGCGAACATTTGTGGGAGTATGTAAAAATTTGGTCCCAATCTGAGGAAGAAAAATCTATATCAAGGTCTCTCCTCCAAGCTCGGCAAGCAGGGAGCGAGTTAGGATTCCCATCACTGGTGAGAAGGAGGTACATGGATGAGATTAGATGCCGCTGGGGTTCAGCCTTAGAACAAATTGATTCAAAGGGGGTGAGAGGACGAGTCCATTTGTGGCGGTGAGTAGAGGATGTGAGAAAATGCCTGATTTGAAGGTAGGCCCAAAAGGGGAAGGTACGATCCTTCATGGTGCTCGCCAAAGAGGAGTAAGATTTCAATTGGCCTTTATGAAAAAAGTGTTCCGCTTTCACCTGGTCATACGGCCAATGTTCCGACAGGAAGGCCTTGTGCATACCCGGAGGGAAATCCGGGTTTAAGCAAAGGGAGCTTAAAGGGTTGGGGGCATCCGAGATGGAGGCCGACTTGCATGTCAAGCGGAAGATGCTCAAGGTAGGACCAATCAGTGGATGAGTGAGAAGGGCCTGGGGGGTATGTTTCGTCAAGAGCCACGGGATCGAAGCTATAGGAGAAGGAGAGAAGGAGTTTTCGAGATGCACCCAGTCTTTGGTAGTTGAATGAATATTCCAATCTATAATTCTGCAAAGATGGCAGGCCCAATGATATTGCCTGAGGTCTGGGAGCCCAATCCCACCCCTGGATTTGGGGAGAACCAATTGGCAGAAAGATATGCGCGGACGCTTGTGGTTCCAAAGGAAGAAGGAGCACATTCTCCTACATGAAGCGAAAAAGGCGGGTGGCAATTGGATAGGTAAGGTTTGAAATAAATAGAGGAGGCGGGGGAGAATGTTCATTTTTAATATAGCAGCTTTGCCGAACCAGGAAAAGCATGGTCGATGCCATTTAGTGAGATCTTCCTGAATGGATTTAAGTGCTGGGATAAAGTTTTTTACGTAAAGGTCAGAGAGGTCGCACGTAAGCTGAATGCCCAGGTAAGTGAGAGTCTCACTGTCCCATCTAAACGGGAACTGCGATCGGCAAAATGAGACTACATCAGAAGGGAGGGTGACATTGAGGGCGTATGACTTTGAATGGTTGATTCTAAGGTTCGATATGTATTGAAAAAGTGAGAAATCTTTAAGCAAATTGGGCAATGTGGTCCGAGGTTCCGTTAGAAACAGCAAAATGTCATCCGCATAGGCGGCGAGTTTATACTCTTGAGCCGGTGCGGAAACGCCCTTAATATCTGGGTTGGAACGGAGTTTACGCAGCAGTGGCTCTAATGATAGCACAAAGAGGGGAGGAGAAAGGGGGCAGCCCTGGCGTGTGCCATTGCCGAGAGAGAAATGGTTCGATAAATGGCCATTCACCCGAACCTGTGCCGTGGGTCCAGAATACAAGGTCATGATGAAATTAAGCATGTGTTCTCTCAAACCAATCGCCTGAAGGGTTGCCCTCAAATAATCCCAGGACACTCTGTCAAAGGCCTTCTCAGCGTCCAAAGAGAGAAGGAACCCAGGATTCTTCGATGTGCGAAGCCAATGGATAAGGTTTAGGGCCTTGATAGTATTGTCTCTCGCTTCCCTGCCAGGGATGAAACCCACTTGATCGAGGTTAATCAAAGAAGGGAGTAAGGGGAGGAGACGGTTGGCCAGAATTTTAGCATAAAGTTTCACGTCTACATTCAGAAGGGAGATGGGCCTATAATTGGAAACCAAAGTTGCATCCTTATCTCCTTTGGGTATGACAGTGATGTGCGCTTCTAGAAGGCGATGACACGGCACAGGGAGTGAAGAGAAAGAGTTGAAAGCCGAGAGGAAGGGGTTGGACAAGACGGTTAAAAACTCATTGTAATATACTGCAGACAGGCCATCAGGGCCCGGGCTTTTACCAGACTTCATTTGTTTGACGGCCCGCGACAGTTCCTCTGCCGTGATATTTTGCTCCAGTTCCAGGGCGGATGTCTCAGAAAGTGCAGAAGGGCTATAAAGATGAAGAAAGTCCGAGATCACCGTGGCTCTGAGCTTGTTGGTTTCAGGTGGGGGACGTTCCGGAGGGAGGTTATATAATGCCTTATAATACTGCTCAAAATGAGAAGCAATGTCAGCATTAGTGGTGGCAAAAGAACCGTCTGGACCCCTGATTTTGTGGATTGTTAAGCTTGACTTTTTCGCTTGAAGGGATCTGGCGAGGAATCTCCCGCTTTTGTTCGCAAACTCATAAAATAATTTTTGAGACAAGACATATCTACGTTTGGCCACCTTGCCCAGTTCGGTCAAAAGCTGCGTGCGAGTGTTTGTGAGTTCAGTCAAGGTAGAAGCTGCTTGACTGTGTTTGTGAACTCTCTCCAAAAACTGGATGCGCTCCATAAGTCGTCTCAAATGTGCTTGTCTCTCCCTTTTACGCTTCGTAGCCATAGCTATGAGAACCCCGCGAATTACGCATTTATGTGCCTCCCATTGCGTCAAGGAGGAGGTATCTGAAGTCTGGTTGGTCGCGAAGTAATCCACCAATTGGGAGCGGATCTCGGCTTCGTTCGTTGGGTCGGAAAGAAGAGATGCGTCCAATCTCCAAATCTTGGAGCGGGAGTGTTTTTCAGGAAAACGCAACGTCAAGGTTATGGGATGGTGATCTGAGAGGACCATTGGTTCAATGGAGGTGTCATGAAGAAATGGCAGATCCACTTGCGAGAGAAAAATGTAGTCAATTCTGGAGTACTTATTGTGTGGAGGAGAAAAAAACGTATAATCTTTAAAGTTCGGGTGTAGGATTCTCCAAGAATCGTGAAGTTGTAAATCTTGAAGTTGTGTGCGGATCTGTCTTAGGGATTTGTATGGTAAAAATGAACTGCCTGAGGAGGAATCCAGTAAGGGGCATAAAGGGACATTAAGGTCTCCCCCCAAGATCAGCACACCCGACTGAAAGGAAGAAAGAGAGGTGGTGATTGAGCGGAAGAAAGGAACCTGCTTGGTATTGGGCGCATATAGATTTGCCAGTGTAATGGGTCTGTGTCAGGAATGGACTGGCCAGCAATGGTGGGACTCACCTGCCTTTTGATCTGCAGTACCA
Source organism: Staurois parvus (assembly GCF_062004578.1). Taxonomy (NCBI): domain Eukaryota; kingdom Metazoa; phylum Chordata; class Amphibia; order Anura; family Ranidae; genus Staurois; species Staurois parvus. Next base: position 15,431,170 of record NW_028317802.1, read on the forward strand.
GGGCTGGCCAGCGGGTGCTCCCAGCAATCAGAGACTCAACCTTTCAGCCAGCTAACACCTGGAACTGATGATACTGGTGTATTTAAGGGATGGCCAGACTTGCAGACTCTGCCTTGGTGTTGTGTTTGTCCTGGGCCCTGTATCTGTCCTGCATCCTGTTTCTGTTCCTTTGCTACCTGTTCTGATCCCTGGCTTGTGACCCTGACCATCCCTCTGCCTGACCCTCTGTACTACGCTGCTTGCTACCTGTTCTCATCCCTGGCTTGTGACCCTGACCATCCCTCTGCCTGACCCTCTGTACTACGCTGCTTGCTACCTGCTGAACCTGGCCTGTGACCCCGACCATTCTCCGCTTGCTCCCCCTGTACCTACCTGCCCAATTGATATTGACTCGGCCTGCCTGACGACGCTTGCTTGTATGTACTGTTATCTGTGGGTGGTTGGTTGGGTTTGTTTGCACTGTATTATGTTTAGTATTGCACTGCGTTTATGTTTGTATTGTTAGTGTTAATAAATTACATTGTTAATCACATATCTGAAGTCTGCGTTTCCCTGCTTCAGTCACACACCTCTGGTCATACCTGGGAGCCCTGACAGTCTGTTGGCAAAAGTGCCTTTTAGAAACAAGAACCTACCTTCTGAGTCAGGGAGCGACTCCGTGACAGTTAAAGGGAGATGTTTCGCAATCAAGATGGCGACACCTTTTGATTTGGCATGAGGGTTAGGGGCATGATAGACTGTCGGATAACGTGAGTTAAAGAGCTTGGGAATGACATCCTGTCGAAAATGCGTTTCCTTTAGAAAAACAATATCCGCTCTTTGTTTATGTAAGTAGGAGAGCAGAATGGAGCATTTTTCAGGTGTGTTCAAACCCCTCACATTAAGAGATAGAACTTTTAAGGATAAGTGTCCCGACAACGATTTGGAAGAAGACATGTCCAAAAAGGTATATGAAAGCAACCTAAGGAGAAGGAACACGGGGTACTAAGAGGATGGGAATAGGATTGAGGGGGGAAAAAAAAAAAAATTTAAAGAGATAAATGAAAGAAAAAGAAAATAAGAAAGGAGAGAGGAGGAGAATAGATACAGGTAGGAAAAAAAACAGAACTACCAGCGGGAGGAGTAGTCCAGCTAGTCCACCTAGATATATAAAAAAAGGGGAGAAGAGAAAGGAAGAGAAGATGGGGGGGGGTTAAGGGGTAACAGAAAAGAGAAAGGAGGGAGTAAAAACAGCCGGCAAGAGTCAGTAAAAGCTCTCCGAGCTTACTGTGTGGGGAACGCAGTGGGTCGAAAACCAAAATAAAAAAAAAGCCCGCCGTACGGAAGACCTCAAAAAGTGCAGGGAATGGAGAGGTAGGGCGAGGACAGGGCATGCTCAGAGAGGGACTACGCCCAGCCGGCGAGGGAGATGTATCAACCCTCACCTGGTAGGGCGTATGGCTCAGGATTTAGCGAGAGATTGGAGTCAAGAACAAAACGGTAGCCTGCGCTAGGAGGGAAATAAGACAGACAGCAAGCCATATCAATGTTTGTGAGATACACATATGAACAGAGCACAACGTAGGAATGCTAGAGTGGAAATACGGTGTCACGAGTATACCGTGGTGGAACTACTAGGAATGTCGTCCTCAAAGGTATGGCTTCATAGAACGGTCAGACCGCCCTCTCCTCAGGGAGAGAACAGGCAGAGTCTCACAACACATGAAGTCATAAATCAGAGGAACAGTAAGGCATGACATGTGCAAAAAAAAAACCATACAGCTCAAATATTGCATATAAAAAAAAACACAATATACTAAATTGAAAACAGCTAAAATGACATAACGACCCCCCCCCCCCCAGCCTGGACTCTCAAGGTACCCCCGGAATCGAGCAGCACCTCATATCAGATAGGAGGAAAAGCGTGGGGAGGGAAGAAGAAGGCACAGACAGAGTACCTACAGTGGAGCCTCATCAATGGTACTATATTAGTATGCAGAGGGCGGAAAAGGATACAGAGCGGGATGGGAGAGACCGATCTCTGCTAGGAGTCTCCATCTGGAGAGCTTATTGAGGTGATGCTCGTTCCCAGGTGCACAATAACAATGTGATGGAGAAAGAAAAAAAAAATTGTCCCAAGTCACCCCACCCATCCCAATCCAAACTCAGCAACCCGCTCAGCTGAGTATATGAAAAAGGATAACTGATGCCGAGGACTTCTCATCATCCTCTCCGTACTCGGTCTTCTGGAAACGGTGGAAGACGAGTTGAATACGATGTGTGCGGGGGGACATAAAGTCCTTCAGTGGCGAACCCGAGATCCTCGGAGGTCCCCAGGGTAGGCTCGGAATCAGATGTGCAGGAGACGTAGGAGGATCGGAGCCCTCTGGAGTCCACCCGGGGTCTCTAGATGACAATAGACCTGTCAGAGGTGTCATGGAGGAAGTTGGGCAATACATTGGTTGTAGACCCAAAAGTCCCGTTGTGGAGCAACAGTGGTGGTGCAAAAAATGGGCGGGTAGAAGGGAGGAGCTTATCGGAACGTTCTGTGCCAAACAATCTGTAAGGGTCAAGAATCGTAGGGATGAGAGCTCAGTGGCCCCAGCTGCGTAGGGCCGCCTGTGTGCAAGAGTACCATTGAGTCCAGTCCAGATCAGATGGAGGGAAGACCCCAGGATGATAGATCAGAAAGCTCCATAGGTAAGGCGAAATGGAACATGGGATTTTGCAGACAGAGTCTGAAGAGTGGCTGAACGGATCCTGAGCAGTGAAACCAGTGGTAATGTACAATAGATTAAGAAAATCAGGACAGAGCTTAGAGAAGGGTCTCTAAGCTTCATGACGAGGCCTTCGATGTGCAGGAGAGGCCGTCGGGCTGGTGATGCTGGTAGAGCCACTGGCTGGAATTCTCGGCGGGGTTGCGGGGACCAATCTGCGTCGGCGAGAGCCAGGGCCCTGCCATTCCATATCACTTGGTGTCGGTCCGGATTCCGGAACACCTGGGAGACGCATAGTGCTGTACCAATCGGGGAGGTCGATTAGTGGAATATCTAGGGAAGAGCAGAAATTAGGCAGATCCTCCGGAACTCGCAGGTAGGCTGTGCGCCCCTGCGCCTGTGCGGAGAGACAAAATGGGAAACGCCACCTATATGATATGTTATGTGAACGGAGTGCATCCAATAGGGGGCGAAGTTCCCATCTTTGTTGCAGAGTAAGATTGGAGAGATCCTGGAATAAATGTATTCTGTCCCTGGCGCGCCTGAGGATGTCCTCTTTTAGTGGGAAGCTGACTAGGCAACAAATTACATCTCTTGGGGGATCAGAATCTCTGCCCCTGGGACGGAGTGCTCTGTGTGCTCTTTCCAACTCTATAGGCGTGGCCGGCGGGCGACCTAGCAGGTCATTAAAGATCGCCACAACCGTTGTAGAGATGTCGTTCGGTTCCACAGATTCTGGCAAACCACGGAGTCTAATGTTATGTCTGCGTCCACGGTTATCCAAATCCTCTATTTATCTGTAAAATTCACGGATATGCGATGCGTGTGAGACAGTTGTCTGCTGTATTTCTGCTATGGCGACTGCATTATTGCGGCTAACAAGTTGCACTCCCTCCAGCCTTGTGCCCAAGGAAAGTAAATCCTCTCGCAAGTCACTGAGGGCGGTGGTGAGTGTGACTTTAATGTCTGCAGCCACCGCCTGAAGATCTCTGAGGGATAATGCCTGGGAGTCAGAGGAGAGGTCATGCTGCGGGACCGTGTCTGTGACATGCTCAGTGTCACTGCTTGGAACACAGGCTGCCGTGGAGGAGGAAGGAGGGGGGGGAGAGGGGGAAGCTGCTTGGGCCCTGTCCCTCTGCTGGGAGCAGAACAGCTCCTGTATATGCCGCGATTGCGGCTGATTAGGGACCCGTGGGGAACGGGAACGGGAACGGGAACCGGATGTGTTTCGGTCCGTTTTCCCCATGATTATGCGCCCCTGTCTCACCCGATCCTCTGTGCAGAGTGAGGAGAAGTCTTCGGCCGGCGGGAGCTCCTGGCTTAAGCGGCCATTCCGGATCGCGGCAGACCACGCCCCCATTGGGATTTTTTTTACCAAAAACATGTAGCAGAATACATTTTGGCCTAAATTTATAACTAACTTTGAGTTTACTATATAATTTTTATAGCTGAAAATAAAAAATATTGTTTTTCTTCAAAATTTTTGGCGTTTTTTTGTTTATAGCTTGAAAAATAAAAAGCGCACAGATGATCAAATACCACCGAAAGAAAGCTCTATTTGTGTGAAAAAAAGGACGTAAATTTTGTTTGGGTGCAGCATTGCATGACCGCGCAATTATCAGTTGAATTAGTGCAGCGCCAAGTAGCCAAAAGAGGCCTGGTCATTAAGGGGGGTAAATCCTCAGGAGCTCAAGTGGTTAAGATTATGTGTGCAAGACCATTGGCTGTATGCACCTGAATTTCCCATCTGAGAGGCAGTGACTTCACCTTAGCTTACTCATTTGCACCTCTATGGACCTCTATGCACCTCTATGGACAACATGCACATTCTATGAATTACAGTCTACCCTACTGGCTGATATTACTTTATTAAAGAGTGGGTTCCAGTGTACTTATTTTGTCACATGTTTTCCTGAAGAAGGATTCCCAAAGTGCATTGAGTCCATATGTGAATGTTAATCGGAATTTTTGCATGTTGTGTTACCCTTTGTGTTTCCCTTGTGTTATTGCCTACAAATATTAGTATCCAATTATATTTTTTGCATTTGGGAAAGGATTCAGCTCTTATTTGTAAAACAATCTAATGAGCTGGCTAGAACTCATTTTTGAAGGAGTCTATTTCACATTTTCACAGATTTTACTGTGAAAATGTGTGTGAAGGTTTAATTTCTCCAGATGTAAAAAGTGATCCCTTTTTGTCTGTAATGACCTAAAAGTGAATAACTGAACACAAACTTTACTATGTGAACCACTTTTGTATTTATACATATTGATAAGATCCCTCCTTAATCGCCTATTCTCAGGAGAGTATATATTTAGGGTTGAAGAGACGCACACAGCATTTCTTATAGTATTTCTAATAGCACACAACTTTCACTCATTACTCCAATGATCAGTCTAGGGTTGTAGTTTTTGTTGTTTTTTTTGTTTTAGAACTTGGATAGGGAAGGGATATAGTGGGATACTCCAAATTGAACTATGCACATTTGAGGACAGCTTTATCTAAGTAGATCTGTGTAGCAAACGGTACAAAGAATGGAGCAAAGTCCCTCCGTAGAAATACAGAACTTAGTGGACAGTTGCTCTTCTGGACACCATCCGGTGTTCTTTCTAGCTTACACCCAGCATCTGGCTATGTAGGTCCCGAGAGGGTTAAACAGCACAAATTCCAGCATCCCAGAACCAGTCTGTGCTCAAAAGGCCCAGAACCAGTCTGTGCTGCAAGTCACCTTCCTCTGTGATACCAGACATGATCTGCAGACATCCCCCTCAGTCAGCTCTTAGAAGCAACCTGGGTTTCGGCATTTTGACCCTCGGGTCACCCACCCAAGGCCTCCTAGCGGCATGAGCCAGGGGAGGCAGCTCCCTCCCTGGCTGAAACTCCCTTCTCAGAGGAAGAAGAACACAGATACCATGTGCTCAGTGAATATAAATATTAGTACCCAGTATACTCAGGGGCACCACTCCCTGTAATTGGCTGGAAGTGCATCCATATTCATACTGCTGAACTACATGGGTCACTCGTGTTCACCCAAAACCTTCCAAAGTTGCCTGGATACAGAAGATCCAATTACAGCAGCAGCAACAGTACTGTGAGCCACACAGGAGTTCCTCACTAAACAATTGTAGCTTTTATGTTAAGCAGAAGAACTGTTATGTTTTGCCTATAAGTCTCCTGTTAAGCAGGAGACCACACTATACTTAACTAGACTATATACATTCATTAACCTACCTAGGAGGGTGCAACATATTGTATAGAGTGCAGGGTTCAGAAGTATGTAACTTATAGAGTGCAGCAGTCAGGAGAATGTACTATACGTTCCAGAGTACAGTGGACAAGATTATGCAATCTATAGCACCACCTACATAGTGCAGCAGCCATCTACAACACAGAGTATAGATTATGAGGGTCAGAGGTATGTTACACATAGCATATATTAGAGAATACAATGGGCAGGGTATGTAACATGCTGAACAGTGTACACTGGTTACTAGTATATAATGTATGCTGTACATTATCTATTCTTAACTGCTGCACTCTGTATGCTCTTCAATTCATTTCATATTTCTGGCAGTTTTACTCCCTACAGAGGCCAGGTATACTTCCTTCCAAAGCCCTTACCTCATTTACATCAGGCAACAATGTTCAATTCCTCCCTTTCTTCTATACCAGTGGTCTCCAAATTATAGCCTGTGGTCTGGATGCAGTCCTCTACTTGGCCTTGTCCAGCCCACACTATTACTCCCATTAATACAAGTGACCATTTTTCCTACTAACACCAACAATAAGGTACCATTCCTTCCACTGACTCCACCAGTGGGGAACTATTCCTTTTACTGACACCAATAATGGGACATTTTTCATTCCACTGACACTAGTGATGGAGAACTATTCATTCCACTGACACAAACAATGGGGCTCTATTCCTTCAACTCACTCCAACAGTGGGGCAGTATTCCTGCCACTGACACCAACAAGGGGCACACTTTTTTCCACCGACACCAGCAATGGAGCACTATTCCTTCCACTGACACCAACACTGGGGCATTATTTTTCCCACTAATATAAAGGATTGGGCACTACTCCGCCTACTGACACCAATGATGGGGCAGTGTTCCTCCCACTAATACTAATTATAGGGCACTATTCCTCCTCCTACTGAGCACAGGCGCTATGTAATTATTCCATCACAAAGTCTGAGACATTGTCTACTCCCACTGATGCTGGGACAAAAGGTCTGGCCCTCCTAAAGTTTTATGGACAGTTTACTGGCCCTTTGTTTAGAAAGTTTGGAAAGCCCTGTTCTACACCAAACAAAATGATTATTCCCTAACTAAAAAAAGCACATCAGACCTCAGATGCAGAGCAGTGCCTGGGAGATTGAGAGGGAGTCCCAAGGAAGAGGATGAGAGTGGCTTCTTTGGCTTTGTACTGCTCTGTATCTGAAAATAATAATATCTCTATGTCATGTTGCCAGCAGTTTTGCAGGAGCACCTGCATAGCAATAATGTGCAAGACACTGTAGGAGTCAAATAGCCATGGTCCTCTCTTGATATTTGAGCTCCAGGTGGCTGCCTGATAAGCCACTGCTGAAGAAGGTACTGTGTGGGTGTTGAGGGCAATAGTGCTGGTGCTCTATCAATAGCACATACCCCCTTGCACTGCCCTTGCAATGTGGATAGCCAGGCACATGGAGCATCTGCTTTGGAGTGATCCAGGTATGCAGAGGTAGACTGCCTTGGAATCTGGATAGATTGCCTGGGTAAACAGACTACCCCAAAGATGGCCTTTCATATGGAAAGACATCCAGGAGAGATTGCGTGTTACATAAACAGTTGCCTGGGTAGGTGACCACATCCCTGGGCCTTAGGAGATTATAGGTCCAGATCTCTGCAGACAGCCACATATAAGAAAGGAACAGGTTACTTTTCTATGCAGCTCTATAAATAAGTGACCATGATATTACTAAACTGAGTGATGGTAAAGTCTTTCCACTGGTATACCTGCATATTATTAGACAAAACCATACAAACTGTTGAATCAGATAGATCTGGGGTATGCTAAACCCACTGTTTTAAACATGACTGATGGACATACAGAATATCGAGGCTAATACTTACCCCTAATCCATAAAACCAGCACCCTTCAACCTTCCCCACCTAAATAAACATGCAACTCTCTTTTGGTGTAAAACCGGCCATAGCAGCCATTTATTTAACATAACTCTAACATAACACTTCTTACAGTACACTCAAATAATAACTGACAGTAATAATCCCAACCAGGTCAAAGGTCTTCGAAGGCACTGTTACTCACATCCACAACTTGGCTGTATCTGACACCCAATGAAAAGGCCCCCAGCCGCTACTACACCGCCTCGGGGACAATACTTCAGTTACGTAGTCCCAGATACAGCCAAAAAACTCCCACATTACCAACATGACCTTATAATTGGGAAGGAACACCCATACCTACGATGGACCCAACCCATAATCCACCAAATTGTCACTCCAGCACCGCTTTCAAAGACCCATCGACCCCTGCCGGCTGCCATGACAAAACAAAACAGACAAACACCTCGGGACACAAATGCCTTTCCAGACAAGAAACAAACTCAAGGAATCCACACAAAAACAAACCACAGGACAAACACAAAGAACAAACCATAACCAAAACAGCAAAACAAAACACGAAAAGCTCCAGGGAGGGAGTGCGGGAGAAACCACCCCTGTGCTGACACAAGCACTGACCTCCGACAAGACCCATCCCACTTCCTAATCCTGGCAAGACCACCCCTCAAGGTTGCGTACTCCAATCAGGTGAGTAACCACCCCCTTACCTCCTGCATATACTCCCACCCAAATACACGCTCCGCCTCGTCTGCACGCCCCAGTCATGCTGGCCCTCCCTTTTAGCTTTGCTCAGTCCAGGCCCTGACTTGACTTATTTGTTTGTTTTGCAGGCTAACTGCTAAGTGTGCTCAGAAATTTTTGTTTGTTTGTCAAATTTGGGTAATACCATACAAATAGCAGTTCTCAAACTTTCTGATAATCAGCAATAAAGCAATTTACAATATTGACTGCTTGTGTGTGATTTACCCTACATATCCATTATTGCTCAGCGCTAGCTGAAATCAATGTGTTGCAAATGAGAAGATTAGCAATAAGTTTTAAAGGTAATAGGTAGTGTAAGACTAAAATGTCTCTGTCCTTACATTCCGCTACTGAAATCAATTTTGCAATCTTGTATACATACAGTACATCAATGCAAATCACTTTGGAGCATCCTATGTACCGAACTTGACATTGTGTAAGATTACCAGCAATATTCTTCCTAACCCAGTTCCCATTTAACGATCAGAGTATTATAATCAAATTAAACCCACATTCTCTCTCTGTTATTTAGAAAAGGTGCTTTGATTTTAGATCCTATTTTTATGGTTTACTGTATAAATTAGCTGAAACTACTAATTAATTTCAAATAAATGCATTTGCTTCTAATTAATATAGACCTAAAGTTTAATTAACATTAACCCTGCAATCGACATAATTCCCCAGTGTATAAAATAGGCTAGTGCTGTCCTAGCTTAACTGCTCTTTTTCTCCTCTTATGTTAGCTGTGGAAGATTTTGCTGCAACATGATGTTTTCAATGCATTGCACGACTTGTTGCAGGTTCTGCAGAATACTAACTATGCTTGTTTTCCTACTGATATTCTAAAAAGACAATTGACCTGCAGCAGTGAGACCTGGAAACGGTCCCCTGTGGCTGCTTTCAAGGTGAAGCTGACCCAGAGAATTCAGAAAATGCATTTTCCTATTGTTCAAACAAGACATATTTTGAATGCCTAACAAGAAACATGTTATTTGTTTGTCAAGCGGGATATCGTTAAAAATATGCATTAGATGAAGTGAATATAATTCTCTCATACCAGTAAAAACTGTGTTTTTCTCTGGATGCTGATTAATGTCTGCAAATAATTCTGATGTCAAAATTCTATCTAGTTTAGAGGCGACTTAATTATCTGTTTTTAAATGTTGACGGTCTCTTTTATATAATTATCTGTCTATTTAATGCATCTTGACAGCTTACAGCCATTCCTAATGATGTTCTGAAATGGGCAGTAATTTATCCTTTCTGTTTCTATTTAAACCTCTTCTTGGTTCTCTAAATAAGCCCCCTGGAGCCTCCGCTAATAGTAAACACTGTCAGAACCATGGCACAATCTGCTTAATGTGACCTTGACCTCTACAAGAGTTTACATTCCTCTGCTCGAATCAGTCTTTGATCTTACTTCGGTGATTTCTAACTACAGTAATTGCAATCAGCTTTTATGGCTCCTGCTGAGTTAATTTGAATTTCACCATAATAATACTGCACTATTTAAGGTACCTCATCCACCTACAATAGACTGCGTTTAGAGAGTATTCTACTCTGGTGACACATAAATGCTGGTGCCTTTTTAAACCTGCAAAACTTGGGACATCATTTTCATATGCTAAAGGGGAAAACAGTGGGGTTGATTTACTAAAGGCAGATAGACTGTGCACTTTGGAAAGTGCAGTTGTACTCCGCAAGTGCAGTTGCTCCAGAGCTTAGCAAATGAGCAGAAGCTCTGCTGACTTCCGTGATCCAATCATGTGCAAGCAACAAGGCTGTTTTTTAAATTTCTTTGGGTTTTTGTTTTTTTTTTTCTATTGGGTATTCTTTGTAAAGTGCAGCTTTACCTCATTTACTAAGGTCTGGCGCAACTGCACTTGCAAAGTGCATAATCTATTTGCCTTTAGTAAATCAACCCCAGTGTCTGAACACCTTCCAGGGACCAACACAAAAGTAGGTTTTCATCTTTCCTGAGGACTTTACAGCTCTGTTGTTTTCCAGTAACGCCCCACCCCACCCTCACAAAAAATAAATAACACAGTCACAATGGGAAGTGTTTACTAATATAAACAGGTCTTATTGCAAAGAGTAAGAGTTTACTATAAATAGGTATTTAAACATTTACATATTCTTACAAAGATTATAAAATAAGTTCTCTCTTACCCCTGTAGTTGCAGAAACTGTGAAGCAACTCATCTTCAAAATTCACCACGCAATCACTCTAAATTATTTAACTTTTTTACTTAGCAGCTGAGTTCCCCTGCTCCCACTGTTCTTGCAATTATCTAACAGCCTTTCTAATCTTCAAAGTGAAACAACAAGAGCTCTGGTTGGGGAAGCATAATGAGCTGGGCTGCCTGAGAGAATTACTTAAAAGACTAGTGGTTATGTGAATTGCTCCACAGTGCCTACAGCTACAGAGATCAGTTGAGACTTATTTTTTTTTATTTTATTACTGGTACTTATACAGTAATGTCATTGTACACAGCACTTTTACATATATATTGTACTGTACATTCACATCATTCCCTAACCCTCAAGGGGCATATAATCTAAAGTCCCTATCTCACATTCATACATGCACATACTAGGACCAATTTAAATAGGAGCCAATGAACCTACCAGCATGACTTTTGGGATGTGGAAACCAGAGTACCCAGAGGAAACCCACACAGGCACAGGGAGAACATGAAACTCCAGGCAGGTTATGCCAGGGTTGGGATTTGAACCAACAACCCTAGTGCTGCTAACCACTGTGCTGCCCAACTTGTTTTAAAGCTCATGTACTACTTGAGAATGAGTAAATATTTGAAAGACCATTGTCTGCTTACAAGTTTACTTTAATGGATATGTGCCCTTTAGAACACAGTGCATATATTCTTTTTGGCCCCTTCCCCTGACCTAACCTAACCCACACTTCACCTGCTCAAATGCATACTTTCAGTGCTGAGACAAGGTAATTTAATGCACAGGGCTAATATGCTAGCTGACTCTTTTTGCAGGGCTTGAAAATCAAGGAGAAAAAAAGAACTAATTTAAAAAATGGCAAGTATTCAAGTTATGATTATTTTAATAAAATATCTAAATATAAAAGCTTGATCTGTGATCTCCCCTAGCTGTCATTCAAATTATAAATAAAGGGACAGGGTATACCCAGGAATGTCATTGACCAATATGACCATAACCATATTTGGTCAATATCATTTCTCAAATATGGCCATGCATCTGAATTTTGGCAATTATGTCAGCCACTATCCCACTTCTTTACGTGGCTGAGGATTCCTGGCCAGCAAATGAATGGGGTTGGGTGATTTCACTGGATGCTAAGGAATGTGGCTCCCTCACATATACAAATAATGCAGCCCCCTGCCCCCTCAAATATACACACAATGCAGCCCCCCTGCCTCTTAAGACATACAAACAATGCAGCCCCCAACATAGTAACTTAATGCAGTCTCCTGAAGATGCAAGCAGCCATGGATGCATGTGCCCACATGTTGTGTATGAACAGAAAAGAGTTTTTGCAAAGACTCCTGTTCTCTGCTTGTGGGGATTCCATATCTGTGAGTTGCTCATTTGAAAACCTACTGGGGCCGCACTAAAGAGACAGCCAACAAGTTTAATGGGGGAACAGCTTGCCATGTGCCATCTCACATGAAAACAAAACACCAGGGGCAACTCCCCCTCCGGCCTACATTTTGTCCTCCTGGTCATACATGTTTTTTATAGTGCCAACAGTTTGCGCAGCACTTTACAAAATGAAGGTAGACATTACAGTTACAATACAATTTGGTACAAGAGGAAACAGAGGGCCCTGCTTGTTAGAGCTTACAATCTAGGAGGAGGGGTTGAATGATACAAAAGGTAATAGCTGTGGGGGATGAGCTGATGGAGGAAATAAATGTCGGTTTACTAGGTAGAAGCAGGATAGGCTTATTTAAAGAGAAAGGTTTTCAGGGATCGTCTAAAGGTGGATAGATTAGGAGACAGCCGGACAGATTGGGGTAGGGAGTTCCATAGGATGGGAGAAGCTCGGGAGAAGTCCTGGAGGTGAGCTTGGGAGGAGGTGACACGGGAACTAGAGAGCAAAAGGTCTTGGGAGGATCGAAGAGAGCAGTTTGGTTGATATTTTGAGACCAGGTTGGTGATGTAGCTGGGGCAGAGTTGTGGATGGCTTTGTAAGTTGTTGTTAGTATTTTTAATTTTATTCATTGGGCGAGTGGAAGCCAGTGGAGAAATTGGCAGGGAGGGGTAGCAGACATTGAATGGTTGGTAAGGTGAATGAGCCTGGCAGCAGTAGTCATGATGGACTGGAAGGGGGATAGCCTATGTAAAAGTAAGCCAATGAGGAGGGAGTTGCAGTAGATGAGTCAAGAGATGACCAGGGAGTGAATTAGGAGCTTTGTGGTGTCATTTGTTAAAAAGGGGCATATTCTGGAGATGTTGCGGAGGTTGAGGTGGCATGATTTGGACAGGAATTGGATGTGGGCCTGAAAGGATAGTTCAGAATCCAGGGTTACACCTAGCACCCTGGCATGCATGCAGGGATGGGTTGATAGTGGTGTTATTGATCCTGACCGAGAAATCAGAGGAAGAGGCATGTGGGGGAGGAAATATTATGAGCTCAGTTTTGGATAGACTGAGTTTTAGGAAGTGGTGTGACATCCAGTCTAATATGTCTGTTAGTAAAACGGTGATACATGAGGAAACTGATAGGGTGAGCTGAGGAGTAGAGAGATAGATTTGTGTGTCATCAGCATAGAAATGGTATTGGAAGCCATTGGAAGCTATCAGCTCACCCAAGGAGGAAGTGTAGATCGAGAATAGGAGAGGTCCAAGGACAGAACCTTGGGGAACCCTGACAGTAAGAGGAGTAGAAGAGGAGGAAGTAGAGTTGTGACACTGAAGGTGCGGTGAGATAGGTAAGATTCAAACCAATGGGCAGTACAGTCACGGAGACCCAGTAAATAGAGGTTTTTTTTTTGAGGAGGGGGTGGTCAACTGTTTCAAAGGCAGCAGAGGTCCAAGAGCAGGAGTATGGAATAGTGACTATTGGTTTTAGACTGTGGCTTCATTGTTTATTTACATTCAGTGCCAAATGTTTTCACTGGTCTGTCTAGGCCTACATATTACAACCAATAGACTTCTATAGGACTGTTCCCAAGTGTCTCTGGCTTCAGAATATGGTGATGCTAAACAGCAGACAGGAGATAACAGAGGGGCCGGAAAGGCTGAAAGCTGGAAAAGATACACATGGAAAACACAGGCACAAGGACACTTCAATGTACAAAATATACAACAGATGCAAGATACAGGTTGCAAGCAGGAACACGCTGAGAGTCACTTGGGAACATGCTTTAAGACACTGGGAACACTGGGGTACAGAGATGACACTGGAAGGCACTGGGAAATGCAGTAGGGTTACACTAGTAATCTTCTCAGTAAGCCAGGCACATGAGGAACAACTAGGGGGTACACTAGGAATCTTCTTAGGAAGCCAGGGACATGAGGAAACACTGTAGTATGTTAGGAATCTTTGTAGAGATTACTGGGAAACACTCCAGGAAACATGGCGGGAACTAGCAATCTTCTCCTTTAGAAACCATGGGGGACACTGAAAATCTTCTCCACTAGGGGACCCTAGGAAACTTCTCTGTTAGGAAATATGAGAGGACACTAAGAATTTTCTTGGTAACACTGGAGGACCTAGTGCTAGGAACACTAGCTGTTGCTCAAGCTATACCTGAGGCAATGAGCCGAGCTTAAATAGAAGTCAGATAGCCTGGCTGTGTGTGTAGCTAATTGAATCAACAGCAGGTGGTTAACTAGTACTGAACACAAGTCCTGTAGGATAACAGGTAACAGCAGAACCTTACAATTAAATGCACAGGACTGAATGTACCAGCATGCCTACTCGGCTTTGGGAAAAGAGGTGACATATCAGTAGCAAAGTTTGTCTAAGATGTATTTCAATAAACATGTTTTATATATAACATGAGGTTGTCTGCTTTATGCACCAGTAAAGTCCCATCAGGTTTGTTTCTTTTTCTAAAACACATTTTAAAATTCCAATGTGCCTCCACATTACAAATGTCAGTGCAGAGACAGATTTGTGTACCTGTTGTAGACATGACTAGGGTAGTTCAGATACAACTGTTGCCTATGCCCACTCTAAACCGCCCCCTATTTCCACCCCTTTATTTCCTTATATTACGACACCGACACCCAAAATGGAGTAAATGGCCGAATCAGCCCTTTATTAAACAAAACCATAAATAACAAACAAAACATTCACCATTTTAAACAATCCAGCTGCAAGAACAGTTGCGGATTCTTGATGACGACACCTCCTCACACCATTTTGGAGTCTGTGGTACCATTAAGCTAGGTTGAATCCCCAGCCGCTAAACACCACATCGGGGACTATCCTAACTGACCACAGACCCCTACCAACCTTATCTAACTAAACCAGACCAGCCGGAGGACTCCATACCTGAGAAGGGTCCCACCATTTTACCAACATGCCACGTTTTTAGACCCCCATCAAGGACCCCAACTGCACCCCACCTCCTACAAACCAAGCCAACCCAATTACCAGGGTGAAAGGGAGGGATGTTCCAATGACGATTTCCAGCTTGCAAGTGACGCCCTTCACTCCACCCCACCCCACCAACTGTTCTCTTGTCAGTTCCTCCTATCACCCCTTCCACTCCACCAATCCGGTAAGCGTGCTCAGATTTTATGTCAACCACACGTTAACCCTATCCTGTCAGGTTTTACTTCCACCCCGTCCTGTATGCCCTGCACTTATTCTCTTCTTTTAAAGCTCCGGGCATGTCTGATACATGGATCCAAGGCATGCATTGAATGTGGAGGTGCACTAAGGCTTGACTGTCCACATAGACATCAGTCCACAGTACAACTATGCTTCTTCTTGCTACTGCAGCTGTCACACAGACAGCACAGCAGTGTAAGCTGGGTGGGAGGAGCCTGATGAGGATACACAGACACTAGTTCCCTATCAGGTATGCTCCCCTTGTGATTGACAGCAGGCAATGAGTGGATCCTTAGTCAAAAGACATCCTGCTATTGGCTATAGAATCCATCCTCTGCTTACTGTCAATCAGACCTGATGGGGAACTAGTGTCTCAGTTTTTCCTCCATCTCCACTCATTGAATGTCACTGGTTGTTCAGAGGCCTCCTTAATACCTGTGACAGGTGGGGTGGGATAATGGAAGCAGAAGCAACATACAGCTCTGCTACACAGCATACAGAGATTCCAACTTACCCTAGGTTCACACCTAAGCATTTTCTACAGAGTGTTGATGAAACACAGTACAGTCCATTTAACATGATTTCCTATGGAACACTTTCACATCTCCGCGTTTTCACCGGGTGCATTTTTTGGAAAGGGTCAGGGACTTTTTTAACTCAAAAATTTAAGTTTTTGGTTCTATAGACTTCAATGGAAACTCTTCAGAAAAGCATGTAGTGCATTTTTGCCGCGTTTTGATGCGTTTTGTGCTTTAAATCTGACTAGCAAAAAAAAATGCAAAGCGCATCAAAAACATGGCAAAAACGCAGGTGCAAAAAATGCAAACATAGATTGCATAGGTGTGAACTTAGCCTTATACTTGGTTTTAATTACCTCCAATTTCATTACCTACATACCAGAGATATTTTTTCAACTTGGTGCAATAACAGCCTCTTTGTAAAAGTGGCACTCTTAAGAACTACCTGAATTTACTGAAACAGACGGCTGAGATTTTTAAATTTGCAGCAGGCCATTTTAAAGGGCTATAGTGGCAGAAAAGTGTTGCTGGGGATTTATTAGGTTTCCCATAATTGCCTTTTGTGAAGTGTCACCTGAGCTCATATACGATGCTGAATACATTTTTAAAGGATAATGCAGGCCATACATGGGTTGAATTCTGAACAAATTTTCTTTAGAAAATTGGAAATTTTGTGTGTTTTGTAATCCAGTGGTACCACCATTGATTTTGAAATTTGACCAAGAAAGCCTTCAATTTCAACTCATGTTGCTACAGAAAAGTAGCAACATGTCGCCAAGAATTTTCTTTTCTTTCCAGGTCACAGCTCATGCTCATTTATTTTTCATTTATATTTCTCGCACGATTCTCCAATCATTGATTCGAAATTTGTTCATTTTTCAAAACATTTCCAACATGCCCGATCACTCAAATTTGACGGTCACACAAAAATCGTCCGTCTCTGTGACCCACTAAAATTCGAACGAAAAATTCTTAGAAAAGATTTTCGAAAGAAAATTCTTTCAGAATTCAACCCATGGATGGCCAGCTTAAGTTCACCTTTGGGAACATGTTACATGTTCCAGTTTTTAGGGTGGAACATGTAACATGTTCCCAATGCTGCAGCTGCTGCCTGCTGCTCTCCCTCCTACTGCCCTCTTGACCTGACAGCAGTATGGAGAGAAGTTCCCCATATTATCTGTCATATTTAAAAACAGCAGAGCCGAGCACAGCCGCGTCATTCATTCACAGAGTTCTGTGAACAAATAAACTGCAGCCTTAGTGGCTGTCAGCTTGTAGTTTTCAATGAACTACCAAGGTGCTCCACAGCGTTCACTGAATCTTCCTGTCAGCATATCTGTTTTCCCATACATTCCGTATGGCAGATATACTGACAGATCTGCAGGTGACCTGCATGGCACCAGCAACCTGCTGATCACTGGTGCCATGCATTATAGGCTTCTGCAGAGAAAAATAATAAATGCACTTATTTTCTGGCAAAAAAATGTGTATTTATTATTTTTGTGCAATAGGTGAACTTGTCCTTTAAGCTAATCTTTCAAGTCTTAATATTACAAGTAATAGTAAGTGATACCAAACACGCAGCACCCTTCATCTATAAAATACACCAGCTTACATTTGTTTACATGAACAAAAAGAGCAGAAAAGAGAAGTGATATTTTGTACTGGAAGCACTGGGGACGCGGTTTAACACTGTGAGCAGGAGCAGTTTGTATACTTGTTCCTGTAAAGTGTCCTATTTTACTATTGCAGAACTGAACAAGTAACCCTAAATATTTTTAACCCACAAAAATCTCCTACAACCTGTTCTTCTGTCAAACATCAGATACCAGTGTGGGATTGGTAATATATATGAAATAGGTGAATGTAATTTTAAGCAGCTTGCAACAAAACTGATATTAAAGTGGGAAAGTGAGACAGCAAAAAGCCAATTTCTGTATTTTAGTATTGATAAACTATTTGATGGTACTTCATGAAACTGACAACATTTATCTGACAGGGATTTAAAATGGTTGTCTTTTATTGTAGCATCACAGTCATAGTTTCTTAGCTCTTGTTAAAATGTTTCCATGTCACTGTCAAGGTCGGTATATTCGAACGTACTTGCCAAATGAGTCATAAAGGTAATGTCAAGACCAGAAAAATATTTTCTAGATTAAAAAACAGCTTAAGGAAAATTTAACATATCCAATGTAGGAAAGCCTACACTGACTTCTAAGAGGGAAAATAAAGTACATATCACGAGGGATGAACTTACGCCCATTTTTACATTCTCTTCTATCTTCAGCAGTGGTTGTGTTGCATTATTTGCACTGATGTTTGATATTTGCACTGAAGGTTAGATAACTAACCTAATACTTGGGAAGAGCTTAGGCATGGTCAGAAGGTGGAATTAAGACTCCTAGAAAAATATTTATGGGTTCAAGGGTGACGTCCAGACATATATGCAGGCATCTCTGGGTCTTAAATGTATTTCTGCATAGGTTGAGCATATTTTTAAAGTTCCCTGTGTACTTTAAAGAGTAGTGATGGGCCGAACACCCCCCTATTCGGTTCGTGGTCGAGCATTTGAACTTAACGAAAGTTCAACCTTGAACTTTGAACAGAGGGGACAATTTACTAAGTGGTGTCTTACTGCACCTGAGTATATGGTAAGATACCACACAGCTACTAAAATGCCATGAGTTATATTATTAGGTCATGCGGTATTTTAGTAGTGAAAACATTCTTTCATGTTTCAGCTCTCAGTGGGGTTCCGCTGTCAAAAGAATTGCAGGCATTGCCCGGCAATCAAAAAACATTTTAAAAAATGTGATGTCCCCCCATTCTTACCAAGCCCTTTGGGTTTAATATGGATTTTGAGGGGAACCCCCATGACAATTTTTTTTTTTCAAATGGCGTGGGGGTCCCCTCAAAATCCCTACTAGATGATTATGCCAGTATGCAGCCAGGCATGTCAGGAAGGGGGGGGGGAGCAAGCGGCCCTCCCTCCTGAACCATACCAGGACACATGCCCTCAATATGGGGGGCTCCCCCCCACAGCACCTTGTCCCCATGTTGATGGGGACAAGGGCCTCTTCCCCACAACTGTGGCCGGTGGTTGTTGGGTTCTGCAGGGGGGAATTATCGGAATCTGGATGCCCCCTTTAACAAGGGGCCCCCAGATCCAGTCCCCCATGTGAATAAGTATGAGGTACATGGTACCGCTACTCATTCACAAAAAAAAAGTGTAGTGGAAAAATGACAGTAGGCAGTCTTTTACAGTCTTTTATTAAAAACAAAAATTAAAAAAAGTCCCCCGAAATATATCCAATGGCAATCACGATGCCTGCCGCCACCGACAACTCAAAAAAAGAAAAAAAAACTGGCTCCTGTGCTGTGATGACAGTTGTGCTGGGATGACAGTTCCTAAATACTGTATTGAATAGCAGATACCCTAAGATAGGGGGTCAAACTCATCTTCATTGCTGGCCATGTCAGCATTATGGTTGCCCTAAAGGGGACGGTTTTATCTGTAAGACTATATAAATGTATTTACTCTTTACTGTATTAAATAATTGCCTCAGCATTCAATTATTACTGGTTTACTAGCTCTGAAAGTAGAAGTCTAGAAAAATTATGACAAGTAGATATTCATGTGTACAACTATTGTAAAACGTATTGAAAAATGAGTTTTGGTAACAGAGGTATATTTTTTATCATGAAATATTATAAATATTGACAAATGTTACCAATAATACCTTGTGCTTCTGCCAGGAAAAACTGGGGGCAGAGCTGGGAAGCAGAAAGTGCAAGGTCTGAAGGAGGACCAGAGGAGGGCTGGAGTCAGCGGCCAGAGTCTGCTGGATGCTATGACCAGGGGAAGCAGATGCGAGGGGGTGCTGCAGCTGCACAGTGGGGTGCAGGATCTATAGGAGGAGTACTGTCCTCTTCTCTGTTTCTGACTGCTGAGCAAGATTACTGATATGATGGGGGTGCCCCAGGAGAGGTGTGAGGGCCACATGATTTGGCCTGGCAGGCCAGATTTGGCCCGCAGGCCTTGTGTTTAACACATGTGTCCAAAGAGAACAACAATGGTTGAAAAAAATCCAACCAGGCTGAAAGTATTTTTTCTTCAGAGAGGTATGCCAAGAGTGTCTGCTGAAGACATTGTTACTCAATAGGCATTCCAGAAATAGACATTCTATACACACTCCTATTCATGTGGCTGCCAGTATTTTAATTTGTATGTGTACCTTTGGTGGGCCTTTCCTAACACCAGAAATTGTTTACAGTATAAGAAAAGAAAGCCTCTTTGAAGTGTAATGCTATATAAAACTATGTATAGAATCAGGTGCACTATTTCACTCTCTTCTATCTCATTATCTCAGCGATTACAGTAGCAAGAGCCTCCTGCATAAACCCCAACTACTGTCATTAGGTTGTAGTGTCTTTAAGATACATGAATTATACTTAACAGAACCACATCCAATGATACTAGTCTTCACTCTATTCAGATCTAGAAGCATAACTAGGATCTTCAGATTCTAGTGCTTCTAACTCAGCAAGAGTGCAAAGATTTAATGGTAGCAATGCTGGTACATATAATACAGTACATGTAGTTTAAAGATATGTTGTTAAAAAGATACATCATCAAAGGTTACTGAAAGTTGGTTTTCCTGTAAGCTTAAGTGAAATTAAGCCATTCTTGGAGAACCCTAGAAATATGTGCCAATAATTGACAACTTACTAGTATGCAACAAAAATAGAAATATCATTTTGGAACCCTTTAATAGATGGCATTAGTTATATCACAGTACAAATAAACCATAGTAAACAACAATAGGAAATGCCATCAAATATTAGGCTAAACTCTATAGGATTATAATCATATAAAATTACAATTCTGCAATGGTACAGTGGATATAGCTATATATATATTACAATATAAATTAGTAGGAAGCAGTCCTTCTTAGCACACAAACTGAAAACAGAGGGCTTCTGCTATCGATCAGTCCTCAAAATTAGTACTAAATGCATTGCCAGTAATAAGTTCAAGCAGACAGTAACTGGATTATGCTCTCCCAATAAACTGCAGAGTTCACTATTGAGAATATGAAAGCAATTTAAACAAACTACTGTCATATTACATGTAATAAAACTTTCAACTATCTTAAAAAATATAAAACCCATTTTGTTGGATCTAATTATGGCGTATTTGCTTTTGTAGATAAAGACATATTTACAGCATTCAAGCTATCCAAGCTTTCATATAGATGTGTATGTGCTTTAATTATGTAAAAGGAAGAACAAAAATAAAAATACTAATCACATTTTGATGTCTTTTCCTCTCAAAGTGAGTTCTATCTTATGTGAAATGACTGCAATAAGAGGTCTGTGCAAAGCTATGGCTTGTGATGTCTAGTGGTTGCATTCTATCACTGTTTTAATTGCCCTCCATTTCACTTAGAAGTATTACAGATATATGCAGTATGCTTCAAAGGAAATGTAGGCATTTGTACACTTGAGAGCATCTAAACACTACAAACATCCCTTGATTTGCAGTCATTTAAAGGCTACAGAGATAACAATGGATGGACAGTGGAAAGAGTATATGCTAAGTTATTAATGCAGAACTCTGGAACTCAAATCATTTGTTAAGTTGTTGAATAACCTTGAAACTGCCAATACTAACATGTGTATCCCATATTAAACCATTAAAAAATTAAAACAAGTGTAGCGCTAGTCAAAATCAAAAGGTATGAATATTTGAATAATACTTAGAAATGTTCAAAGTCAGTGCAAACCTCCAATGGTTTTGATCAATAACCCAAAAACAAATAAACATAATGTGAAAACCACATCAAATGTGTGTAAATAATATATGGTGTAAGTCCATAGAAATGTCCCCTACATTCAAATGTGACACCAAGATCTTCCAAATGCTCTCCTGTTCACCTACACATCACCACAATGAACAATATAAAGGGTTATGAGAAAGCCATGACCTCCTCCATTAGAGTGGTCAAGAAACTCTTGATGTCCTAAAAAAAAATTCCACAGCTTGTATCCATTTAGCTTCATGACAGATCACATCCAGTCTGGTAAGTACGGTATATGATAGGAAATAGAAAGGAAATGGGGGTCCTGCAATGTGTCATGGGAGTTGTAGTTCTGCTGCAGCTGGAGGGCCAAAGCTTACCTACCCCTGCTATATACTGTATATATACACTCACCAGCCACTTTATTAGGTACACCTGTTCAATTGCTTGGTAACACAAATGGCTAATCAGCCAATCACATGACAGCAACCCAATGCATTTAGGCATCTAGACGTGGTGAAGACAACTTGAGGAAGTTCAAACAGAGCATCAGAATGCAGAAGAAAAGGTAGTTAAAGTGTTACTAAACCCAAAACCCTGTATTCACTATATCTGGTCTCCCACAGTACACAGAACATGGAAATGCAATTATTTTAGTAAATATAAACTGCTAAATACCTTTTCTCATCAGCAGTTAGAGAAGCATTGTGACTTCTATCAGTGTTCAGCAGAGCACTGGTTAAAGCTTCTAGGAGGAGATTTCTTTCTGCTCTAGAAGGATTCAAAACCCCTGACCTCTGTCTGCCGTGTGCTGATCACCAGGGAGGGACTGACAACTTATGGGGTAATAGGGGATCATGTGACCCCTGTGTCCTTGCCCAAACTCAAAAAAGCCTATGAAAAAGGTACCAGGGGCATCTCATGTGGCCCCCTACTGACCCCAGGCCCTCGGGCAGTGCCAGAGTTTCCAAATGGTCAGTCCACCCCTGCTGATCACATGCACTTTCCAAAGAAAAAAAAAACCTCTCTAGCAAAACACACCAAACTGACCATTTGCAGAGTGACTCCACGCAATGGGGTCAATTCACTAAGAGATAAATGCCGTATGATTTTTGAGTTAAAATAACTCTGTATTCTGCTACATGTCTTTGCTAAAAAAAAATCCCAATACATGTAGATTAATTGGTTTACGTGAAAGTTATAGCATCTACAAATGGCGGAATAGATACTGGAATTTTTTTTTATACTTTTATAAAATGGTGGCGATCAGCAACTTATAGCAGGACTGCAGGACTGTGGTGGGCATTCTGACACTGGGGAGGAACTGACTGTCACTGACATCCACAGTGACACCAATACAGTGATCAGTGCTAATAAAAAGTACTGCCACTGCACTAATGGCACTGGACAGGAAAGGGTTAACATGAGGGGTGATCAAAGGGTTAACTGTGTGCTGTTTTACTGTGTGCTGTGTGCTGTGTGTGTGCTTTACACAGTGGCTATGCAGAGCCATACAAAGCAGCGTACAGGAGCTGACAGGGGAGAAAGATCTGTATTATTTACATAAAGGTTTCTCCCCCATCCATGACACACAGTGATCGCCGGGTGCCTATGGGGAATCACCGCTTGGGACCCCGTGATCGACAGGTGAAGCTGCCAATGGTGGTGTGGGTAGGGCGTGTGTCCCCTACCCAGAAATGCAAAATCACGTATATATGTGATTTTGCGCACCCCTGCTGCCCTGTAGCAGTATTTCTGCTATAGGGTAGCAGGAAAGCGGTTAATGAATTGACTTTAATTATTTATTTAAATTTTTGATTTATTTAAACCGTGTTATCACATTCGGAAACCTTTAGTGAATTGACCGCAAAATGTCTTATCAGGAGATAAGAGGGGTACACTGGAAGAAGGGGAGGATCAGACAAGTCAGGATCCAACAAGTCAGGATCCAACAGCGCTTTTACACAATGCAGAGGATCAACCCCTTAGGTTCCACAGTGAGTATAACAATCATGCTTTATTGCATATGCAGACTGATTTTACTGTTGTGGGTTCAGTAACTCTTTTGACTTTGAACGTGGCATGGTTTTTGGTGCCACAAGGGCTGGTCTGAGTATTTCAAAAACTGCTGATCTACTGGGATTTTTACACACAACCATCTCTAGGGAAATCAAGACTCATCATGATTGGCTGATTAGCAATTTGTGTTACCAAGCAATTGAATAGGTGTAACTAATAAAGTGACCGGTGAGTATATATATATATATGAGTCTTGATTTACCAGGCAACATTTTTCCAATCTTCTATTGTCCAGGTTTGGTGAACCTATGCGAAATTTAGCTTCTATTTCTTGTACTTAGCTGACAGGAGTGGCATCAGGTGTGGCCTTCTGCTGCTGCAGTCCATTTGCTTCAAAGTTCGATGTGTTGTGCATTCAGAGATGGTATTCTTCATACCTTGGTTGCAACAAGTGGTTATTTGAGTTACTGTTGCCTTTCTATCATCTTGAACCAGTCTGTCCATTCTCCTCTGACCTCTGACATCAACAAGGAATTTTTGTCCACACCATTCTCTGTAAATTCTAGAGATGGTTGTGTGTGAAAATCCCAATAGATCAGCAGTTTTTTAATACAGTCTGGCATCAACAACCATGCCATGTCCAGAGTCAATTAAATCCCATGTCTTCCCCATTCTGATGCTCGGTTTGAATTTTAGCAAGTTGTCTTCACCACATCTAGATGCCTAAATGCATTGAGTTGCTGCCATATGATTGGCTGATCAGCAATTTGTGTTACCAAGCAATTGAACAGGTGTAACTAATAAAGTGGCCGGTAAGTATATATATATATATATATATATATATATATATATATATATATATATATATATATACAGTGCTCAGCATAAATGAGCACACCCCAACAAATTTGTCATAAAACCTTTACTTTACTTTCAGAATCAACATTTTCTATGGGACACTATACTACAAAATACTCCTACAAGGGTGGGGCATTGATTGCAAACAATTTGCACACACACAAAAGTATTTTCCTAACAAATTCATTCAGGACCATGTTGCAAAAATGAATACACCCCTAATGAAAGTCTTAGGAGCAAAGCTATATTTTAGACAACAAAATCCTAATTAAAAGGAAATCAACTACAGGTAATGCAGGCCATAGACGGGTCGAAAATCGGCCGATTTTTCGGCCGAAAATAAAATCGGCCGATTTTCGGATCGTTAGTGGGCGATTTGGTCGGCCGTTTTTCGGTATTTTGGCCGTTTTTTTTTTTCGGTAAAGTTGGAAAAAAATCGGCCGATTTTGCCGATCGGCCGATTTTCGCGGCAATTAGTGGGCAAATCGGCCGATTTTTTACCGATAAAAAATCTGCGCATGAGCAGTGACCTGCAAGAGGAAGACAAAAAGAAGAAAAAGAAGAAGAGGAAGACGATGAAGAAGAGGATGAAGAAGAAGAGGAAGAAGAAGAGGATGAAGAAGAAGAGGATGAGGATGAAGAAGAGGATGAGGATGAAGAAGAAGAAGAAGAGGAGGATGAGGATGAGGAAATAGAAGAGGATGATGATGAAGAAGAGGATGAGGATGATGATGAAGAAGAGGATGAGGATGATGAAGAAGAGGATGAGGATGAAGAAGAAGAAGAGGATGAGGATGAAGAAGAATAAGAAGAGGATGAGGATGAAGAAGAAGAAGAAGAGGATGAGGATGAAGAAGAAGAAGAGGATGAGGATGAGGATGAAGAAGAAGAAGAAGAGGAGGATGAGGATGATGATGATGAAGAAGAAGAGGATGAGGATGATGATGAAGGAGAAGAATAGGATGAGGATGCAGAAGAAGAAGAAGAGGATGAGGATGAAGAAGAAGAACAAGAAGAAGAAGAAGAAGAGGATGAGGATGAAGAAGAAGAAGAAGAAGAAGAGGATGAGGATGAAGAAGAAGAAGAGGATGAGGATGAAGAAGAAGAGGATGAGGATGAAGAAGAAGAAGAAGAAGAAGAAGAGGATGAGGATGAAGAAGAAGAAGAAGAAGAAGAAGAAGAGGATGAGGATGAGGATGAAGAAGAAGAAGAAGAAGAAGTAGGATGAAAATAAGAAGAATTCCAGTCCAGCATAAAGTGTCTCTGCAGAGAGCTCCGCTATTTCTGACAGTTCTCTGACAGTTCCTTCACATTTACAGCGGTTGAAACATTGTATCTATTTGTTTCCGAATAAAAACATCTGTATCCTAAATGGAAACAAATAGATACATTGTTGCAACTTCTATAAATGTCAAGGAACTGTCAGAGAACTGTCAAAGAAATAGCAGAGCTCTCTGCAGGGACACTTTTTGCCGGCTCTAGACGGGTAGAAAATCGGCCGGTTTTTTTTACCATTGATGGTAACGTCGGCCACTTGAACAACCGATTTTTCGTTTTTTAAAAGAAAAATCTGCAGTTTTTCTCCCCATCTATGGCCTGCATTAGTCTAACTATTCATTAAACAAATGTCCAGCAGACAGTTGACTATAAAAGGACGTTACTTAACAAAGAAAACCCCTTCCCATTTTATGCTGTCAGCAATGGCACCACATGGAAGAGAAATGTCAAAAGGCCTAAGAAAATTATTTTTATACACAAGAAACCTGCACAGTCATTGGTCTAGTAGGAAAAGACTGGATTTGTCTCAGTTTACATGAAAGCCAGAGAAATTTCCAAATCCCACTATTTATTACAACAAACCATGTAGGGATTGATTAGGATCTGCTAGATATATGTGAGTATCATCTGCATTCAGTGAGATACATTCTTCTATAGTGCCTATAGTAAGGCTGCATATAGAGGAAAATGCACATATTTAGACAGCCAACAATTCTATGGCAAACAATAATGGAGATAATGGACACCCCTAGTGTGTTCTCATAAAAATAGAGAAGGCAACAGAAATAGAGGAATTCACACAGACTCTGGTAACTGGGTTAGTATGCAAAAGCCGTATCCAGGCAATCATTTGAGCACCAAATCCATAAAACTGTAATACTTGAAACAGGTAAGACCACTCCACACTATCAAAAGCCTTACAAGCATCCAAGGAAACAATAGCACAGGTTTGAGAGTGACCATAAGGGTATTGCAAGTTCTGAAAGAGTTGTCATATATTCATTCTAGTAGATCTTCCAGGAATGAATCCCCCCAGTCACTCTGGACAATAAATGCAACAACTCTTTTTAAAAGATTAGCAAGAACTTTTGCTAAGATTTTTACATCAACATTAATTAGCAAAATTAGTCTGTAGGAGTCACAACAAAGTGGATTCTTATGCGGCTTCAGGATCAGGACAATTAATGCCTCCCACATAGGGGGAAGGATGCCCTCATCCAAAAGCGGCAGTGAAGGTTCTCAAAAGATACAATCTGAATACATTTTTAAATTTAGAGTACCAATTATCTGGGAAACTATCTAACTCTGTGAGGGCAGTTGTGAGATTGCAAACTCAATCTCGTCAGTAGAAATAAGTGCATCCAGGGCTCAGCTGTGTTGAGGGGTTAGGGATGGGAGAGAAATGCCAGCCAGATACTCAGACAAAAAAAAGTCATCAGAGTATTGCACAGTAGCAGTGTACAATGTAGAGTAGGACAGTGTAGAAGGCATCCAGAACCTTGTGGGGCTGGGGAACAAGGTCAGCATTAGGTGTGTGGATACAGAGAATAAAGGTAGGGGTATAATCAGGTTTCTTTTTTCATGTGATCTATGACCCAAAGCTCATATGCCCTACACTAATGTAACTAGGCAGCATGGGTATCTGGAGTAGACTCTGCAGTATAATCACTCTCAGCCTGGAGCATAACAGATTCAAGTTCTTATGTGTAAACTTGAGTATTTTACATAGCATACCAGTGATGAACATAAAGGTACCACAAAGGATAGCATTAAAGGCCTCCCACTCCATCATAGGGGAGGTAGTATTAAGGTTATGGTTTCAAAAATCAGTTATACCTTTGGAACATTCCTCCTAAACCACCTGATCCTCTAACCCTTGGGGATTTAGCCGCCGCAATACTTGGCCTTTAGAGGGAAGTTCTAACAAAAGTGGCACCTGGTCTGAAATGCCCATCAGAAGAAAGAACGCATCAGTAACAGATTGGAGGGTTGCCTGAGCGGCAAAAGCCAAATATATATGGGACATAGTGCAAGATGAATGACATGAAAATGACAACTATCTGGATGCCTCCATCTCCATACATCAGTGAGACTATAAGTATGTATCAATCCACAAAAGCTTGATAAAGTTTAACACCACTTTCTAAACTGTCCATGGCAGGTTCGGGAACCACGTTGAAGTCACCAGTATAAATCAGGAGACCGTGTAGTAGATACAGGGGCAGGAGAGAGATTTTAGATAAGATGTCTGAAGGAACAGGGAGAGAAACATAAACATTCACTATATTCAGGTCAGTGGGACCTATTTGTAATGTAAGAATTACATATAGGCCTTTCGGATATGTTTTAACTTGGAGAGCTTTTGACAGGAGGATTTTAGTCAATAAGATATAAACTTCTATAGATGTATGAGTAGCATGGAAAGTATGGATAATCCAATTTCTCTTTAGTGCTAAGAATTTAGAGCCCACCAAGAGGGTTTCTTGGAGACAGATGATAAGAAGTTTAATATTATTACTAAGTACTATTATTTACAAATAATTCACTTTAGCACAGAGTGCAGCCACCTCATTGGAAGCTTCAGAAGTAGATAAGGGAGTGAGGGAGTAAGGGAGTCCTCTAGAGTGCTAATATGCTCCTCAGTGGTCCCTGTGCATTCCTGCAGGTTTTGCCTATCTTGTTTAAGTAAGGAAAAATGTACGTGGATAGTCTAAATTTGTACTGGTAATGTCGCCTTACAGTCTTGTATGGAGGACTTTATCTGTGTAAGTGTGTATCTGTGTAAGTGGGCTCAGAGGGTGGAGAATAAAGCTCCCCTTCTGCTGCTGGTTCAGGTGATGGGCTGGATCAGGGGTCTGCAACCTTTAAGACATAAAGAGCCACTTGGACCCGTTTCCGAAGGGAAAAAAAGACTGGGAGCCGCAAAACCATTGCAACATTTAAAACAAATCCGACACTGCATATATTGCAAAAAGCGCTCTGGTCATGAAGGGGGTTTAAGGGCCCAGTAAGCAAAGGGTTAATCAGGGCCACAGTGTATCGTCATAATCACAATCATAGCCTTAGGTCAGTAGTGGGCAACCTTTTTTTTTAACTGAGCCAAATCTCGCCAAAACCACGATTGAAATTTATTTTGAGAGCCACATTTTTAAAACTGAAAATACATCCCCCATATAGTAATTCATCCCCCATAGTAATTCATCCCCCATAGTAATTCATCCCCCATATAGTAATTCATCCCCCATAGTAATTCATCCCCCATATAGTAATTCATCCCCCATAGTAATTCATCCCCATATAGTAATTCATCCCCCATAGTAATTCATCCCCCATATAGTAATTCATCCCCCATATAGTAATTCATCCCCCATAGTAATTCATCCCCCATATAGTAATTCATCCCCCATAGTAATTCATCCCCCATATAGTAATTCAACCCCCATAGTAATTAATCCCCCATAGTAATTCATCCCCCATATAGTAATTCATCCCCCATAGTAATTCATCCCCCATATAGTAATTCATCCCCCACATAGTAATTCATCCCTAATAGTAATTAATCCCCCATATAGTAATTCATCCCCCATAGTAATTCATCCCCCATATAGTAATTCATCCCCCATAGTAATTCATTCCCCATATAGTAATTCATCCCCCATAGTAATTCATCCCCCATATAGTAATTCATCCCCCCTATAGTAATTAATCCCCCATATAGTAATTCATCCCCCCTATAGTAATTCATTCCCCATATTGTGTCAATTCACTTACCTTTGCTCCGCGCGTTCCTCTCGCTGTGTTCCCGCGCCGTTCCGGTCTTCAGGGCGGACTGTGAGAGGAGAGGAGTTCGTCACGCTGCCCCGCCTACATCCTGACAGCCAATGTTTGCCACGCTCCGTGGGCCGGATTAAAAGGTCCGTCGGGCCGTAGTTTGCCCATTACTGGGCTAGCTGCAGAGTCCTGACTTTTGGGGCGGCCGCCCGAGAGGAGGGAGGGGAGCGGGCGCCCAGCACACAGAAGAGCCGCATTAAATTGTGTAAAGAGCCGTGGCTTGCCGACCACTGAGCTACGGCAACCCTATTGCCTGTCACCTGGTGGGCAGTGTGCTCCGGAGCCGCAGCAAAGGTGAAAAAGAGCCGCATGCGGCTCTGGAGCCGCGGGTTGCCGACACCCGGGCTGGATGAAACTGTGGAGCCTTCCCTGGAGCCTTGGATGTCCTGGACCTGCAGCTGGAGCAGAGAGGGTAAGCTGCCTTGTGATTCCAGAAGGGGAGAGGAAGCCGAAGATGCAGGGCCTCTGGCGCCAAATTGCCTGAGGTACTGGTCCAGCTTTTCTGTCGCTGAGGGAGCATTGTGCTGGCCAATTTTAACCATGATAAAAAGGAAATACAGCAAGTAAAGCCCAGTGGAAGGATACAAAAGCAGTTACAGTAATGACAGACAAGGCTTACTGTAAATAATTACATTTTGAAGTTTTATTGAGTATCAAAAGGTATTTAAAAATTACTCCTTAAGCATAAACACATAGTGCTTGGTTCACACAATATAAACACACAAATAAAGTGCATTAAAAACAATGTTACCTTTTAAGACATCCAGACATTTAGTGTGTATATATATATATATATATATATATATAACATATATATGTGTTGCAAGAAATCCAGCTTGGGCAAATAGTCACATCATGTGAGAAATCGACTAGAATCTAGCTGTTAATGCGGCACATACCATATATGCCCCAGAGCCTGTGATCAATCAAATCAAATCATTCAGCTAAATAGTAAGGGTACCCTTAATCCTCCCATAGTAATTAAGACCCTTTAGTTGGCTATACAGGGACCATTATTTCATCCACTGTGTTACCAAGATGGTTTACAGTCTGCAGTAAACTCTCCTTATCTAGGAGGGTGCTTATTTATTATTATTATTATTACACAGGATTTATATAGAGCCAACAGTTTGCTCAGCGTTTTACAATAAAAAGGGAGACAATACAGCAACAATACAGTTCAATACAAGCGGGATAGGAGGGCCCTGCTCCTTGGAGCTTACAATCTAGGCTTATTTCACTGTGCATGAAAACAGCACAGCAGCAAGAGAAGATGCACGTTATTAGGTTGGTCATTCATAAGTGGTTATGATATCAGTATACTGTTGTTGAAAGGTATAACATAGTTCTGCATGATAGCTTATGCCTCAGCCAATACTATAGTAAAGGCAGTTTATATATGCAATAGATCCTGGCTATTCCTCCAGTGAATGGCCATATTAAGGCAAAGCATTGACAAAAGCAGCACCTCAGGTAATAGCAAGCAAAGTGGAAGCACAGGAGGAAATGGTTTTAGGGAATATAAGCAATAGAGCAGACCGTAGAAAGCCAAGCAAGCATGTGTCAGTATTTAGTGGTACAATTTTCCACTGTCATTACAAGCCTAAGCTCAATCCTGCCAAACAATAGTCCACATGGGGAGCGGGCTGTCATAACTCATTTCTTTCCGTTCGGCACCAGTCAGTAATTATATTACATCTTACCTAACTCCTGGTGGGTCATTCCCAATCATATGCCATATGCAATGCAGTGCCCACAAAGGCATCATTGTATAGCTGCTTCTCATGCTTCCCCAGATTAGGCTGCCATGTCGGTCAGGGGCATGGTTAGATGATATCACGTGACATCACCAGTAGAGAAGCAGCTATACAGTCATGACTATCAATTGGGGTCCGTAGCAAAGCAAAATTGATGGCAGGGGGCTGGGGGATGAAAGCACCTACCAGAAGTATGGTAAGATACCAATCAGCTTTGTCTTCCCTATTTTTGGTATAGTGTATGATTTTAACTAGAGATGAGCGAATCGAACCAGGCGAACCGGAATTCGAGTCGAATTTCAGGAAATATTCGATTCGCGGCGAAACCGAAATTTTGCCTACTTCGGGTGCGCGAATCGAACATTTCCCGATCAGCCGGCAAAAGTGTCCCTGCAGTGAGCTCCGCTATTTCTGACAGTTCTCTGACAGAAGGAACACATGTTTAGCGGTTGAAACATTGTATCTATTAGTTTACATTTAGGATACAGATGTTTCAACCACTGTTCATGTGAAGAAGCTGTGAGAGAACTGTCAGAAATAGAGGAACTCTGCACATACACTTTTTGCCGGCTTGGAATTATTCTTCTTTTCATCCTACTTCTTCTTCTTCTTCATCTTCATCCTCAGAAGAAGAGGATGAGGATGAGGATGAAGAAGAAGAAGAAGAAGTAGGATGAAAACAAGAATAATTCCAAGCCGGCAAAAAGTGTATGTGCAGAGTTCCTCTATTTCTGACAGTTCTCTCACAGCTTCTTCACATGTACAGCGGTTGAAACATCTGTATCCTAAATGGAAACTAATAGATACAAATTGTATCTATTAGTTTCCATTTAGGATACAGATGTTTCAACCGCTGTACATGTGAAGAAGCTGTGTGAGAACTGTCAGAAATAGAGGAACTCTGCACATACACTTTTTGCCGGCTTGGAATTATTCTTCTTTTCATCCTACTTCTTCTTCTTCTTCTTCTTCTTCATCCTCATCCTCATCCTCTTCTTCTGAGGATGAGGATGAGGATGAAGAAGAAGAAGAAGCAGTAGGATGAAAATAAGAATAATTCCAAGCCGGCAAAAAGTGTATGTGCAGAGTTCCTCTATTCTGCAGATACACTTAGAGGAGCTCTGCACATACACTTTTTGCCTGTTTGGAATTAATCTTATTTTCATCCTACTTCTTCTTCTTCTTCTTCTTCTTTATCCTCATCCTCAGAAGAAGAAGAAGAGGATGAAGAAGAAGAAGAAGAAGAAGAATAAGAAGAAGTAGGATGAAAATAAGAATAATTGCAAGCCGGCAAAAAGTGTATGTGCAGAGTTCCTCTATTCTGCAGATACACTTAGAGGAGCTCTGCAGATACACTTAGAGGAGCTCTGCACATACCCTTTTTGCCGGCTTGGAATTAATCTTATTTTCATCCTACTTCTTCTTCTTCTTATTCTTCTTCATCCTCATCCTCATCCTCAGAAGAAGAAGAAGAGGATGAGGATGAGGATGAAGAAGAAGAAGAAGAAGAAGAAGTAGGATGAAAATAAGAATAATTCCAAGCCGGCAAAAAGTGTATGTGCAGAGCTCCTCTAAGTGTATCTGCAGAGCTCCTCTAAGTGTATCTGCAGAATAGAGGAACTCTGCACATACACTTTTTGCCGGAAACCGCTGTATGGAGGGAATGTCCCAGAACTGTCAGAAATAGTCTATTTCTGACAGTTCTGGGACATTCACTCCATACAGCTGTTTCAACCGCTGTATGGAGGGAATGTCATAGAACTGTCAGAAATAGACTATTAATGACAGTTCTGGGACTGTCCTTCCATACAGCGGTTGAAACATTGTATCTATTTGTTTCCATAAATGGATCCATTTATGGAAACAAATAGATACAATGTTTCAACCGCTGTATGGAAGGACAGTCCCAGAACTGTCATTAATAGTCTATTTCTGACAGTTCTATGACATTCCCTCCATACAGCGGTTGAAACAGCTGTATGGAGTGAATGTCCCAGAACTGTCAGAAATAGACTATTTATGACAGTTCTGGGACATTCACTCCATACAGCGGTTGAAACATTGTATCTATTTTTTTCCATAAATGACATTCTGCAGATACACTTAGAGGAGCGCTGCAGATACACTTTTTGCCGGCTTGGAATTATTCTTATTTTCATCCTACTTCTTCTTTTTCTTCTTATGAGGATGAGGATGAAGAAGAAGAAGTAGGATGAAAATAAGATTAATTCCAAGCCGGCAAAAAGTGTATCTGCAGCGCTCCTCTAAGTGTATTTGCAGAATGTCATTTATGGAAAAAAATAGATACAATGTTTCAACCGCTGTATGGAAGGACAGTCCCAGAACTGTCATAAATAGTCTATTTCTGACAGTTCTGGGACATTCACTCCATACAGCTGTTTCAACCGCTGTATGGAGGGAATGTCATAGAACTGTCAGAAATAGACTATTAATGACAGTTCTGGGACTGTCCTTCCATACAGCGGTTGAAACATTGTATGTATTTGTTTCCATAAATGGATCCATTTATGGAAACAAATACATACAATGTTTCAACCGCTGTATGGAAGGACAGTCCCAGAACTGTCATTAATAGTCTATTTCTGACAGTTCCATGACATTCCCTCCATACAGCGGTTGAAACAGCTGTATGGAGTGAATGTCCCAGAACTGTCAGAAATAGACTATTTATGACAGTTCTGGGACAATCACTCCATACAGCTGTTTCAACCGCTGTATGGAGGGAATGTCATGGAACTGTCAGAAATAGACTATTAATGACAGTTCTGGGACTGTCCTTCCATACAGCGGTTGAAACATTGTATGTATTTGTTTCCATAAATGGATCCATTTATGGAAACAAATACATACAATGTTTCAACCGCTGTATGGAAGGACAGTCCCAGAACTGTCAGAAATAGTCTATTTCTGACAGTTCTGGGACATTCACTCCATACAGCTGTTTCAACCGCTGTATGGAGGGAATGTCATAGAACTGTCAGAAATAGACTATTAATGATAGTTCTGGGACTGTCCTTCCATACAGCGGTTGAAACATTGTATCTATTTGTTTCCATAAATGGATCCATTTATGGAAACAAATAGATACAATGTTTCAACCGCTGTATGGAAGGACAGTCCCAGAACTGTCATTAATAGTCTATTTCTGACAGTTCTATGACATTCCCTCCATACAGCGGTTGAAACAGCTGTATGGAGTGAATGTCCCAGAACTGTCAGAAATAGACTATTTATGACAGTTCTGGGACATTCACTCCATACAGCGGTTGAAACATTGTATCTATTTTTTTCCATAAATGACATTCTGCAGATACACTTAGAGGAGCGCTGCAGATACACTTTTTGCCGGCTTGGAATTATTCTTATTTTCATCCTACTTCTTCTTTTTCTTCTTATGAGGATGAGGATGAAGAAGAAGAAGTAGGATGAAAATAAGATTAATTCCAAGCCGGCAAAAAGTGTATCTGCAGCGCTCCTCTAAGTGTATTTGCAGAATGTCATTTATGGAAAAAAATAGATACAATGTTTCAACCGCTGTATGGAAGGACAGTCCCAGAACTGTCATAAATAGTCTATTTCTGACAGTTCTGGGACATTCACTCCATACAGCTGTTTCAACCGCTGTATGGAGGGAATGTCATAGAACTGTCAGAAATAGACTATTAATGACAGTTCTGGGACTGTCCTTCCATACAGCGGTTGAAACATTGTATGTATTTGTTTCCATAAATGGATCCATTTATGGAAACAAATACATACAATGTTTCAACCGCTGTATGGAAGGACAGTCCCAGAACTGTCATTAATAGTCTATTTCTGACAGTTCCATGACATTCCCTCCATACAGCGGTTGAAACAGCTGTATGGAGTGAATGTCCCAGAACTGTCAGAAATAGACTATTTATGACAGTTCTGGGACAATCACTCCATACAGCTGTTTCAACCGCTGTATGGAGGGAATGTCATGGAACTGTCAGAAATAGACTATTAATGACAGTTCTGGGACTGTCCTTCCATACAGCGGTTGAAACATTGTATGTATTTGTTTCCATAAATGGATCCATTTATGGAAACAAATACATACAATGTTTCAACCGCTGTATGGAAGGACAGTCCCAGAACTGTCAGAAATAGTCTATTTCTGACAGTTCTGGGACATTCACTCCATACAGCTGTTTCAACCGCTGTATGGAGGGAATGTCATAGAACTGTCAGAAATAGACTATTAATGACAGTTCTGGGACTGTCCTTCCATACAGCGGTTGAAACATTGTATCTATTTGTTTCCATAAATGGATCCATTTATGGAAACAAATAGATACAATGTTTCAACCGCTGTATGGAAGGACAGTCCCAGAACTGTCATTAATAGTCTATTTCTGACAGTTCTATGACATTCCCTCCATACAGCGGTTGAAACAGCTGTATGGAGTGAATGTCCCAGAACTGTCAGAAATAGACTATTTATGACAGTTCTGGGACATTCACTCCATACAGCGGTTGAAACATTGTATCTATTTTTTTCCATAAATGACATTCTGCAGATACACTTAGAGGAGCGCTGCAGATACACTTTTTGCCGGCTTGGAATTATTCTTATTTTCATCCTACTTCTTCTTTTTCTTCTTATGAGGATGAGGATGAAGAAGAAGAAGTAGGATGAAAATAAGATTAATTCCAAGCCGGCAAAAAGTGTATCTGCAGCGCTCCTCTAAGTGTATTTGCAGAATGTCATTTATGGAAAAAAATAGATACAATGTTTCAACCGCTGTATGGAAGGACAGTCCCAGAACTGTCATAAATAGTCTATTTCTGACAGTTCTGGGACATTCACTCCATACAGCTGTTTCAACCGCTGTATGGAGGGAATGTCATAGAACTGTCAGAAATAGACTATTAATGACAGTTCTGGGACTGTCCTTCCATACAGCGGTTGAAACATTGTATGTATTTGTTTCCATAAATGGATCCATTTATGGAAACAAATACATACAATGTTTCAACCGCTGTATGGAAGGACAGTCCCAGAACTGTCATTAATAGTCTATTTCTGACAGTTCCATGACATTCCCTCCATACAGCGGTTGAAACAGCTGTATGGAGTGAATGTCCCAGAACTGTCAGAAATAGACTATTTATGACAGTTCTGGGACAATCACTCCATACAGCTGTTTCAACCGCTGTATGGAGGGAATGTCATGGAACTGTCAGAAATAGACTATTAATGACAGTTCTGGGACTGTCCTTCCATACAGCGGTTGAAACATTGTATGTATTTGTTTCCATAAATGGATCCATTTATGGAAACAAATACATACAATGTTTCAACCGCTGTATGGAAGGACAGTCCCAGAACTGTCAGAAATAGTCTATTTCTGACAGTTCTGGGACATTCACTCCATACAGCTGTTTCAACCGCTGTATGGAGGGAATGTCATAGAACTGTCAGAAATAGACTATTAATGACAGTTCTGGGACTGTCCTTCCATACAGCGGTTGAAACATTGTATCTATTTGTTTCCATAAATGGATCCATTTATGGAAACAAATAGATACAATGTTTCAACCGCTGTATGGAAGGACAGTCCCAGAACTGTCATTAATAGTCTATTTCTGACAGTTCTATGACATTCCCTCCATACAGCGGTTGAAACAGCTGTATGGAGTGAATGTCCCAGAACTGTCAGAAATAGACTATTTATGGCAGTTCTGGGACATTCACTCCATACAGCGGTTGAAACATTGTATCTATTTTTTTCCATAAATGACATTCTGCAAATACACTTAGAGGAGCGCTGCAGATACACTTTTTGCCGGCTTGGAATTAATCTTATTTTCATCCTACTTCTTCTTCTTCATCCTCATCCTCATCCTCATAAGAAGAAAAAGAAGAAGTAGGATGAAAATAAGAATAATTCCAAGCCGGCAAAAAGTGTATCTGCAGCGCTCCTCTAAGTGTATCTGCAGAATGTCATTTATGGAAAAAAATAGATACAATGTTTCAACCGCTGTATGGAGTGAATGTCCCAGAACTGTCATAAATAGTCTATTTCTGACAGTTCTGGGACATTCACTCCATACAGCTGTTTCAACCGCTGTATGGAGGGAATGTCATGGAACTGTCAGAAATAGACTATTAATGACAGTTCTGGGACTCTGACAGTTCCATGACATTCCCTCCATACAGCGGTTGAAACAGCTGTATGGAGTGAATGTCCCAGAACTGTCAGAAATAGACTATTTCTGACAGTTCTGGGACAATCACTCCATACAGCTGTTTCAACCGCTGTATGGAGGGAATGTCATGGAACTGTCAGAAATAGACTATTAATGACAGTTCTGGGACTGTCCTTCCATACAGCGGTTGAAACATTGTATGTATTTGTTTCCATAAATGGATCCATTTATGGAAACAAATACATACAATGTTTCAACCGCTGTATGGAAGGACAGTCCCAGAACTGTCATAAATAGTCTATTTCTGACAGTTCTGGGACATTCACTCCATACAGCTGTTTCAACCGCTGTATGGAGGGAATGTCATAGAACTGTCAGAAATAGACTATTAATGACAGTTCTGGGACTGTCCTTCCATACAGCGGTTGAAACATTGTATGTATTTGTTTCCATAAATGGATCCATTTATGGAAACAAATACATACAATGTTTCAACCGCTGCATGGAAGGACAGTCCCAGAACTGTCATTAATAGTCTATTTCTGACAGTTCCATGACATTCCCTCCATACAGCGGTTGAAACAGCTGTATGGAGTGAATGTCCCAGAACTGTCAGAAATAGACAGAAACTGTCACAGAACTGTCCTTCTTCTCATCCTTCTCCTTCTTCTCATCCTTCTTCTCATCCTTCTTCTCATCCTTCTTCTCATCCTTCTCCTTCTTCTCATCCTTCTCCTTCTTCTCATCCTTCTCCTTCTCCTACTTCTCATCCTTCTCCTTCTCCTTCTTCTCATCCTTCTCCTTCTTCTCATCCTTCTCCTTCTCCTTCTTCTCATCCTTCTCCTTCTCCTTCTTCTCATCCTTCTCCTTCTCCTTCTTCTCATCCTTCTCCTTCTCCTTCTTCTCATCCTTCTCCTTCTCCATCTTCTCATCCTTCTCCTTCTTCTCATCCTTCTCCTTCTCCTTCTTCTCATCCTTCTCCTTCTCCATCTTCTCATCCTTCTCCTTTTCCTTCTTCTCATCCTTCTCCTTCTGCTTCTCCTTCTCCTTCTCCTTCTTCTCATCCTTCTCCTTCTTCTCATCCTTCTCCTTCTTCTCATCCTTCTCCTTCTCCTTCTTCTCATCCTTCTCCTTCTTCTCATCCTTCTCCTTCTTCTCATCCTTCTCCTTCTCCTCATCCTTCTCCTTCTTCTCATCCTTCTCCTTCTTCTCATCCTTCTCCTTCTCCTTCTTCTCATCCTTCTCCTTCTCCATCTTCTCATCCTTCTCCTTCTCCTTTTTCTCATCCTTCTCCTTCTTCTCATCCTTCTCCTTCTCCTTCTTCTCATCCTTCTCCTTCTTCTCATCCTTCTCCTTCTTCTCATCCTTCTCCTTCTCCTCATCCTTCTCCTTCTCCTTCTTCTCATCCTTCTCCTTCTCCTTCTTCTCATCCTTCTCCTTCTCCTTCTTCTCATCCTTCTCCTTCTCCTTCTTCTCATCCTTCTCCTTCTCCTTCTTCTCATCCTTCTCCTTCTTCTCATCCTTCTCCTTCTCCTTCTCCTTCTCTTTCCTCATCTCCAAGGGCATTTAAATTAAAGGTACAGTGTTCTGCACTAATTTAAAGGCTCTCTGAAGCCTAGAAACCCTTTTTATAAGTCATCTTCGTAGCGAAGAAATTCGCATCGAATCGAATTTCACACTGGAATTCGCCGAATCAGCCGAATCGAATTTTTGAGAAATTCGCTCATCTCTAATTTTAACCATAGCTTCAGACCAGGTGATGCCCACTAGCAGGAAGAGCAGAGCAGGTGTATCAGTGAGTGGATCACCACAGGATAGATCACAGGATGGCAGAGAAGGCTTGGAGCTTTGGGACCAATGAACCACTCAGTCCGCCATCAAGCCACACCCCCTTTTTATTTTTTATTCCCCCTTCCTAGGGTCTAGGTGTCCCAGATAGTGTCCACTTCCTCATGGGATCAGTGAACCGCTCAGTCCGCCATCAAGCCACACCCCCTTTTTATTGTTTATTCCCCCTTCCTAGGGTCCAGGTGTCCCAGATAGTGTCCACTTCCTCATGGGATCAGTGAACCGCTCAGTCCTCCATCAAGCCACACCCCCCTTTTTTCTTGTTTATTCCCCCTTCCTAGGGTCCAGGTGACCCAGATAGTGTCCACTACCTCATGATCACTCAAGAGAAGCAGAGACATACCATATAGTGTTTTCCATATTAAAACCGCATTTAATTAATAAAAACCTTAAAAAAGACTCACATTTAACAGTGCCCAATCTTACAAGTGCACATAGGTAAACTGAAATCTCAATAAAATACCTGTTTGGCATACAGCATAAAGCAGCATGAAAAACCAAGTTGCTTCCTGGTCTGTGCTCAATAACATCATTAAGCCCTGCCCAATATGTTTCATCATAAACCCATACAGCCTGGATTGACTCAAATGAGCTTGTCATGAAAGAAGTTTGGGCGCTGTTACTGCTTGTCTCCCTAAGTTAGTCCTTTCATTATGATTTTACAGATCATTAAAAAATCAGTATTGCTGCCAAAGCATTGGAATAACTGACAATGATTAAGCTGTTACATAATGTATGCAGTAATTGCAGCCTCTATTAATTCCTTAGGACAGTTCTGGCAAATTCATGATGCACCTCAAGCAAATGTCCATCTGTCAGTGTATCTTTCTTTCGCAGTGGCAGACCGACATACAGCTAACAAAAGATCCAGTTAATGCAGCATGAGCAAGCAAAAAACATAGGTTTAGGCACTGCTTGGCTATCAAACATGTGTGGCCACCATTGCATCCTGCTTTCACTTAGCACTGTGTTGGAGTCAGATTTGATATTTATGTTTTCACATTAATAAGTAATGTTACACTTATAAGATGTATACCACCTTGTTCATAACTACATAACTATCAAACGTCTGCCTTAAAAGTAACACATCTGCATAAAATATCAGATTCAAAATGTGGACTGCCACTTCAGGAATCAGGTATTCCTACACTGAGATGCTAAGTTGGATTAGTGGAGTCTTTCTTTTTTTTTTTTTTTCCCAAGAAATTTTATTGAGATATGAAAGGCATAACAAGTCATAAACAAATACGGATCGCAGTCCGCGCAAGTCTGTAAGCATGTTCTCCCGTATCGCAGATGGGTTCAGGACATATAACTAAATCGTT
This sequence comes from Staurois parvus, assembly GCF_062004578.1. Taxonomy (NCBI): domain Eukaryota; kingdom Metazoa; phylum Chordata; class Amphibia; order Anura; family Ranidae; genus Staurois; species Staurois parvus. The sequence goes on from NW_028317802.1 coordinate 15,471,954, forward strand.
GCTCAATCTGAAATACAGTCCTAAGGGGAAGGCATAGTATATACCCATAGCAATGATGTTAGCAGTATGTAATTTATAGAAATACGGGGTACATTAGTCCTTGTGTAGGGAGATCTAAAGAAACAGGACAGTGAGGTATATAACAGTAGTCGTGTCAACTCAAGGCATATATGTCTTAGGTTTCCGTACCTGAACATTATAGATTGGATTTGAGGAGTATTGTTACACCTGTGTGTCTGTAAGTACTCTGTACCTTATGAAAAATATAGTTAGTTAGAATATGGTAAAGAGGTGAAACAGAGAGAAAGAAGAGATGGGAATGAGACGAGCAAGGGAATGGAGGAAGAGTATGAGGAAAAATATCATAGTGGGGCGAGGAGGGACGTAGGGGACGAATACAGAGGAAGAGAGAGAGAGAGAAAAGAAAAAAAAAAAAAAAAGGGGGGGGGAGGTGAGTGGGGGAAGGATGAGGTATATAACTAAATAGGCATAACCAAACCAGTCATATCAGCTAGCAGCTTCCAGGCTGAGACAGATTCAATCTTTACTTAGAAATACAATTTCGTTAAAGTCCCGTAATGGAACTATTCCTGAGGTGAACGTTCTAGGGGTTTCCTTGTCACCAAATCTCCTCTCGCTCATTCCTTCATTAGACAATGATAAGTATCGGTAGTTTGGAAATGAGTCCAACACGCCCAAGTCTTCCTGAATCTCTCGGGGTGTTCTTTTGCCACTGAAATCAGCTCCTCCATCTCTGCGATCCTGATGATCCTAAGAATCCACTCTCGCACGGTGGGAACGTATTCTGATCGCCAATGGACCGGAATACACTGTCTTGCCGCATTTATCATGTGTAAAGCAAGCGACCTACGATAAGTCCTCACAGAAAGTGAGGAATGATGAAGTAGACATTGTGCTGGGGTAAAGTCTAGGGTGTATGTAGTTACTGTCTTTCTTGATCTTCAGTAATATGATGGCATGCCTATTTAGGCATCCAATAGACAGTGCCCTGATGAAAATATGAGAGCAAAAGTATGTCAGCTCCTATGGCTGCTTTGTGCCCCCCTTTTACAGTGGGTGGCTAGCTTATCAAAATCCCTCTTATTGGCCCTTCTATGCTTGTTGGCCACAGTTTAAAAGCCATGCAGGGCACATGAATTTGCTGGGACTGCAAATTTCAACCTGGCAAGATTTACCGTAAAACCCATGGCAGCTGTAAACCTGAACCCTGGTTGCTAACCACAATTTGGTGTAACAGATGAAAAGATTGGCAACAAAAGAGAGTAGGTGGACTGAAACACTGCAACAAATCCTGGATGAAAAGCTTATGTGGCTTGAGTGTGTCTTGAGGGTGTTATTTTTCAGTTGTGAATGAAGGGTAGCTTTATCACAACGAGCCAGAGAATACTTGAATAATAAAATGTAAAAAAGATAAATTTTGACTTGTATAATAAAACATTACAAAGAGTCATGGTGATGTGTGTGTCATCTAACCATATTTACTTTGCCAGAGTCAGGTTAGTAAAAGATATCAATGCATATTGTTGGCTTACGGCACTTTACCATTAGAAATTAAACTGTAAATGTTCCCAAACTACTTGGATGATCTGACCACCAAGGTTCTTCTCCCACCAGCACTTGAATGCCTATGCTTATATTTGTGACAAGCGGACAACTGAGGTGCCAGCGTTTATTTTGCCAATTTAGGGTAAATTTGAAAATATCTAAAGTATCAAAAAAACCTCCTGCTCCAATAGCTATGAGCCAAATATGTGCCCTGGGTAAAAAGCAAAGTTATTATTGATGATAATCTATGCTAGGCTGTAGAAACAAGTGAATCGGTTGGGTTGCAAAGTGTTTGACTCTTCTGAATGTGTACAGTACATACCTGCATAAAATAATACAATTTGTGAATCATGATTGCCTTAGTTCCTGTACTGCTGGATTTCCTTTACCACTGAATGAAAAATAAGTGACTTTTCTGATTTAATTATCAAAAACAAAAAGGCTACTGCGCTGGCAAAAAAAACAGCTATAATCATGGTTAGAGGACTGGGATAGGGATGATGAAGTGAGGGACTGGTAAACAGGCTTGAAGATAAATGCTCCTGCTTTGAAAATAGATCTTGTGTAACCTAAAGCACACATACAAAACAGACAACAAACTGTACATGTTGAATAGCATACCATCCCACTGTACCAAAGCCAAATGGTTCAATAGGCTCTGTGAACATGAGACTTTGTAAATTTTTTTCCTTAAACACTTTGAGTCCTTGCAATCTAAATGAAGAGATAGGGCTCAATACAGTCATATAGGTCATGTAAACATCTAAGAAATGTTACTAGATCAGTTTTGGATATTTAAGGTCATCATCCTATTCATTTATTTCATATTTCCAATTCATATTCTCATATTTTGTCCAATTTTCAAAATTTTGCATTATTGTCCAAAGGGTAAATTATTAATTCCAGCAACATCTATAATATAACAACCCCCACTGACAGAACTTAAGTTGCCATCCATTTATGGGGTCCTCTTGACTATTATTGTCAGTTTTTTAATTCATTTTTTAAATATTTTTCACTATTCACCATTATTTCTCATTTTTATTTTTTCTTTCCTTCCATGTTGTTGTTTGATTTTTACCCCAAATATCTTGGCCTTATCAATTTTTTTTTTTCTCTTCAATTATTCCACTCCACCTTTTTTTTTTTTTTTTTACTATAGCTTAGTCAGATGCAGGGCCTCTGGCGCCAAATTGCCTGAGGTACTGGTCCAGCTTTTCTGTCGCTGAGGGAGCATTGTGCTGGCCAATTTTAACCATGATAAAAAGGAAATACAGCAAGTAAAGCCCAGTGGAAGGATACAAAAGCAGTTACAGTAATGACAGACAAGGCTTACTGTAAATAATTACATTTTGAAGTTTTATTGAGTATCAAAAGGTATTAAAAATTACTCCTTAAGCATAAACACATAGTGCTTGGTTCACACAATATAAACACACAAATAAAGTGCATTAAAAACAATGTTACCTTTTAAGACATCCAGACATTTAGTGTGTATATATATATATATATATATATATATAACATATATATGTGTTGCAAGAAATCCAGCTTGGGCAAATAGTCACATCATGTGAGAAATCGACTAGAATCTAGCTGTTAATGCGGCACATACCATATATGCCCCAGAGCTGTGATCAATCAATCAAATCATTCAGCTAAAATAGTAAGGGTACCCTTAATCCTCCCATAGTAATTAAGGACCCTTTAGTTGGCTATACAGGGACCATTATTTCATCCACTGTGTTACCAAGATGGTTTACAGTCTGCAGTAAACTCTCCTTATCTAGGAGGGTGCTTATTTTTATTATTATTATTACACAGGATTTATATAGAGCCAACAGTTTGCTCAGCGTTTTACAATAAAAAGGGAGACAATACAGCAACAATACAGTTCAATACAAGCGGGAATAGGAGGGCCCTGCTCCTTGGAGCTTACAATCTAGGCTTATTTCACTGTGCATGAAAACAGCACAGCAGCAAGAGAAGATGCACGTTATGGGTTGGTCTATCATAAGTGGTTATGATATCAGTATACTGTTGTGAAAAGGTATAACATAGTTCTGCATGATAGCTTATGCCTCAGCCAATACTATAGTAAAGGCAGTTTATATATGCAATAGATCCTGGCTATTCCTCCAGTGAATGGCCATATTAAGGCAAAGCATTGACAAAAGCAGCACCTCAGGTAATAGCAAGCAAAGTGGAAGCACAGGAGGAAATGGTTTTAGGGAATATAAGCAATTAGAGCAGACCGTAGAAAGCAAGCAAGCATGTGTCAGTATTTAGTGGTACAATTTTCCACTGTCATTACAAGCCTAAGCTCAATCCTGCCAAACAATAGTCCACATGGGGAGCGGGCTGTCATAAACTCATTTCTTTCCGTTCGGCACCAGTCAGTAATTATATTACATCTTACCTAACTCCTGGTGGGTCATTCCCAATCATATGCCATATGCAATGCAGTGCCCACAAAGGCATCATTGTATAGCTGCTTCTCATGCTTCCCCAGATTAGGCTGCCATGTCGGTCAGGGGCATGGTTAGATGATATCACGTGACATCACCAGTAGAGAAGCAGCTTACAGTCATGACTATCAATTGGGGTCCGTAGCAAAGCAAAATTGATGGCAGGGGGCTGGGGGATGGAAAGCACCTACCAGAAGTATGGTAAGATACCAATCAGCTTGTCTTCCCTATTTTTGGTATAGTGTATGATTTTAACTAGAGATGAGCGAATCGAACCAGGCGAACCGGAATTCGAGTCGAATTCAGGAAATATTCGATTCGCGGCGAAACCGAAATTTTTGCCTACTTCGGGTGCGCGAATCGAACATTTCCCGATCAGCCGGCAAAAGTGTCCCTGCAGTGAGCTCCGCTATTTCTGACAGTTCTCTGACAGAAGGAACACATGTTTAGCGGTTGAAACATTGTATCTATTAGTTTACATTTAGGATACAGATGTTTCAACCACTGTTCATGTGAAGAAGCTGTGAGAGAACTGTCAGAAAATAGAGAACTCTGCACATACACTTTTGCTGGCTTGGAATTATTCTTCTTTTTCATCCTACTTCTCTTCTTCTTCATCTTCATCCTCAGAAGAAGAGGATGAGGATGAGGATGAAGAAGAAGAAGAAGAAGTAGGATGAAAACAAGAATAATTCCAAGCCGGCAAAAAGTGTATGTGCAGAGTTCCTCTATTTCTGACAGTTCTCTCACAGCTTCTTCACATGTACAGCGGTTGAAACATCTGTATCCTAAATGGAAACTAATAGATAACAAATTGTATCTATTAGTTTCCATTTAGGATACAGATGTTTTCACCGCTGTACATGTGAAGAAGCTGTGTGAGAACTGTCAGAAATAGAGGAACTCTGCACATACACTTTTTGCCGGCTTGGAATTATTCTTCTTTTCATCCTACTTCTTCTTCTTCTTCTTCTTCTTCATCCTCATCCTCATCCTCTTCTTCTGAGGATGAGGATGAGATTGAAGAAGAAGAAGAAGCAGTAGGATGAAAATAAGAATAATTCCAAGCCGGCAAAAAGTGTATGTGCAGAGTTCCTCTATTCTGCAGATACACTTAGAGGAGCCCTGCACATACACTTTTTGCCTGTTTGGAATTAATCTTATTTTCATCCTACTTCTTCTTCTTCTTCTTCTTCTTCATCCTCATCCTCAGAAGAAGAAGAAGAGGATGAAGAAGAAGAAGAAGAAGAAGAATAAGAAGAAGTAGGATGAAAATAAGAATAATTGCAAGCCGGCAAAAAGTGTATGTGCAGAGTTCCTCTATTCTGCAGATACACTTAGAGGAGCTCTGCAGATACACTTAGAGGAGCTCTGCACAATTACCCTTTTTGCCGGCTTGGAATTAATCTTATTTTCATCCTACTTCTTCTTCTTCTTATTCTTCTTCATCCTCATCCTCATCCTCAGAAGAAGAAGAGAGGATGAGGATGAGGATGAAGAAGAAGAAGAAGAAGAAGAAGTAGGATGAAAATAAGAATAATTCCAAGCCGGCAAAAAGTGTATGTGCAGAGCTCCTCTAAGTGTATCTGCAGAGCTCCTCTAAGTGTATCTGCAGAATAGAGGAACTCTGCACATACACTTTTTGCCGGAAACCCTGTATGGAGGGAATGTCCCAGACTGTCAGAAATAGTCTATTTCTGACAGTTCTGGGACATTCACTCCATACAGCTGTTTCACCGCTGTATGGAGGGAATGTCATAGAACTGTCAGAAATAGACTATTAATGACAGTTCTGGGACTGTCCTTCCATACAGCGGTTGAAAACATTGTATCTATTGTTTCCATAAATGGATCCATTTATGGAAACAAAATAGATACAATGTTTCAACCGCTGTATTGGAAGGACAGTCCCAGAACTGTCATTAATAGTCTATTTCTGACAGTTCTATGACATTCCCTCCATACAGCGGTTGAAACAGCTTGTATGGAGTGAATGTCCAGGAACTGTCAGAAATAGACTAATTTATGACAGTTCTGGGACATTCACTCCATACAGCTGGTTGAAACATTGTATCTATTTTTTTCCATAAATGACATTCTGCAGATACACTTAGAGGAGCGCGCAGATACACTTTTTGCCGGCTTGAATTATTCTTATTTTCATCCTACTTCTTCTTTTTCTTCTTATGAGGATGAGGATGAAGAAGAAGAAGTAGGATGAAAATAAAATTAATTCCAAGCCGGCAAAAAGTGTATCTGCAGCGCTCCTCTAAGTGTATTTGCAGAAATGTCATTTATGGAAAAAAATAGATACAATGTTTTCAACCGCTGTAATGGAAGGACAGTCCCAGAACTGTCATAAATAGTCTATTTCTGACAGTTTCTGGGACATTCACTCCCATACAGCTGTTTCAACCGCTGTATGGAGGGAATGTCATAGAACTGTCAGAAATAGACTAATTAATGACAGTTCTGGGACTGTCCTTCCATACAGCGGTTGAAACATTGTATGTATTTGTTTCCATAAATGGATCCATTTATGGAAACAAATACATACAATGTTTCAACCGCTGTATGGAAGGACAGTCCCAGAACTGTCATTAATAGCTATTTCTGACAGTTCCATGACATTCCTCCATACAGCGGTTTGAAACAGCTGTATGGAGTGAATGTCCCAGAACTGTCAGAAATAGACTATTTATGACAGTTCTGGGACAATCACTCCATACAGCTGTTTCAACCGCTGTATGGAGGGAATGTCATGGAACTGTCAGAAATAGACTATAATGACAGTTCTGGGACTGTCCTCCATACAGCGGTTGAAACATTGTATGTATTTGTTTCCATAAATGGATCCATTTATGGAAACAAATACATACAATGTTTCAACCGCTGTATGGAAGGACAGTCCCAGAACTGTCAGAAATAGTCTATTTCTGACAGTTCTGGGACATTCACTCCATACAGCTGTTTCAACCGCTGTATGGAGGGAATGTCATAGAACTGTCAGAAATAGACTATTAATGACAGTTCTGGGACTGTCCTTCATACAGCGGTTGAAACATTGTATCTATTTGTTTCCATAAATGGATCCATTTATTGGAAACAAATAGATACAATGTTTCAACCGCTGTATGGAAGGACAGTCCCAGAACTGTCATTAATAGTCTATTTCTGACAGTTCTATGACATTCCCTCCATACAGCGGTTGAAACAGCTGTATGGAGTGAATGTCCCAGAACTGTCAGAATAGACTATTTATGACAGTTCTGGGACATTCACTCCATACAGCGGTTGAAACCATTGTATCTATTTTTTTCCATAAATGACATTCTGCAGATACACTTAGAGGAGCGCTGCAGATACACTTTTTGCCGGCTTGGAATTATTCTTATTTTCATCCTACTTCTTCTTTTTCTTCTTATGAGGATGAAGAAGAAGAAGTAGGTTGAAAATAAGATTAATTCCAAGCCGGCAAAAAGTGTATCTGCAGCGCTCCTCCTAAGTGTATTTGCAGATGTCATTTATGGAAAAAATAGATACAATGTTTCAACCGCTGTATGAAGGACAGTCCCAGAACTGTCATAAATAGTCTATTTCTGACAGTTCTGGGACATTCACTCCATACAGCTGTTTCAAACCGCTGTATGGAGGGAATGTCATAGAACTGTCAGAAATAGACTATTTAATGACAGTTCTGGACTGTCCTTCCATACAGCGGTTGAAACATGTATGTATTTGTTTCCATAAATGGATCCATTTATGGAAACAAATACATACAATGTTTCAACCGCTGTATGGAAGGACAGTCCCAGAACTGTCATTAATAGTCTATTTCTGACAGTTCCATGACATTCCCTCCATACAGCGGTTGAAACAGCTGTATGGAGTGAATGTCCCAGAACTGTCAGAAATAGACTATTTATGACAGTTCTGGGACAATCACTCCATACAGCTGTTTCAACCGCTGTATGGAGGGAATGTCATGGAACTGTCAGAAATAGACTATTAATGACAGTTCTGGGACTGTCCTTCCATACAGCGGTTGAAACATTGTATGTATTTGTTTCCATAAATGGATCCATTTATGGAAACAAATACATACAATGTTTCAACCGCTGTATGGAAGGACAGTCCCAGAACTGTCAGAAATAGTCTATTTCTGACAGTTCTGGGACATTCACTCCATACAGCTGTTTCAACCGCTGTATGGAGGGAATGTCATAGAACTGTCAGAAATAGACTATTAATGACAGTTCTGGGACTGTCCTTCCATACAGCGGTTGAAACATTGTATCTATTTGTTTCCATAAATGGATCCATTTATGGAAACAAATAGATACAATGTTTCAACCGCTGTATGGAAGGACAGTCCCAGAACTGTCATTAATAGTCTATTTCTGACAGTTCTATGACATTCCCTCCATACAGCGGTTGAAACAGCTGTATGGAGTGAATGTCCCAGAACTGTCAGAAATAGACTATTTATGACAGTTCTGGGACATTCACTCCATACAGCGGTTGAAACATTGTATCTATTTTTTTCCATAAATGACATTCTGCAGATACACTTAGAGGAGCGCTGCAGATACACTTTTTGCCGGCTTGGAATTATTCTTATTTTCATCCTACTTCTTCTTTTTCTTCTTATGAGGATGAGGATGAAGAAGAAGAAGTAGGATGAAAATAAGATTAATTCCAAGCCGGCAAAAAGTGTATCTGCAGCGCTCCTCTAAGTGTATTTGCAGAATGTCATTTATGGAAAAAAATAGATACAATGTTTCAACCGCTGTATGGAAGGACAGTCCCAGAACTGTCATAAATAGTCTATTTCTGACAGTTCTGGGACATTCACTCCATACAGCTGTTTCAACCGCTGTATGGAGGGAATGTCATAGAACTGTCAGAAATAGACTATTAATGACAGTTCTGGGACTGTCCTTCCATACAGCGGTTGAAACATTGTATGTATTTGTTTCCATAAATGGATCCATTTATGGAAACAAATACATACAATGTTTCAACCGCTGTATGGAAGGACAGTCCCAGAACTGTCATTAATAGTCTATTTCTGACAGTTCCATGACATTCCCTCCATACAGCGGTTGAAACAGCTGTATGGAGTGAATGTCCCAGAACTGTCAGAAATAGACTATTTATGACAGTTCTGGGACAATCACTCCATACAGCTGTTTCAACCGCTGTATGGAGGGAATGTCATGGAACTGTCAGAAATAGACTATTAATGACAGTTCTGGGACTGTCCTTCCATACAGCGGTTGAAACATTGTATGTATTTGTTTCCATAAATGGATCCATTTATGGAAACAAATACATACAATGTTTCAACCGCTGTATGGAAGGACAGTCCCAGAACTGTCAGAAATAGTCTATTTCTGACAGTTCTGGGACATTCACTCCATACAGCTGTTTCAACCGCTGTATGGAAGGAATGTCATAGAACTGTCAGAAATAGACTATTAATGACAGTTCTGGGACTGTCCTTCCATACAGCGGTTGAAACATTGTATCTATTTGTTTCCATAAATGGATCCATTTATGGAAACAAATAGATACAATGTTTCAACCGCTGTATGGAAGGACAGTCCCAGAACTGTCATTAATAGTCTATTTCTGACAGTTCTATGACATTCCCTCCATACAGCGGTTGAAACAGCTGTATGGAGTGAATGTCCCAGAACTGTCAGAAATAGACTATTTATGGCAGTTCTGGGACATTCACTCCATACAGCGGTTGAAACATTGTATCTATTTTTTTCCATAAATGACATTCTGCAAATACACTTAGAGGAGCGCTGCAGATACACTTTTTGCCGGCTTGGAATTAATCTTATTTTCATCCTACTTCTTCTTCTTCATCCTCATCCTCATCCTCATAAGAAGAAAAAGAAGAAGTAGGATGAAAATAAGAATAATTCCAAGCCGGCAAAAAGTGTATCTGCAGCGCTCCTCTAAGTGTATCTGCAGAATGTCATTTATGGAAAAAAATAGATACAATGTTTCAACCGCTGTATGGAGTGAATGTCCCAGAACTGTCATAAATAGTCTATTTCTGACAGTTCTGGGACATTCACTCCATACAGCTGTTTCAACCGCTGTATGGAGGGAATGTCATGGAACTGTCAGAAATAGACTATTAATGACAGTTCTGGGACTCTGACAGTTCCATGACATTCCCTCCATACAGCGGTTGAAACAGCTGTATGGAGTGAATGTCCCAGAACTGTCAGAAATAGACTATTTCTGACAGTTCTGGGACAATCACTCCATACAGCTGTTTCAACCGCTGTATGGAGGGAATGTCATGGAACTGTCAGAATAGACTATTAATGACAGTTCTGGGACTGTCCTTCCATACAGCGGTTGAAACATTGTATGTATTTGTTTCCATAAATGGATCCATTTATGGAAACAAATACATACAATGTTTCAACCGCTGTATGGAAGGACAGTCCCAGAACTGTCATAAATAGTCTATTTCTGACAGTTCTGGGACATTCACTCCATACAGCTGTTTCAACCGCTGTATGGAGGGAATGTCATAGAACTGTCAGAAATAGACTATTAATGACAGTTCTGGGACTGTCCTTCCATACAGCGGTTGAAACATTGTATGTATTTGTTTCCATAAATGGATCCATTTATGGAAACAAATACATACAATGTTTCAACCGCTGCATGGAAGGACAGTCCCAGAACTGTCATTAATAGTCTATTTCTGACAGTTCCATGACATTCCCTCCATACAGCGGTTGAAACAGCTGTATGGAGTGAATGTCCCAGAACTGTCAGAAATAGACAGAAACTGTCACAGAACTGTCCTTCTTCTCATCCTTCTCCTTCTTCTCATCCTTCTTCTCATCCTTCTTCTCATCCTTCTTCTCATCCTTCTCCTTCTTCTCATCCTTCTCCTTCTTCTCATCCTTCTCCTTCTCCTACTTCTCATCCTTCTCCTTCTCCTTCTTCTCATCCTTCTCCTTCTTCTCATCCTTCTCCTTCTCCTTCTTCTCATCCTTCTCCTTCTCCTTCTTCTCATCCTTCTCCTTCTCCTTCTTCTCATCCTTCTCCTTCTCCTTCTTCTCATCCTTCTCCTTCTCCATCTTCTCATCCTTCTCCTTCTTCTCATCCTTCTCCTTCTCCTTCTTCTCATCCTTCTCCTTCTCCATCTTCTCATCCTTCTCCTTTTCCTTCTTCTCATCCTTCTCCTTCTGCTTCTCCTTCTCCTTCTCCTTCTTCTCATCCTTCTCCTTCTTCTCATCCTTCTCCTTCTTCTCATCCTTCTCCTTCTCCTTCTTCTCATCCTTCTCCTTCTTCTCATCCTTCTCCTTCTTCTCATCCTTCTCCTTCTCCTCATCCTTCTCCTTCTTCTCATCCTTCTCCTTCTTCTCATCCTTCTCCTTCTCCTTCTTCTCATCCTTCTCCTTCTCCATCTTCTCATCCTTCTCCTTCTCCTTTTTCTCATCCTTCTCCTTCTTCTCATCCTTCTCCTTCTCCTTCTTCTCATCCTTCTCCTTCTTCTCATCCTTCTCCTTCTTCTCATCCTTCTCCTTCTCCTCATCCTTCTCCTTCTCCTTCTTCTCATCCTTCTCCTTCTCCTTCTTCTCATCCTTCTCCTTCTCCTTCTTCTCATCCTTCTCCTTCTCCTTCTTCTCATCCTTCTCCTTCTCCTTCTTCTCATCCTTCTCCTTCTTCTCATCCTTCTCCTTCTCCTTCTCCTTCTCTTTCCTCATCTCCAAGGGCATTTAAATTAAAGGTACAGTGTTCTGCACTAATTTAAAGGCTCTCTGAAGCCTAGAAACCCTTTTTATAAGTCATCTTCGTAGCGAAGAAATTCGCATCGAATCGAATTTCACACTGGAATTCGCCGAATCAGCCGAATCGAATTTTTGAGAAATTCGCTCATCTCTAATTTTAACCATAGCTTCAGACCAGGTGATGCCCACTAGCAGGAAGAGCAGAGCAGGTGTATCAGTGAGTGGATCACCACAGGATAGATCACAGGATGGCAGAGAAGGCTTGGAGCTTTGGGACCAATGAACCACTCAGTCCGCCATCAAGCCACACCCCCTTTTTATTTTTTATTCCCCCTTCCTAGGGTCTAGGTGTCCCAGATAGTGTCCACTTCCTCATGGGATCAGTGAACCGCTCAGTCCGCCATCAAGCCACACCCCCTTTTTATTGTTTATTCCCCCTTCCTAGGGTCCAGGTGTCCCAGATAGTGTCCACTTCCTCATGGGATCAGTGAACCGCTCAGTCCTCCATCAAGCCACACCCCCCTTTTTTCTTGTTTATTCCCCCTTCCTAGGGTCCAGGTGACCCAGATAGTGTCCACTACCTCATGATCACTCAAGAGAAGCAGAGACATACCATATAGTGTTTTCCATATTAAAACCGCATTTAATTAATAAAAACCTTAAAAAAGACTCACATTTAACAGTGCCCAATCTTACAAGTGCACATAGGTAAACTGAAATCTCAATAAAATACCTGTTTGGCATACAGCATAAAGCAGCATGAAAAACCAAGTTGCTTCCTGGTCTGTGCTCAATAACATCATTAAGCCCTGCCCAATATGTTTCATCATAAACCCATACAGCCTGGATTGACTCAAATGAGCTTGTCATGAAAGAAGTTTGGGCGCTGTTACTGCTTGTCTCCCTAAGTTAGTCCTTTCATTATGATTTTACAGATCATTAAAAAATCAGTATTGCTGCCAAAGCATTGGAATAACTGACAATGATTAAGCTGTTACATAATGTATGCAGTAATTGCAGCCTCTATTAATTCCTTAGGACAGTTCTGGCAAATTCATGATGCACCTCAAGCAAATGTCCATCTGTCAGTGTATCTTTCTTTCGCAGTGGCAGACCGACATACAGCTAACAAAAGATCCAGTTAATGCAGCATGAGCAAGCAAAAAACATAGGTTTAGGCACTGCTTGGCTATCAAACATGTGTGGCCACCATTGCATCCTGCTTTCACTTAGCACTGTGTTGGAGTCAGATTTGATATTTATGTTTTCACATTAATAAGTAATGTTACACTTATAAGATGTATACCACCTTGTTCATAACTACATAACTATCAAACGTCTGCCTTAAAAGTAACACATCTGCATAAAATATCAGATTCAAAATGTGGACTGCCACTTCAGGAATCAGGTATTCCTACACTGAGATGCTAAGTTGGATTAGTGGAGTCTTTCTTTTTTTTTTTTTTTCCCAAGAAATTTTATTGAGATATGAAAGGCATAACAAGTCATAAACAAATACGGATCGCAGTCCGCGCAAGTCTGTAAGCATGTTCTCCCGTATCGCAGATGGGTTCAGGACATATAACTAAATCGTTGCTCAATCTGAAATACAGTCCTAAGGGGAAGGCATAGTATATACCCATAGCAATGATGTTAGCAGTATGTAATTTATAGAAATACGGGGTACATTAGTCCTTGTGTAGGGAGATCTAAAGAAACAGGACAGTGAGGTATATAACAGTAGTCGTGTCAACTCAAGGCATATATGTCTTAGGTTTCCGTACCTGAACATTATAGATTGGATTTGAGGAGTATTGTTACACCTGTGTGTCTGTAAGTACTCTGTACCTTATGAAAAATATAGTTAGTTAGAATATGGTAAAGAGGTGAAACAGAGAGAAAGAAGAGATGGGAATGAGACGAGCAAGGGAATGGAGGAAGAGTATGAGGAAAAATATCATAGTGGGGCGAGGAGGGACGTAGGGGACGAATACAGAGGAAGAGAGAGAGAGAGAAAAGAAAAAAAAAAAAAAAAAGGGGGGGGGAGGTGAGTGGGGGAAGGATGAGGTATATAACTAAATAGGCATAACCAAACCAGTCATATCAGCTAGCAGCTTCCAGGCTGAGACAGATTCAATCTTTACTTAGAAATACAATTTCGTTAAAGTCCCGTAATGGAACTATTCCTGAGGTGAACGTTCTAGGGGTTTCCTTGTCACCAAATCTCCTCTCGCTCATTCCTTCATTAGACAATGATAAGTATCGGTAGTTTGGAAATGAGTCCAACACGCCCAAGTCTTCCTGAATCTCTCGGGGTGTTCTTTTGCCACTGAAATCAGCTCCTCCATCTCTGCGATCCTGATGATCCTAAGAATCCACTCTCGCACGGTGGGAACGTATTCTGATCGCCAATGGACCGGAATACACTGTCTTGCCGCATTTATCATGTGTAAAGCAAGCGACCTACGATAAGTCCTCACAGAAAGTGAGGAATGATGAAGTAGACATTGTGCTGGGGTAAAGTCTAGGGTGTATGTAGTTACTGTCTTTCTTGATCTTCAGTAATATGATGGCATGCCTATTTAGGCATCCAATAGACAGTGCCCTGATGAAAATATGAGAGCAAAAGTATGTCAGCTCCTATGGCTGCTTTGTGCCCCCCTTTTACAGTGGGTGGCTAGCTTATCAAAATCCCTCTTATTGGCCCTTCTATGCTTGTTGGCCACAGTTTAAAAGCCATGCAGGGCACATGAATTTGCTGGGACTGCAAATTTCAACCTGGCAAGATTTACCGTAAAACCCATGGCAGCTGTAAACCTGAACCCTGGTTGCTAACCACAATTTGGTGTAACAGATGAAAAGATTGGCAACAAAAGAGAGTAGGTGGACTGAAACACTGCAACAAATCCTGGATGAAAAGCTTATGTGGCTTGAGTGTGTCTTGAGGGTGTTATTTTTCAGTTGTGAATGAAGGGTAGCTTTATCACAACGAGCCAGAGAATACTTGAATAATAAAATGTAAAAAAGATAAATTTTGACTTGTATAATAAAACATTACAAAGAGTCATGGTGATGTGTGTGTCATCTAACCATATTTACTTTGCCAGAGTCAGGTTAGTAAAAGATATCAATGCATATTGTTGGCTTACGGCACTTTACCATTAGAAATTAAACTGTAAATGTTCCCAAACTACTTGGATGATCTGACCACCAAGGTTCTTCTCCCACCAGCACTTGAATGCCTATGCTTATATTTGTGACAAGCGGACAACTGAGGTGCCAGCGTTTATTTTGCCAATTTAGGGTAAATTTGAAAATATCTAAAGTATCAAAAAAACCTCCTGCTCCAATAGCTATGAGCCAAATATGTGCCCTGGGTAAAAAGCAAAGTTATTATTGATGATAATCTATGCTAGGCTGTAGAAACAAGTGAATCGGTTGGGTTGCAAAGTGTTTGACTCTTCTGAATGTGTACAGTACATACCTGCATAAAATAATACAATTTGTGAATCATGATTGCCTTAGTTCCTGTACTGCTGGATTTCCTTTACCACTGAATGAAAAATAAGTGACTTTTCTGATTTAATTATCAAAAACAAAAAGGCTACTGCGCTGGCAAAAAAAACAGCTATAATCATGGTTAGAGGACTGGGATAGGGATGATGAAGTGAGGGACTGGTAAACAGGCTTGAAGATAAATGCTCCTGCTTTGAAAATAGATCTTGTGTAACCTAAAGCACACATACAAAACAGACAACAAACTGTACATGTTGAATAGCATACCATCCCACTGTACCAAAGCCAAATGGTTCAATAGGCTCTGTGAACATGAGACTTTGTAAATTTTTTTCCTTAAACACTTTGAGTCCTTGCAATCTAAATGAAGAGATAGGGCTCAATACAGTCATATAGGTCATGTAAACATCTAAGAAATGTTACTAGATCAGTTTTGGATATTTAAGGTCATCATCCTATTCATTTATTTCATATTTCCAATTCATATTCTCATATTTTGTCCAATTTTCAAAATTTTGCATTATTGTCCAAAGGGTAAATTATTAATTCCAGCAACATCTATAATATAACAACCCCCACTGACAGAACTTAAGTTGCCATCCATTTATGGGGTCCTCTTGACTATTATTGTCAGTTTTTTAATTCATTTTTTAAATATTTTTCACTATTCACCATTATTTCTCATTTTTATTTTTTCTTTCCTTCCATGTTGTTGTTTGATTTTTACCCCAAATATCTTGGCCTTATCAATTTTTTTTTTCTCTTCAATTATTCCACTCCACCTTTTTTTTTTTTTTTTTACTATAGCTTAGTCAGGTCCCCATAACAATATTCAAGCTGCCATTCTGCCAAACGACCTGCTTCATAGTGGGCTTGAATTAGTTAATTGAACCATCTCACCTCCATCTATCAGCATTTAAGTAGGATCGAAATCTAGCTAAACCTTTCCTTTGGTTTGATAAAGGGGCAGTCATCAACCAGTCTTCTGGAAGTTCCTGACCAGAGCTGATCACAGCCGAGGCAGTTGTGTACATCGGAAGTTGCTACAGAGCTTGTGTTCCATGCTGCAGCTGCATAACCTATCGTCTCACCAGCAACTTCCCAGCCGAACTCTGCCATCCAGCTGCTTGTCTGCCAACCTCTGCATGTGGATCCCTGAAAGTCCTCCTCTTCTGGTTATGTGACAAGCCTGAAGGTCCTCCTCTTCTGGTTATGTGACAAGCGTTTCCCACATACCATGCAGTGAGTGCAATATGTTTTCAACCCTTTTGTTTTTAATACATTTCTACACTTAGATGGAGGCCCTCTCTTGTAAGTGTGGAAACATATTAACAACAAAAGGGTGGAAAACATATTGCACTCACTGCGTGGTATGTGGGAAACGCTTGTCACATAACCAGAAGAAGAGGACCTTCAGGCTTGTCACATAACCAGAATAGGAGGAACTTCAGGTTTATCACATAACCAGAAGAGGAGTACTTTCAGGGACCCACATGAACTGCAGAGCTTGGCAGACAAGCAGCTGGATGGCAGATTTCGGCTGGGAAGCTGCTGGTGTTACACAGATGTTAATCATTTCATGGAATTATCACCATGAATAAAGTGTAGGTAAGACATTTTTCTATTCTCTGGTGGCAAGTAGTAATAATCAAAATAAAACAACTTGTCACAAGAGAATAAAAAAATGAGAATAAAAAAAACTCTGCCATCCAGATGCTTGTCTGCCGAGCTCTGCAGTTCATGTGGGTCCCTGAAGGTCCTCCTCTCCTGGTTATGTGACAAGCATTTACCACATATCATGCAGTGAGTGCAATACGTTTTTGACCCTTTGTTTTTAATGCATTTCTACACTTAGATGGAGGCCCCCTCTTGTGTTTTTTTTTTATTTGATTATTACTACTTGTCACCAGAGAATAGAAAAATGTCTTACCTACACCATATTCACGGTGGTAATTCCATGAAATGATTAACATCTGTGTAACAGTATTGCTTGGATCTACAGGAAGGGGTAAATTCCTAAAAGCTTGTTCTGCAACTTTACCATTAATGCAAAAAAAAAAAATTGTCATGGATAGTAAACTAAAGGCCTACTGCAGACAAGCGTATTCATTTATGCTCCAAATATGCTGATTTTTTTTCTTGTTCATAAGCACCTCTCTGAAAGCAGCTAAAGTTTCTTTCTTTTTATGCCTTTAAATTCTTATCTTAAAATACTAGAATACATGTCTGATGTGAGTGGCCACATGGGCTAACAAATAAATGGGTTTAGAGGCATAAAAAACACATCTGCCCATGGCCATGTGGCTTAAATGGGTGTATCATTGTTGAAAAACAGCTGGCAGAAGTAGTACACAGTAGAGGACAACAGTAGGAGCATGCATACAGTAATGTAATAGAAGTAATTTTGAAGTAAAACTAACGCTAAACTTTTTTGGGTTTAGACTTGAATAGAATGGTGATCAGTCAGAACTACTGTAAGTTTTTTTTTTCAGTTGCTGTGTTCCTGTTTTGGAGATTCACACTCCATAATTGATGAACTCCTGATCACCACTATTACTGGGAATGAAAGTGAGGGAAAAATTTTTTGAATTGCCATAAGAAAAGAAATCTTCCAATGGGGACATTTGTTCTTGTGATAACTGTATAGGAAGGGATTTTCCTCACATTGGAAAGGTAACCTCTCACTTCCTATCTACATATGAGGAAGTAAAGGGCAATCTCCCTAAACAGACACAAATTGAAAAAAAACGCAGCAGTCTTAACCCATACCTACTCTATCCAATAGAGAAACAATATTTTGGCTTTAGATATACTTATGCATGACTGCATCTGAAGGTATATAAAACATTATTGTTAATGATTGTTGATCGCTATGGCTTTAATAAATCAGACACAAAAGTGCTTATTTATTAAAGCTGGAGAGTGCAAACTCAGGCTCACGTCTGCATAGAAACCAATCAACTTCTAACTTCAACTTGCTCAATTAAGTTTTGGCAACAAATCCTGGAAGCTAGTTGATTTCTATGCAGAAGTGAGTCTGATTTTGTACTCTCCTGCTATAGTAATTAACCGCCTTCCGCCCGCCATATAAGGAAATTACAGATGGGCGGCAGTTCTCTCATTCTGGGTGGACGTTATATGATACCCTACCACTCTAACTGCGCATGCACGCCCCCCAGGGTGCGCGGCACAGCGATCGGTGTTGCAATGTGTTCCTGGGACACAGCGAATCACTGATCAGAGTAAAGAGCTGATGACGTTGGCTCTGTCATGTGATCAGCTGTGTCCAATCATAGCTGATCGCATGTAAACAAGGAAATGTCGGTTATCGGCAGTCCTCCCCTCCCACTGACAGCGTGAAAGGAGAGCTGGTAAGCGGCATTCCTTAGAGGGAACATCTACACTGATTATCAGGGCACTGATGATCAGTGCCCTGATGATCAGTGTAGCCCCATAAGTGCCACCTGTCAGTGCCAATCAGTGCCACTTGTCAGTACCCATCAATGCCACATACCAGCGCACATCAATGCTACATATCAGTGCCTACCAGTGCACATCAATGCCACATATCATTGCCCATCAGAGCTGTCTTTCAGTGCGAACTATCAGTGCCAGTCAGTGTCACCTATCAGTGCTGTCAATCAGTGCCACCTATCAGTGCCTGTCAGTGCTGCCTAACAGTTCCAATCATTGCTGTCTTTCAGTGCAAATCAGTGCCACCTACCAGTGCCTCCTCATCAGTGCAGCTTATCAGTGTCCAATAGTGCAGCCTATCATTGCCCATCACTGCAGCCTCATTAGCACACATCAGTGAAGGAGAAAAATAACTTATTTACAAAATTTTATAACAGAAACTAAGAAAAAAGTGATTAAATACCACCAAAAGAAATCTCTGTGTAAAAATTATAAAAATTTTCTTTCGGTACAGTGTTGCATGACCGCACAATTGTCATTCAAAGTGCGACAGCACTGAAAGCTGGCATGGGCAGGAAGGGGGTAAAAGTGCCCTGTAGGCAAGTGGTTAAACCTCTATGCAGTGTATTTATTAAAGCTGGTTTATTTCCTAAAGCTGGAGAGTGCAAAATAAGGCTCACTTCTGCATAGAAGATTTTATTGCCAAAGCTTAGTTGAACAAGTTGAGGTTAGAAGCTGATTGGTTTCTATGCAGACGTGAACCTTAGTTTGCTCTCTCCAGCTTTAGGAAATAAACCCCAATGTTTCCTTAACCTTTTAAAGAAACCTTTTCTAAAGTAAAAGAAATACACTTTCTTTTATGTGCATTAGAATTGTAGGCTGTGAAGCATTTTGTTAATGCAACTTATTTGTTAGGTTTTTAGTCCCACGCCTTCCAATGTTTTCATGAAACAACAATTACTTACTTACAAACATGCAATTAAGTTAACAATCAAACAGTAAAATCAGGATGCATGCAGAAATCCTTATATAAATTAGCTAAATTAAATGCTGAATAACAAAAGCAATCAACAGCATTTTAACGTTCTATTTCTATACAAAAAACTACTTTAACATTGAGCTCAATTAGAAAATTGGGGTAAATATTTTTTTATAAATAGGAGAGGTACAGAAAAAAAAAATATTAGTTAAAATTAATTAGATATACAGATAACATTATTTGTAGTAGATTATACAGAAAAGAAGCAATTGCTAAACTATGCACAAAATAACAAACATTATTTGAAGTCAAAGAGGAACCGCAGCACCGCATCCATAGAAAATGCATACATAGAAAGATAGGAGAGAACCTCACTCCTTCAAATTAGGGACTTTATAGGTGCAAGATCATTCAAAAGCTACACAATTGTTACGATAAAACCATTAAAGATTTTATTACAGATATAAAATTTAAATTCAACATGATTTTTTTTTAAAACAATGCAAGACATGATGTTGAAAAGATCCCATAGATGATAGTTCCAACCAATTGGATTTACTGTGTGATAGATCCTGACATATTTCGCCCATTGGGCTTCCTCAGGGGACATAGTCGTTTCACACTGTGGAGGAACAATATCCTTCAAATCATGAAAAAAACTTGTCTACATCATAAGAAGGTGATATCCAGTTATCGCCAGGTAATTCAACAGGTCCCCCCATGGGAAAAGGTGGAGAGCAGTATTTAGTGTGCTGCAAGGGGGGCACACAAGGCCAGAACCTGATGCTTATCCTGGATTAAACTACTGGTTTCCAAAAGGAGATAATCTATGCCTCATGTAAATAGGAAACATCCCACAAAAGGCTGAAAAACCATTCATCAATATATATTTCTCTCCAAGCATTCAGCCTTAGATTGATAACAAGGTATCTCACCACCATTTGGAGGGAGATGTCTTGTTTCTGTGACACCATCGGAGGGAGACTTCCACTCACTTTCTGTCCCTGTAATACCACTGGAAGGAGTAGTCCTGTTTCTGTGAAACCACTGGAGGGAGACGTCCTGTTTCTGTGAAACCACTGGAGGGAGACGTCCTGTTTCTGTGAAACCACTGGAGGGAGACTTCCATTCACTTCCTGTTTCTATGACCCCACTGGAGGGAGACTTCCCCTCACTTTCTGTCCCTGTGATACTACTGGAGGGAGATGTCCTGTTTCTGTGAAACCACTGGAGGGAGACGTCCTGTTTCTGTGAAACCACTGGAGGGAGACATCCTGTTTCTGTGAAACCACTGGAGGGAGACTTCCAATCACTTTCTGTTTCTGTGACTCCACTGGATGGAGACTTCCCCACACTTCCTGTCCCTGTGACACAACTGGGGGGAGATTTCCTGTTTTTGTGACCCCACTGGAGGGAGGCTTCCCCTCAATTCCTGACACTGGCACAGGAACAGCCGTACAAACATTGTCAGAGGTTCAACACCTTACTTGCTGTACTATAAATGTGTTCTTGCCTGTGACCCCACATGATATGTTCCAAGTCATCTCCTGTAGTATAGCTCTAGTCTCTGATCAATTAGTTTATCTGCTGTTGTGGCTGGAGGGGGAGAGAGATTGCATGTGAGGATAACAGCCACAGTCTACACGGAACAGGTACACGGAAAACCTAGAGGAGGGAGAATTAAATATTTAATAAAAGTAGAATACATAGAGTAAACTAAACATTTTGCACATGCATGCTTTACATTTATAAGACCTAGATGCCCTGCTGTATGGTGCTGGGCAGTGTGGCTGAGAATGAGGGGGATGATTTATGTTGATGTTGGCGAGTAGACATTCATCATGTACAGGCCTAGTGCACCCACCCACATTCAATGCAATTTCCAGAGGTTGATGGGAACTGTATTTTCCTTTTACCGCAGAGACAGATGAGAGGATATGATGTAATCCCTGCTGTTACACCTCCTCCTTGGCAGAGCAGATGCTGTTATCTTTTGAATTACAATGAAGACTTCAATTCAATTAGACGTTTCTCTTCAATGGTAAATAATTGCACAAATGTATTTACTATTTAGTATTTTATGTAGGGGAGTGTACTAATTGATGTTTTTTTTTGCCTATCCCAGAGTTTCTCTTTAAGGGATAGGGATATGGCGTTCAGATGCAAATTCTTGCACATATAAATTGCATATGGAAGAAAAACTGTTCTAATAATAAGAAGGTATGCTTTCTGTGGGGGTGCCCGACAAGAGGGAGGGGCCAGGAGAGCCTGTGGGCTTCTCTGTGTGAGGATCCGGGTTGTTCTCTGCCAAACCACTGCACACAACAGGTAAGTATAACATGTTTGTTATTTTTAGAAAAAAAAATGTAAGCCTTTGGTATCGCTTTAAAGGCTAAACTAACATGAAAAAAATTGTAGCTACTGAGCAACACTCTTAGATGAAATATTACAAGTTACCTCTTAGTTCCCTGACTTTTTATGTGATCATGGACCTCCTTTGTGATCTCCAACTTGTTTATTTGCAGAAAGTGGTGTATTATTCCCATTGTGCTTTATTTCAATGAGTAGTTTCATTGAATACATTTAAAGTGTATTTGACAGAATGGATTGAATAGATTCTCTAATGCTCTGTGTGCATGCCCTTTTCAACTGTCATTTCACCATAGCTGCAATATATAAAGTAGCATAGAGCTTCAGCCTTAAAAGATAAGTTCACCTTTTTTAGAAAAAATAATAAATGCACATATTTTTGCAGGAAAAAAAATCTGCATTTTTATTATTTTTTCCTGCAGGATCCTGGAATGCATTGCACCTGTGATCAGTGGATCCGGGATGCAATGTCAGACTTCTGCAGACAGTCCTTGCAGTTTTCAGCCCATGCCTACATACAAGCTGTCTGTTTAACAGCTGCAGGGCTTGTGAATGAACTACAAGGGCACTCATCAGCTCCCTCACAGTTCATTCAGAACCAAAAGCCATCTGCCGCGGGTGATGACAGTACTTGTAGTTCATTCTTTCTCAGAAAACTGTGTGGGTGGAGCTCTGCATGACCATGTTGTTTTAGATTTATGACACTTGTTGCACTGTCACACTGGCTGGGGGGGAGGGGGGTACAGCAATAGCTGAAACATGTTACATGCTCCACCCTTAATACAAGTGCAACATGTAACATGTTCCAAAAGGTGACCCTATCCATTCATGCTATAGTTTTCCGCTTTTGCCCTAGCAGTCTTTTGAAGTATCAATGGAATCCTTTAAGAACTGATAAATCACTTTCCTGCAAGGAGTGCATTACAAAATCCTAGCTTGGATTATCAAAATGTGCAGGAATCTATAAAATTTAATGCAGTTGCACTAATTTTCCCCAGAGCTTAGTAGATGTTGTAAAACTCTGCTGATTTCCATCATCCATTCATTTGCAAATGCAATTTTTTTGCCATGCACCTGATTTGGTAATCTTTACAAGGTGACGCTTCAGCACATTCACTGAGCTCTGGGGAAAATGAGTGCAACGGCACCTGCAAAAGTGAAAAGTCTATTTGTCTTATATATTTAGAATAATGAAAACATTGTGCCAGGGACTTTTTTTTAGCCAATTTAATTTCTTGCCCTGGAATATGAAAAAAAACACAAAAAAAACAGCAACCACTTGTATGTGATTTTATGACCTATACTAGAACAATCGAGTACTGTCCGTGATACTATTTTTATTTGCACTAACATACAATTTTGAGGATAAGCTTTCGGGGAATGTCCCCTTCTTCAGGTCTAAGCAGTACTGAAACAAAGATATAGCAGAATGATAGAAGAGATGTAGGGGATGGGAAAGAAAAAAAAAAACTGAAAAAACAAAACAAAACACAGATAAGACACAGCAAAAGTAAAGTCTATGGGGGGGGGGGGGGGGAAGACAACACTAGCAGAGGCAGTCATGCTTGAGCTGATAGTCATAAAACTGTTGGATAATGATTGAGGAATCCCATGTCCAAATCTACAATCTTTCACCACTAGAGCGAAGGGCTATACACCATTACAAGCCAGGAAATCCAGGCAGACCGATCATAACAGGTATGAATATACTCACCGAACAAATCTCAGGCTTTGTAGAAAAAATTTTAAAACCGTTAGTCAAGAATACTGCTAGCTTTCTGCAAGACACAACTGACTTTCTGAACAAGATGAACAACATACAGCAATTACCATCTAATACACTTCTAGTGACTATGGATGTAGTATCCCTGTATAGTAATATCTCTCACAAGGATGGATTAGCTGCATGTCACAGATCCTTATCATCCTCACCAAACCACAAATGCACTGCTGAGGATGTTACACAGCTCATTGAATTCATACTTACACACAACTACTTTACTTTCAATAAAGACATCTATCTTCAATGTATGGGTACTGAGATGGGAAGTAAAATGGCACCCCAATATGCCAATTTGTTTATGGCTAACCTGGAGGAAAAATTCCTGAACAGCATGGAACAAAAACCATACAGATACTATCGCTATATTGATGATATTTTCATCATATAGACAGAAGGTGAAGAAAACCTAAAACAATTTTACTCATTGATCAACAGTTTTCATCCATCAATCAAACTAAAAATGGAATACTCAAATACACACGTCAATTTCCTAGACACCACAGTATACATCAGGGATGATACGCTTCACACCTCAATATACAGGAAACCCACTGAAAGATGCAACTACCTCCACAGTTCTAGCTTCCACCCCCAACACACGAAACGTGCCATCATACACAGTCAGGCTATTAGATACCACCGAATATGTTCTGACCCAAGAGACAGAGATAAACATCTCGGGACACTAGCAGACTCCTTCCATAAGAATGGTTACAAGGACAAAACTATCAACAACAGCATAAACACAACCTTGAGAACTCGAAGAGAAAATCTACTTCAGTACAAGGAGAAAAAAAATCTAGTAACCACATACAACCCACTAGAAGGTATAAGAAAAATAATCAAAGATTTACAACCCATCATAACAGAGGATGGAACGCTGAAAAAAATATTCCAGCAACCACCAATACTGGCTTTCAAACAATCCCCCAACCTCAGAAATATCATAATCAGAAGTAAGTTTCCTACTGATTAGTTTGTCACAAATAATGGAAGCAAACCCTGCAATAAGAAACGCTGCAAACTGTGCAATCAAATCAATCCAACAAAAAGTGTCAGACACTCAAAAGGGATCTTCAATATCTCCGGCTCATACAGCTGCACCTCTAGTAATGTTGTGTACCTTATCCAGTGCAGAAAATGCAGCAAAGGGGCTTATGTTAGCGAAACAGGACAGAAGTTGCAAACAAGATGATTTGCACAGACATACCATCAAGGAACATAAAGAAGATGACCTTTTCACACCCGTGGGACACCATTTCGCACAACCAGACCACACAATGGGAGACCTCAATATTGTAGTTCTTAAAGGAAATTTCAAATCCATTCAGGAAAGAAAAACTTTTGAACTAAGAATGATAATTCTATTTGACACAAGAGATAAGGGCCTGAATTTGGACATGAGATTCCTCAATCATTATCCAACAATTTTGTGACTATCAGCTCAAGCATGACTGCCTCTGCTAGTGCTGTCTCCCCCCCCCCCCAGACTTTGCTTTTGCTGTGTCTTATCTCTGTTTTTCTTTTTCTTTCCCATCCCCGACATCTCTTCTATCGTCCTACTAAATCTTTGTTTCAGTACTGCTTAGACCTGAAGAAGGGGACATTCCCCGAAAGCTTGTCCTCAAAATTGTATGTTAGTGCAAATAAAAAAAGTATCACGGACAGTACTCAATTGTTCTTGTATAGGTCATAAAATCACACACAAGTGGTTGCTGTTTTTTTTTTTTTTTTCACATTCCAGGACAAGAAATTAAATTGGCTAAAAAAAAGTCCCTGGCACAATGTTGTCATTATTCTAAACATTTAAGGCAAATAGACCTGAGTACTAGACAACACAGCAATAATACATTCATCTAATATCTTAGTTTTTTTAATATACAATCACGGGAACTTTAATGGCATCCCAGTCTTAGTCCATAGGGTTTAATATTCTTTGGCACATCCTTTGCAGCTATAACAGCTTCAGCTCTTCTGGGAAAGCTGTCCACAAGGTTTAGGAGTGTGTCTATGGCAATGTTTGACCATTCTTCCAGAGCGCATTTGTGAGGTCAGGCACTGATGTCGGATGAGAAGGCCTGGCTTGCAGTCTCCGCTCTAATTCATCCCAAAGGTGTTCTATCATTTTGAGGTCAGCTGTTCTATCATTTTGAGGTGCAGGCCAGTCAAGTTCCTCCTCCCCAAACTTGCTCATCCATGTCTTTATGGACCTTGCTTTGTTCACTGGTGCACAGTCATGTTGGAACAGGCAGGGGTCATCCCCAAACAGGCAGGGGCCATCCCCAAACTGTTCCCTGAAGGCATCAGCATACCAAGACATTTTGGACAATTTTATGCTTCCAACTTTGTGGGAACAGTTTGGGGATGGCCCCTTCCTGTTCCAACATAACTGCACTCCAGTGCACAAAGAAGGTCCATAAAGACATGGATGAGCGAGTTTTGGGGCTGAGGAACTTGACTGGCCTGCACCTCAACCTGATAGAACATCTTTGCAATGAATTAGAGGGGAGGCTGTGAGCCAGGCCTTTTCATCTGACATTAGTGCCTGACCTCACAAATGTGCTTCTGGAAGGATAGTTAAACATTCCCATAGACACACTCCTAAGCTTTGTGGACAGCCTTCCCAGAAGAATTGAAGCTGTTATAGCTGAAACAGGTGGACCAATTCAATATTGAATCCTACAGACTAAGACTGGGATGCCATTAAAGTTCATGTGTGTGTAAAGGCAGGTGTCCCAATACTTTTGGCATTATAGTGTATATATAATACTCCAATTAAATATTAGAAGTTCTCTGTGTATTTTAGCACTTTTCCGCAGTTTCCCCAGGGCTTGTTGGATGACGTCACAACACTTGGGCAAGTGTATACTTGCCTATTCTCAGACCACTCCAGTCCAGACACATGATCTTTCCAGCGGCCAGCTTCAGTGAAGAGGAGAGTTATCACCGAAAATGCTCTGCAGCTGTTGGCAGTTGTCACCCATAGGCTTATTATGGGGCATATGCTGTCCCTCCTCTACACTGAAGTCTCCACTGGGATCCAATTATGTGACTGGACTGAAGCTTACTTAAATATGTATAGGCATTTTTCCTTTACAAGAATAGGCTTAAAATGGGTGTTGGAGCGGGTTTAAGAATAGTTACAGATTTGAACGGATTTCTACTTTAACTGTCTGTGCTGTTGCTAATTACACATGTGCCTTCAATGAAAGAATTTGTAATTATCTACATGACATACATTTGGATTTTGAAAGTTCCTTTTTACTTAAGGACCCCTAATGCAGGGGACAGATTTTTATCCAGATTAGATGCCAGAGTTACCTCCTGCACCCACCTGTAGTGTGTGTACTGCTGTCTGAGAAGTCTACATTGCTTTGTGGTTTTGGGGTAGAGGGCATTTCTGAACTCTAGTTTAATAATTTACATACCACATGTGCTTATTTTCAAAGCTCCAGGGGCTCATGGAGGGATTTTTAAGAACCAGTGGCATATACTGGCAACCTTGTGGTTCATTATATCACTCACTTATGCCAGGCAACTCTCTATTTTCTAGTGACAGGTTCACTTCCAACATTACTGATTAAAGCAAACAAAATGTCTCTTCTGACAGAAATCGGTTAGCTCATATATGCCTACAGGATACAAATGAGTTTTATAAACCGGCATTCTACACTTCACAAAGATAATACACTGTGCTGTTCTGTGCTGAGTAGACTGGGAGCTCTGTACTGCTGAGCAGAATCCTTCGTGCTTCACTCAGATACCAGTTATAAATCTTTATTTATTAAATGATATAAAGTGCCATCTCCAGCTCTTTAATCATGCAGGAAATTGCAGATGATTCTCGGTAGATGGTAGGCTCTCTATCTTGAATATATCTCCTGGACATAATTCATTTTTATTCACTGAAGCTGCGTTAAATTGAGTCAGGACTTGATTTAATTTCTATTAGACACGCGCTAGATGCTTCAGACTGTACTGGTGTGTTTGTAAAAGCTTTGTGCGTAAACGGGAAAGAACATAATATCAATATGCTTTCTTTCTACAGGATCCCAGTATATCATTATGGTTTCAAAATTGAGAGCCCAATAAAGTATATTGCAAACGAAAAAAAAAGCAAAAAAATAAAAAAATACTGTTGACAGAGATGAGTTCAACTAAGATAAGGATTCAACCTGTATTTGGCCAATTTACTCAAGATGCATATAAACATATTGTACGTCATGCCTAAGGTTTTACACAATTTATATTATTATGATGATGTTTATTAAGCTCTCACCCTGCAACTTCTGAAAATCCACCAGCTAAGTATTTGCAGTCCACTTTTTGAAGATTGTTAGCTATGTACAGTAATTATCAAGATGGTATACATCTTATAAATGCAGATTACAATACTTTTCATCTAAAGACATGTTTACCATATCTGAATCCAACACAGACATTTTCTTGAGGTGACTGTTTATGGCGCTGAACTGTACTGAGGAATTCAGAGGCTGCCATTATTGCCTTATTTTTTTTTGGTAACAACTTCATCTTGGGGGGGGGTCTGTGGGGCATGACAGGAATCTGAAATCCACCTTAAAAAAAACACCCACCCACCCTATAAGACTGAGCATTGAGTGCTCTGTGGTACTCATTCACAAAAAAAGCTCCCCATGCATTTTTTTTACCAACAAACTTGCAATCTGGACTTAAATGGCGCTATTAAAAAAATTTGCAAGATTCAGCTTCCATAGACTTTATTAGAGTTCGGGTAGAATGTTTGGGGTTTGAGAATTTATGACCAGCAAACCAAACTTTACCCGGTTTGTTTATCACTTTTGAGAATTCATTAATCACTTGACCCCCAGAAGCTTTTGTGCCCTTCATGACCAGAGCATTGTTTTCTTTTCAGCACTGCGCTACTTTATAAATGTAAATGAACTATGTATCTAAAAATACACTAATACTGACAGATATTTTTGACTTACACATTTCATTTATTAGTTAAAAGCCAAAACACACTAAACACATACATATGCCTATCAAACTCTCACAGGTCATGTCTAAGGACAACTTAAATATCAGGGAAAATGGGACAGTTTAAGGAAAATATAAATAGGTAGATAAAGTGGCCACAGAATAAATTAGCAGCATATTGGACAAATGTTCATACAGTCCGTCCTCAAAATAGTTGACAAGGAATATATTGGATATAATTGGTGATGATGAAGATTTGACAATGTATTGTGGACAGAAAGGCCAAACTGACTCAAATGTTTCTTATATTCGGAATCTAAGCAACTATAACTGTGTTGAGAACTTCATATATGGACAGAGCCAAATACATGTATTATGATCACAAATGTCCATGCTAGC
This sequence comes from Staurois parvus, assembly GCF_062004578.1. NCBI lineage: Eukaryota > Metazoa > Chordata > Amphibia > Anura > Ranidae > Staurois > Staurois parvus. The sequence goes on from NW_028317802.1 coordinate 15,501,183, forward strand.
TGGATATGGTCCAGAGGAGGAGACAGAATTCTTATGAAGTTGTTTTAAGGATACATATGCCTTTGGTAAAAAAAAAAAAAATCTCAATAAGTGCTTAATAATTAGTAGGCACACCCCCTATTATTACGTGCTATTGCATGAAACGCATCAGAGAGGAGCTACAGCGTCGTGACGTCACGCCGCCGGCACCACGTGGGTCCCGGCAGCCATCTTTGGAAACTGCAGCTGGTCAGTGAGATTTGTTCTCTCCTTCACTTTGTATCATTGTTACTTGTTTAAAAAAACGATATCACGCTATTGGCCTCCTCTTTCTGGGGCTCCTTGGAAGATTTAACTACCCACAGAGCGGTTGTACCATTGCTGGCAGCGGATGTCGTATAGTGAGGGATACCAGACCAGACCTTAAAGGGACCTCCAGGTTTCTGAGATTGATATCTCTAAATGCGCAGTTTGATTGCGCATCTGGTGAGTGCACAGTCTTTATAATTTGAGCTTTATCACCACTTTACCGGATCAGATCACCAGATATTGAAGATCATAACGATCTGCCATGCACCTTATTTTGGACTATATTTTGATCATTATTTCTGGCACTTTGCACACCATTGATCACTATATAGTGACATAGTGAATCACTGTTCATATCACTTCATTTATTGATGTGTTAGCGCTTCATCACTGGAGTCACCTATGTATCAACATGCTATATTTTATGGGGTATATGTGCAATTAATCTTGATAAGAGTGACACGTTTTATATGATATCACTAAGTCACTTTATTTTGTTATCTGATGTTTATGGTTTTATGATCATATTGGTTCTTTCATTTTATTATATTTATCTTTATAATTTTATATGGTTATTTTTAGCGATGCACCCTGCTATATATTGCTTAATAATTGGTTTAACATCTACAAACTATAGTAAACATACTGGAATGTACACAGCTATAATGCTATATTAGTAATGATCTGAGGTATATAGTGGGACCGTGACCGTGTGATGGGCAATCTGGCACTAACAGACCCTCACTGGAAGGGACACTAACTGACTGACTGACACTGACATCAATAGTAACACTAATACAGTGATCAGTGCTAATACTGTACACTCCCACTGTACTAATGACACTGGCTGTAAAGCGGTAAAAAACTAGGGGCAATCAAGGGGTTAACTGTGTGCCTGTGTTGTGGACACAACCGATCAATTGACTTTAGCCAAAGTAATTAGCTGTAATCAGCTGCCAGACTTGTACTGTGTCCCATCACCAACAACCCAGAAAAAGGGTGATCATGTATATATATACAGTTGTGACCAAAATTATTCAACCCCCACTGAAATTGAGTGTTTTGGCCAGTTTGACATTGCTTTTGATCATTCAGTCATCTTGCTTACATTTACATTAAAGAGGCACTTGTAGGTCAGACAAATATAACATAACAGTTATAATGAAATAACCACAAATGTCTTTTCTGTGCTCACAGCATTATCAGTTTTATTCAACCCCCAAGTGACATTCAATCTTAGTACTTAGTACAGCATCCTTTTACAGTTATAACAGCTTTTAAACGTGAAGCATAGCTTGACACAAGTGTCTTGCAGCGATCTACGGGTATCTTCGCCCATTCTTCATGGGCAAAGGCCTCCAGTTCAGTCACATTCTTAGGCTTGCGCACTGCAACTGCTTTCTTTAAGTCCCACCAGAGGTTCTCAATCGGATTTAAGTCTGGTGACTGCGATGGCCACTCCAAAATGTTCCAGCCTTTCCTCTGCAACCATGCTCTAGTGGACTTGGAGGTATGCTTGGGATCATTGTCCTGTTGAAAGGTCCAACGTCTCCCAAGCCTCAGGTGTGTGACGGACTGCATCACGTTTCCATCCAATATCTCCTGGTACTGAAGAGAATTCATGGTACCTTGCACACGCTGAAGCTTCCCTGTACCTGCAGAAGCAAAACAGCCCCAAAGCATGATTGACCCTCCACCATGCTTCACAGTAGGCAAGGTGTTCTTTTCATCAAAGGCCTTGTTCTTCCTCCTCCAAACATAGCGTTGATCCATGGGCCCAAACAGTTCTAATTTTGTTTCATCAGTCCACAGAACACTATCCCACAACTTTTGTGGTTTGTCCACATGGCTTTTGGCATACTCTTCTTATTCTTTGGAGACAGCAAGGGGGTACGCCTGGGAGTTCTGGCACGGAGGCCTTCATTACGCAGTGTGCGTCTTATTGTCTGGGCTGAAACTTCTGTACCCACATCTGACAAATCTTTTCTCAGTTCCTCAGCAGTCACACGGGGACTTCTCTCCACTCTACGCTTCAGGTAGCGCACAGCAGTCGAAGTCAGCATCTTCTTTCTGCCACGACCAGGTAGCGTTTCAACAGTGCCCTTTGCCTTGAATTTGCGAATGATGCTTCCTAAGGTGTCTCTTGGTATGTTTAACATCTTTGCAATCTTCTTATAGCCATTGCCCTTCCTGTGAAGAGAAATCACCTCTTCTCTTGTCTTCCTGGACCATTCTCTTGCCTTCACCATGTTTGTAACCACACCAGTAAATGTCTAGAAGGAGCTGAGTATCACAGTCATTTTAAAGCTGCCTAATTGGTGCTTATTATGCTTGATTGCTGCTCGGTGACATCCACAGGTGTTTTCAATACCTGATGGAAAGCACCTGTATGAACCTCTGTTCTTCAGAGTGGTAGTCTTTAAGGGGTTGAATAATTGTGGCAATGAAGAAACCACATAAGAACCATTTACTACTGTATTACATAAACAATTGATGTCATTTTAGTTGCATTTGGGTAGTTACAACGTCCTTGTAGGATTTGATTCTGAATACAATTCCAAATGTACACTATAGTCCCTAAACCCCTTTACAGCATTGGGGGTTGAATAATTTTGGTCACAACTGTATATATATATATATATATATATATATATATATACGACTGTGCCTGCACCTGCTACCCAGCTACTGTAAATGTACCGTGGTGGGGTGGCAAGTGGTTACATTTTACCTGAAGATTTTTTTAAAGTGACAGTCACTTCATAGAGGTGACTAGACTCTCACTACAGAGAACTGTGGCATGAATAGTTACATAGTTAGTTTGGCTGAAAAAAGACTAAAGTCCATCTAGTTCAACCATAAAAAAAGTTATAATCCTATACCCACAGTTGATTCAAAGGAATGCAAAAAAACCTGGCAAAGCATGACAAAATTTGCTCCTGCAGGGGAAAAAATTCCTTCCTGATCCCCCGAGAGGCAATCGGATATTCCCTGGATCAACTTTACCTACAAAAGTTAATATCCAGTTATATTATGTGTATCTAGCAAATAATCCATGCCTTTTTTAAAGCAATCCACTGAGCTGGCCAGAACCAAGTCTTCAGGAAGTCTATTCCACATTTTCACAGCTCTCACTATGAAGAAACCTTTCTGTATTTGGAGATTAAATCTCTTTTCCTCCAGACATAAAGAGTGCCCCCTTGTCATCTGTGATGACTTCAGGGTGTATAACCCCACATCAGTTCACTATATAAACCACTGATGTATTTATACATGTTGATCAATAGAGTTGCATGTTGAATAGACTTGGATTACCATCAGTAAATGTATTTTTTCACTAATCTGCAAAATTACCTAATTTTCAGGGTAGTGTGTTGTACCTTCCTAGTTAGGTTGTTAGATACATTTATTTCTTTTTAGCTCCTCTGTAATCAGTGAAGCAGTTGTTGATTTATTTTGACTGTTCTGGATGTCACAGGCTGCAGGTTTGATTGCTCTATCCTTCCTTCTAGAGATTTCTAGAACATAGGGAGTAAAGCAAGGCAAATTGGTTATTTTGGATTGTTGGTACGGGTACCAACTCCTTACTATGAATAGAAGTGTATACAGTGTTGGCTTGTGTGGGGGCACTGAAGAGTGAATCACACACACAGTGCAGATTCACATTTTTTTTCACTATTTTTCACTATTTGCACTGCAAATAATTTTGATGGGCTATTCACTTGAGTGATGTCACATGTTTCTATGTAGTTTAAAAGATAATGCACTATGTGATGTTTTTCTTCTTTTGAGGGAACATTTATCGTGGAAATCGTTGGAAGGATTTATATTTCTTTTGGACACTAATTTTTCACCGTGTTTACACAAGAAGGCTATGGTTTATATTTTGTGGACTTATTAGGGATTGGACTGCACTTGTAGTATGATATTGAGGAGTTTTTCTATTTAGTAGCATTTTCTGTATAATAATATTTATACATCTTCAGGGGTGAAGGTGTTGATTGTGCTGTGGGGAGTTGAATTTGTATATTTATTTAGGACGTGGTTTTATTTAACTAGTAGAAGATTTGTTTCCAAAGATTGCAACATAGAGAAGTGTGTCCTCCTCTTATTGTTATTGGTCCTGGGGTATTCCATACCATACTGCACTCTCTTAAAGTTTATTCAGCAATAAATCACAAAAAGACATCCCCTAGCCTGCTTCTTGTGTCAGTGTTCCTGAACTGTGCTGTGTGTGATGGCAGCCCCTGCACTAGTGAGGTAGAACTCCACTCATCATCATTATCTAGGCTGTTGCTATCAGGAAGAGTGCAGTGACTGTGCTTTGTTATATCATCATCAACCAGCAGCCCTTTCGAGGGTACTACTACAAGCGTAAGTGCATTTGTTCTTGTTTTCAGCAGAGTGTACAGCAGGATCCCCTCTCCTCACAGAAGCAAGAATGACAATTATATCACTAATACTAAATCAGGGAATGATTGCTGAACAGACAACCTTTGTGGATGTTAACTATAAAAGAATAATGATGAATTTAATAAGGGGGTCTTAAAAGGAGACTTGCATCTACTTACCTAGCAGATTTAGCTAAGTACGGAGTTACACTCAGTTTAACATTCTAAAGAACAAAGTACAAAATGTATACCTTGCACAAGTAACTAACCAAAGTCCTAGACAGCAGGATGTAAGTGTGGTCATATCAGAACTAACTTCCAAAACCCAGATCAAAGCTTGCAACTCAATGGACAGTTGGTTATGCAAACTAGCCCTGTACTCTGAGCTGACACAGTTAGGATATTTAAGGGGGGGTGGGGGGCAACACAGCACTTAAATGACAATTTTAAATTACATTTAGCACAGGCAAGGTTGTGTCAAATTGCATTACTGTTGGACATGCAGAATATCGAGGCTAATACTTACCCCTAATCCATAAAACCACCACCCCCTTTTACCTTCCCCACCTAAATAAACACGCGACTCTCTTTTGGTGTAAAACCGGCCATAGCAGCCATTTATTTAACATAATTCTAACATAACACTTCTTACAGTACACTCAAATAATAACTGACAGTAATAATGCCAACCGGGTCCAAGGTCTTCAAATGCACTGTTACTCACATCCAAAACTCGGCTGTATCTGACACCCAATAAAAAGGCCCCCAGCCGCTACTACACCGCCTCGCGGACAATACTACAGTTACGTAGTCCCAGATACAGCCAATGAACTCCCACATTACTAACGTGACCTTATAATTGGGAAGGAACACCCATACCTATGATGGGCCCAACCCATAATCCACCAAATTGTCACTCCAGCACCGCCTTCAAAGACCCAATGACCCCTGCCGGCTGCCATGACAAAACAAACAAACATCTCGGGACACAAATGCCCTTCCAGTCAAGAAACAAACTCAACCAACCCACACAAAAACAAACAACAGGACAAACACAAAGAACAAACCATAACCAAAACAGCAAAACAAAACACGAAAAACTCCAAGGAGGGAGGGTGGAAGAAACCACCCCCCTGCTAACACAAGCTCTGACTGACCTCTGACAAGACCCATCCCACCTCCTAATCCTGGCAAGACCACCCCTCAAGGTTGCGTACTCCAATCAGGTGAGTAACCATCCCCTTACTTCTTGCATATACTCCCACCAAAATACACACTCCGCCTCATCTGCACGCCCCAGTCATGCTGGCCCTCCCTTTTAGCTTTGCTCAGTCCAGGCACTGACCTGACTGTTGGACATGCAGAATATCGAGGCTAATACTTACCCCTAATCCATAAAACCACCACCCCCTTCTACCTTCCCCACCTAAATAAACACGCAACTCTCTTTTGGTGTAAAACCGGCCATAGCAGCCATTAATTTAACATAACTCTAACATAACACTTCTTACAGTACACTCAAATAATAACTGACAGTAATAATGCCAACCGGGTCCAAGGTCTTCAAATGCACTGTTACTCACATCCAAAACTCGGCTGTATCTGACACCCAATGAAAAGGCCCCCAGCCGCTACTACACCGCCTCGGTGACAAAACTACAGTTACATAGTCCCAGATACAGCCAATGAACTCCCACATTACCAACGTAACCTTATAATTGGGAAGGAACATCAATACCTACGATGGGCCCAACCCATAATCCACAAAATTGTCACTCCAGCACCACCTTCAAAGACCCATCGACTCCTGCCACAGCACACGAGTATGAACCCTTACACTCGTGTAGCCCGCCAAACCCGTAACGCCTGCTGTATACCATCCTGGAGGCTGAATGATCACAAGTCAATGCCAACAGCATTGAGATGCACGCCATCCTCACGCAAATACCGCCAGGACTCCTCCTCCAACTGACGATGACGGACTTCTAGGCCACCATTCCGCACAAAAAACCACGCCACCTCCCTATTCACCTTTATCCGAGCCTGGTTAAGTTTGTCGACCGAACAGGCCAGGCGCCAAGAAGCATGGGCCCCCATGTCAGACCAGACCATAACAGTCTGTGGGAAAAAGGACCGAAGGCGCAAAAAATCAAATTTAATGTCTCGGATCACCTCCCACATAGAGCGCAACCCGAGGTCATTGCTGCCCACATGCAATACCAAAACGTCCGGAGGCCGGTCTAAGCGGGAATAACGATGAATCTCAGGTATTACCCTGGACCACAACATCCCCGGCACACCAAGCCAATGAATCCTGGCCTCCCCCCTATCAAAACCCAACATCCGCCGGCTTAGCCCCCCCAAAAGACATAAGAATGGCCCAGGATCCACACCAAACAGACATTAGAACCTGCAAAGAAAAACAAAGAAGGGCGGGAGGAGGTAGAACACCCTCAACAATGCCCCCACAACACAAAACAAAACACAAGAATGGACAGTAACAGGTACCATGTAGACAAAATCAACACCACCAAAAGATCACCCACCCTTCACAAGAACTGAGGACGCACGTATAACTGGAATCTAGCCGAATCCCAACGCCCAATAAGTCGAATGACGTGATCACCGAAACCCCACCGGGCGGCCTCCGTAGCAGCCCCAAAGCGAAAAGAATGGGACGAGTAGTACTCAGCAACTGAGTTATCCACACCTGGAACATGAACAGCTGAAACAAAACAATTAAGATGTAAACAGTCTAGAACCAAACGCTGAAGCAAACGAACCACCAGCCTAGAGGAGGCCGAAACACTGTTGATGGCATGGACCACACTCAGATTGTCACAACGAAAACAAATTTGTTTATTCCGAAAAGCGGCACCCCACAAAGAAATGGCCAAAACGATTGGAAAAAGTTCCAATAAGGTCAGATTGCGCAACAAACCCACCTCCCTCCATTGCAACGGTCTAGGACCCACGCACCACTGACCTGAAAATAGGCCCCAAAACCGGCAGAGCCCGCCGCATCCGTAAACAGTTCCAGATCAAAGTTAGACACGGCCCCATCCAACCAAAGTGATCTGCCATTGTAGGAATCGAGAAATGTCCTCCATACCCCCAAGTCGTCCCGTAGTTCACTAATCACCTGTGATGCGGGGGCGCCACACCAGCTGTGGCAGCCACCAAGCGCCTGGAAAATATACGCCCCATGGGCATGATGTGGCAAGCAAAATTCAACTTACCTAATAACGACTGTAATTCATGAAGTTGAATTTTTCTGCACTGACCCACCGCAGTCACCAACCCCCGGAGCTCCTCCAATTTATCCATAGGCAAACGACATTCCATGGCCTCTGTATCGATAACAATGCCCAAAAAACACAATTCCGTGTGACCCACCGTCTTATCCGGAGCCAAGGGAACGCCAACCACCCCCTTACTTACTGCATATACTCCCACCCAAATACATGCTCCATCTCGTCTGCACGCCTCAGTCATGCTAGCCGTCCCTTTTAGCTTTGCTCAGTCCAGGCCCTGACTCACTTCAAGTGTGGATAGATAGATAGATAGATAGATAGATAGATAGATAGATAGATAGATAGATAGATAGATAGATAGATAGATAGAGAGATAGATAGATAAGCCTGAGGCTAATATAATAATGATTTTTTTTCCTGTTGCAGTACTCCTCTGCCAAAATATTTCACTGTTTTCACTGTTAACAATAGTAATAAAACACCAGAACATTACTATATTTAATGGCATAGAAAACAAAACAAAGGAGCACTGCAATAGGTATTGTCATTGCTTATCAGGACCAATTCACATAAATCAAAATATGTGAATAAATCATCTCAAGCAGTTCCTTTACATTGCACAATACATTTTCAAGGTTGCCAAACAAAAAGAAAAACAAATGCATTTGAAATCCATATTAAATTCCCCTTTTATCACTTCATTGGTACCATGCTACATCGATTGCAGCAAAATCGGGCAGTTGGCCTAATATCACAGTATGTATGACATGGACTACACCATTCCTAATAATTATCTGAATTAAAGTGAAGTTTCTGCTCATGTTAGTGAAAGTGATTGTAGAAAAATTGCATTTAATTTGAATTTGCATTCATCTTCCAGCCACAGATTTCCATAACCTTGCACATGACCCTACATACCCTGCAGAGTAGGGGTTCTGGTAGGTGCTCAACACTGAACTGCATAATCAAGATGAGGTCTTGCTAATGCTTTGTAGAGTGGAAAGATTATGTTTTTCTGTCTCTTGAGTCTACACCCCTTTTAGATTGACATTGCATGCTGTTAGTGAGTCTATAAACAGAACAGATTCCACTCCAACATTGACTCCCCCCGATGTAGTCCTAGATGATGCCTGCACACTTTCAGCTACCAAGTACATATATGAAACCTCTTTGCCCTGTAGTTTCGCAATCAGACAGTGCATCCTGGTCAGTAAATCAGATATATCATGTATGGACTTTATTGCACTACATAACTTTCTGTCATTTATTATTTCAGGTACTTATATAGTGCCGTTAATTTACGCAGCGCTTTACATATATATTGTATATTCACATCAGTCCCTAACCCTCAAGGGGCGTACAATCTAAGGTCCCTAACTCACATTTATACATACTAGGGCCAGTTTAGACAGGAGCCAATTAACCTACCAGCATGTCTTTGGAGTGTGGGAGGAAACCGGAGTACCCGTCATCTGCCAATACAGAAATTATACTGTTAATTCCAAACTCAATATCATTTTCAGCCATCTGGTACAAGTGCTTTATCTTTTGTCTATATCAGACATAGAAAACTCAGGTGAAACTGTGGGCCAGATTGAGAAGATTAAATCTTCAAGGCTGCTGCATTATATCTACTGATGGACACACCTACCTAATTTCAGAAGTAGATTATGCCACTTTTAGTAAAAAATGCAGTTCATTCAGCTCATCCATTTGAGGATGAGAAAATCTTTAGTGCTTTGAAAGTATAATTTTGATTATAAATGCTAGCAAACATTGCATGATAATAATAATGATACTAAATACATTAATAATGCCGATATGTGGATAAACCATTGGCTGAATTTAAAAGAAAATATGTATTTGCAAATGATTTGCCTGCTACATGTATTTTATTTTCTGTAAGTAGGTCCTTTTTGTTTTCAGGGAGTTCAACATACACTTGTTGGTGACACAGGCAAAGGTGCCCTTTGTGCGCAGCACATCACCATATGCCTGTGTGGTAAAGTAGCTTGAAATTACTCAACAGAGCAGTTATCCTAATCCATCTGGCAGCACTGCCCCATTGGTACAGGCCAACGCTATCCCAAGGGCTAGTCAACAGAACTCTTCAGTGAGGGCTTTGTAGTATACAGCCCCTGTCTGCAATGTGTTAAACGTATAAGCCATTTAGGTACCACATCCATGAAGAAACACATGATTGTTCACCAAATTGCTTGGTGGGAGCAGTTCCACAATGAGAAAAGTTGGCAGCAAAAGACTTACAGCAAAGAGTTCTCTTTCTAAAGTCAAGGAGAAAAACTCTCCATTCTGCTCCTGTTAAGAGTATATACAGTATCTGGGAGTTGTAGTCCATACTCCATTTTCTTCCATGCAAGATCCCCTTCCCAGACTATTCTTCCCACAGGTCAGTGCAACCTGCATCAAAGTCTCTCAAGTCCTTCATACCTTCTGACTCCCTCTGCTGGATAGATGACAAAAGGTACTGAAAGCCAGCATACGAGTCTTGTGTAAGCATACAAAGCAGCTCCAGCACAGTGTCTTCCTTCTCTAGACAAGCACCTGGCTACACATGTGAACAATTCTGCAGTGGTATTACTCCTGAATGTTAGGACTTCTGAACACGCTGGAGTCCTACCAACCAGTGTCTCATTTCAGCACTGTACATTCAGCGGTCAGCTGGGGTTACCAGTACCAACAGATGTCATTCTGCTGGAGGGTTCAGATATACTGGTGTTTTTTTTCTTTTGAAGGATGAGTGACCAGCCATTATTGTGATTGATGAGCATCTGTGTAACTGAATGACGTGATTGATGATGTATTTACATTGTGGGAATTTTTAAATTAAAGGACATGTCAAAATGGGCTGTGTGTATTTATTTATTTACTCCTTGCATATTCATGTGGGAGGGGGGCAGTATCTGGGGGCCCACTATCTTATAAGGGGCCTTCCAAGTTCTGATAAGTTTCATTCCCACAGACATCCACAATCACCAGGTCATGGTTTTTGGAAAGAGGCTCTTATATTCACCAACACGAGGTAGAGTGTCCGACTGCTGGTGCGGTTGGCCTGTTGATGCGTTTCGGGGACATGTCCCTTTCATCAGAGCTGAAGCCGACATAAGTTGATGCCCTAATATATATGTGTGACCAATGCCGCCTATAGCAAAGACCCCTCCCCTCAGGCTCAGAGGGGGAGGGGATCATTGAAATGAATTAAAAAGGTATATAAAAACTAATAATAGATGAATAATGCAAAAATAATAGTACAATGATCCAAAAATACAGTAATAACAACATGCACTTGTTCAAACCTTGGAAAAAAAAATAAAAAATAGTATGTGAGCAAAAAAAAAAAAAATATATATATATATATACACATATATATATATATATATATATATACAAAATGAAATATGCAAATTATGTTGAAAAATGAGAATGGCATGAAAATAAAAATAGAGATGAAACAAACCAAAGGCCAGGCAAGTACATGGCAATCACTAAATGATATGAATAAAAATATAGACTTAATGCTAAAAGTGCGGCCTGATTACAAACTTGTGAAATGGTGTTTATAATCACAATAGGCAACCCATGAATACACAATGTGATATAAATATGCAAATAAATACGCTCTAGCCCAAAAACTCTGAGACCTGCTGGATTTTGTCATGTTTCTTTTGGAAATGGTTGGAATGAAATGCCCCTCATGCCCATGTTTGATGTTTCTTTTATGCTTTCCAAATCTAATACACAATATGCGGGCAAATGAGACAATATACAACATATTGTGAACCGCAATTAATGAACTGTTTGACCTTATAGGAAATGCCATCATTACCCATCACTTCTTTTTTCCTGTGCCACATGAATGGAAATATCCACAATTCCCTATTCCACATCTATAAGTGCCTTTTTGACCAAATAACAAACTCCAAGAGGGCGCCAAGTTCGTCTGGGCAAACTTTACCCTATTAAGGGGCTATAAGGCTTTCCTAAAGATAGCCTCTGGGTTCTCTGAGATGGCATTGGTAAGATGAGGGTCCTGATGTAAAATACACCAATACTTTTTAAGGATCCTTTTAATATGAAAAGCTTTCGGATTGTACCGGGTGCAGAAAGCAATGTATTAAGATTGCTGCTGTCTCCTATTAGGCAGTTTGGTGGTGGCTTCCAAATGACCCTATACTTTTCATATGCTTGCTCAATGGCTGCTGTTGTGTACCCTTTCTCCAGAAACCTCTTTTTGAGGATAATGCTCTGTGCATCATAATCCTCAAGACGTGTACAAGTTCTCTTTAAACAGCAAAATTGCCCCAAGGGTATGTTTTGGATCCATCTTGGATGCTGATGGCTGTTAGCATGCAGATAAGAGTTACCTGCCGAAGGTTTAAAATGTGTCTTAGAAATGATGTTATAATAATTATCGAACTTGAGTTCTAAATCAAGAAGCACGAGTTTGAACAATCCTTTCAACATTGAATTCACAAATGATAACAGACAATGAGAGAGGAACTTCTCCATCTCACAATCTGTGCCATCCCAATAATCCAAATAATCAGGATATCATTGATATACCTTGCAAAAAGGTTTGCCTCAAAAGGGTTATTGCTCCAAATATGGAATTTTTCCCAATAACGCATTAATAGATTTACATAGCTGGGGGTGAACCTGGCCCCCATGGGCATGCCTTTGATTTGTCTTAAAAAAGTATCTTGAAACACAAAATAATTGTGAAGTGAGAGAGTATTCAATGCATTGGATGATGAAATTCGCCTGTGAGGGATGTAAAGTATTATTCAAAGTAAGAAAGTGTTGAACCGCTTGCAGCCCGAATATATGTGCTATAAAGGTGTATAAGGAGGCCACATCTAGTGAAACCCACCTATACTCTGGTTGCCAACGGTAATTGGATGTCAAGCATGTGACCCGAATCTCGGACATATGAGGGGAGTGATGTTACATATTGCTGTAAGAAGTGATCAATGTAATTTCCGACATTGCTGGTAAGGCTATCATTCCCAGATATAATGGGTCTTCCAGGGGGATGAATGGGATCCTTATGTATTGTTGGAATATGATAAAAGTTCGGAGTTAAAGGGAATAGTCTAAACAAAAAATGCCATTCTTGTTTGCTCAACACCCCCCCCCCTCAGAGCCTGGTCTAACAGGTCCTTAAGAGTGTATTTATAAGGCCCAATTGGATCCCCTGAGAGTATCTCATAGGTGTCACAATCTCCTAATAGTCTCATAGCTTCTGTGAGATAATCCTGTCTGCTCTGTATGACCAGACCTCCCCCTTTATCTGCTTGTTTAATCACAATCTGACAATTGTTCTCTCATGTTTCTTTTTCTACACTGTAAAATCCAATAGCTTTCCCAACTTAGATATATTTGTTAATTTTACTCATATATCAAAAATATGCCTTCTTACTAGTGTTTATTAAGTTAGAGTTAATTGCAAGGTAATGAAACCATTTTACTTATTTTTTTGAGTGAAACCAACTTAAAATAATCAAGTTGCAACAAAGGACGCAGTGGCAATACTACACCAGTAGGAGGCAGATATGCATTAACTGTCCTTAAAGCCCAACTCTAGGCAAAAAGAAAGAAACTCCTATGCAGAGGAGCTTTGCTTGCACTGCAAGGGTTAACTGTTTTTGCAGGGGAGAAAAAAAGCTTAAACTCAGCTGATCCTCCGATACTGCAAATGGCACACCCCCACGATCCAACAGTGGACTATTCCTGACATCCTCATGTCCTGCCGGTCTATGGGCTTGCTGACATCAGGACCAGTTCACTACTCAAGAATGCTAGATCATGGGGGGTGGAGTTGCATGAGCTGCAGGGATCAGTTTTGTACAGGGAGAATTGAAAGATCAGGTAAGTATATCTCCTTTCTCTCACCACTAGACACAAATGGGTAGTTAACCCTTGCAGTCCCACTGCAAGGTAATATTTGTTTTGCCTGGAGTTGGCTTTAAGTGATTGTAAAGTCTAAACAATTTTTCCTGCATTTAGGTTTAGGTAATATTATTGCCCCCTCACTCCCCTTATTACACTTGATCCAGCGCTATGTCTGTCTGTATAGTGGCTTTCTCTTCTGACTTTCAGGTCTAACAGGCATTGCTGAGGCAGCTGCTCCTGCTGTCATCAATCAAAGCCAGTGAAGAGAGATTGAGGTATTAGGTGGAGCCAGAGTCTGTCAATTGACACAGACAGCGGCTCAGGATTGCACCTGCAGGTGCACCACCATAGGAAGCGCACTTAGAACATGAGGAGCCATGAGCACCAAAAAAGGACAACTGGGGGAATTGCACACAGCAGAAAAGTGTAAACCTTTGTTATTTTTTTAAATTGTGTTTACAATCACTTTAGTCCAGTGTTTCAGTATTGCTGCAAATGTATTAAAAATGCCCTAGCAGGCAGCCAGTTACAGTACATTTTCTCCTGCTGGCTCTTTTTTTCACAGTGCTGCCTTTCTGGTTCTTTTTGGTCCTTTAAGGAAGAGAAAGGGTTAGGCCTCTTGCACATGGGAGTGATTAACACCTTGTGTTATACTGATCTCTAATCAGATGTACTGATGTCTATGACACAATGCACACTACTGACTAAACACTAATAAAGCAGCACTGAGTAAAGTGTGCAAGAAAAAAATATAAAGTACACTTAGTTTGTGTCTATACTCTGTATATACTCATTTACATGCACACAGGAATACAAGTGTATATCCATACACAGCCTCAGAGCTTGAATTATTATTTGTCCTATCTCCAGACACCTACAATTTCCTCCTCCCTACTTCCAATAGGACATGGGCTTATTAGTGACAGACAGTTGTCTGCACCAATGAGAAGCAGAGGTCCCAGCTAAGCTCCAACAATATGCCGGCAGAAGGCACGTGGACATCAGACTGGAAGGACATCCAGGAGAAAGAAGAGCTGCTGAAGAGGGTGTGAGAGGCACGGAGTGAGTACAGTGGGAAATATGGGCAATTGGACTTGAAGGATGGACAGGTCTGAGGTGTAGTGGAGGTGTCTGAGCAGTGTGAGCTGCAGAGAGGAAGCGCGTGGGAAAGTCCATGTGCTGTAATATGCCACTCCTCCTTGGTGTTCAGTGTCTGCTTCTCCTGAGAGCTGTGTGGGATCAGGAAGGTGGGGGCTGTGTGAGTTGGAGAGAGGCAGAGTGGGGGAAAAGCTGAGTTCTGTGACTGCCATCCCTCTTGGGATTTAGTATCATCTTTGGAGGTGAGTGTGTGTTGCACTGTGATCTGGAGAGAGGAAGTTTATGGGAAAAGCTAATGTGTCTGTTCAATGAGTGCTTCCATATCTGTGTCCCTCTGCAGTCTGGGGGGGGGGGGGGGGGGGGCAATGTGCAGCAGTCTCAGTGTGTGTTTTTTCTCTCTCTCATGCCCCAGTTTGGTAGATTTTTTTCCTCTCCTTTTTACTGCTATCACCAAGAGTAGAAGAATCTAAAACAGGAATAAAGGCAAAATGTTAGAATTGGAGACATAATTTCTGGTGATCCTGGTGGCTACCATGGATTTCACTTCACTTTCAGTGTTGGCTATGAAACAGAAATTAACCTGTTTGGGACCGCCCCACACACATATACGGCAACAGGGTGGCACGTGCAGGCTAAATCCCGTAAATGTACGTCGAGGGTGCAGGCGGGCAGGGGAGGTGCCCACGTGCTCCCCAGCGCCGCTGTCACTGTCTCCTCACACAGAGGGAGACAGCGCAGGTATCCGGCAGGCTCGATTGCCACCAGCTACCCGACAATCTTCACTATGAGAGGAGAACGGCGAGCTGCCTATGTAAACAAGGCAGCTCGCGGTTCTTTCGGTAAGAAGCGGAATGATCCCCGCCTTCCTGTCATCGGGAGACAGATCACTCTGCTCCATTGGACAGCCCAGCTCCCCTCACAGTTAGAACATGCCCAGGGATCTCACTAGTGTTAGCCCCTTCCCTCCCAGTGACACCAATACAGAAAAAGTGCTTTTTTTTTAGCACTGATCTCTGTATTGGTGTCACTGGTTACCAAAATGGTTCACAAGTGTGCGATGTGTCCACCCCAATGTCACAGTACTGCTAAAAATTGCTGATCGCCACTATAACTAGTAAAAATCAAATAAATTATAAAAACCATAAATCTTTCCCGTAGTCTGTAGACACTATAACTTTTGCGCAAACCGCTCGATATATGTCTATTGGGATTTTTTTTTACTAAAAACATGTAGCAGAATACATATCGGCCAAAATTGATGAAGAAAATTGACTTTTTTTTTCATTATTTTTATTGGCTATGTATTATAGCAGAAAGTAAAAAATATATTTTTTTCAAAATTGTCGCTGTTTTTGTTTATAGTGCAAAAAGTAAAAACCGCACAGGTGATCAAATACCACCAAAAGGAAGCTCTATTTGTGGGAAAAAAAGGACATCGATGTCACACGACTGTGCAATTGTCAGTTAAAGTAACGCAGTGCCGTATCGCAAAAAATGGCCTGGACAAGAAGGGGGCAAATCCTTCTGGGGCTAAAGTGGTTAATAGGAAATCTCTTGAGTTGGACAGGGATGACAGAAAACTAATGGGTTTTAATAACTGCCCTTACTTTATCAGAAAAATTTTTGCCTTCAGATTTTCTCACATTGCTAATTATATATTGTACTTAATTGTAACTTAAATACTGAAATTTGCACTTACAATTGTAATTGTCAAAATGGCAGTAAAAACTTGGCTGTGTCAGTAAATTGTGGGTGTCTTATCAGTAAATTTATTTTGGTAGGTTGGCAACACTGTAGATGGAGTGTGGACACTGATCATCTGGGGCCTGGGGGGTGCAGATGCTGACTACCAGCAAGGAGGATGGGGGTGTGGCCACCAACCAGCAAAGGGAGGGGTGCATGCGGCCATGGACTGGCAAGAAAAGGACGCAGCCAACAAGCACTATTTGGGGGAGCAGCCACTGATCTGACCACCAGGAGCACATTGTGCTCTACAATCACTCTGCTCTATGAATGCTTGTATGGTGGCTATCTTCAAACCTATTGTGGGGGGGGGGGCACTGGATGAAAAGACACTTGACCACAAAGGACAAGGGGCACAGACACAGCTTTTATTACAGTTATTTATGACCATTTTTCCTGTACTCTATTCTTTCAGTCAACAACGATCCATTCCACAGAGGAAGATTTTACCTTGTGTAATGGTAATCCTTGATCCATATTTACCGACTGGACAGTCTCTGCCATTGTGAGTATTTTCTGGGGTATACAATCACTGACCACATGGGGGAGTGGATGCAGATACTGCCACCCACGAAGGGGGGGTGCTACAGGGCACAAAAGCCTGTGTTCAGGATGGAGGCCGTAAATATAAACTCTGCATTACAAACCACTGAACTTTGGATGCTGCCTTAAACCATTGAACTTATCCTAACCACTTAACTTAAAATTGAATGTTTCATTTAATATTTTATTGTAGTATTTTTTTTTCAATGCTTGCTGTAGTTTCCTATGCTTATAAAGAATGCACATACGGTATCAAAGACTGTGTCTGCCTGTAATCTACTACACTAGGTTGTAAGGGGGAACTTATTTTTAAGTAAGGAATTTTGTCCTTTTCAGAAGAATTGCTCACAGCAGCTGCCTGAGATCTCTTCCTTGAACAGACTCTTTGTCAAAGTGGGCTTCAGTACACTGGAGGTAAGATGCCAATAGCTAGTAATATTTTAATGGATTTTCTTGCAATAGGTTTAACTAGAACTCTGCCTTTCAAACTTCTGAGCTCTGGTTCACAAAACTACTGAACTATACATGTAGAATTCTGTAGTTTGTAAGGCAGAGTTCAGTAGTTGGTAAGTAAATTTAGGAGTTAAGCAGTTTTGTGTTGGCTTACAAACCAATGATCTCTGAATGCAGAGTTTAGTAGTTTGTAAGGAAGAAAAGTTTACCTTACAAACCACTGAACTTCACAGGTAAAGGTGAGGGAAAAGCTGGGGGAACCACAGAGAGAGGGAGGACAAGGATCTGCTTGCTGGGGCACTGGAGAATTTGGGAGAAACTTATTCAAATATTAGGGCAAAAGAGATTTTTTTTTTTTGTTTTGTTTTTAAGTGGTAGGTGTTTGCAGAGTTCAATAGAATAGCCACCACAAATCTGCAGAATAACTTTTTTGATGCCCTGGATCGATACACACCACGCTTTGTCACAATCTTCAAGTCCAAGAAAGGAAGTGTTGGAGAGACATTGTCCATGTTTGTGCAGCAAATTAATTCAGAGGTGAGTCTACTGCAACCCTGTCAGGGCAGGAGCTGAGGAACGGACAGGCAGGCCTAACAATGTAATGCACTGGCTGACGACAACCACCACCCACAGACCGAAGTCCCTCAGGGCGCGGAGTCTAAGTCCCAGGCTGCCCTTCACCAGGGCCCCTGATGGTGGGGATGGACTTGACGCAGCCAGGAACCAGGTCGCGGCCCCCGAGACACCTCAGCTGCGGTAATGGCCGCCGCCAATGGCGTGTAGCTGGTGGAAGAGACAAAAGAGTAGTCAGACAAGCCGGGGTCAACAACAACAGGACAGAACAGTACAGGACAGCAGACGAGAATCACAGGTCACGAGCCGGGTTCAGCAACAGAGGGTCAGATCAAAGGAGAATACAAAGAATAGTCAAGACAAGCCGAATCAGATACCAGGAGAGTCACGAGAGTCAGAACAGAGTAACAGCAACACAAAGACACAAGACACAAGTGCAAAGAGCATGTGCGGACCACAGGCTTATATGTCATCAGCCACACCCCTCTGGAGGATGGACCACAGAAACCTGAAGGCATAAAAGGGCTCCCATCATGCACAGCAGAATCCAAGATGGACACCAGCACATGAAGTAACATAACCACAGGGAAAAGGTAGGACCTTGACAAACCCTCTTTTTGTTTGTTCTCAACTTACAAAACCTTTCATGATTCACTTTGTTGTAATATACAGAAATATGTAAGATACCATAAATGTACAACCTGTAACCTCTACTACTATCCCTTTTGGCCTATGTTGTTACCTGTATTGATTTCAATATTTTAAAGTGGTCTTGAGAAGTTGTGATCCAATGATGTTAAAACATCGAAGCTATGGGTGTAATTTAAATAACTTCAAGCAGTAACTTTCCTGAACTGTCAAATAGTGTGATATTTGCTTCATAAACATGTAGGTTTACATTTTATGCAATATTAAACTGAACTTTTGATAATTTACTTCTAGAAACCTGATGTGACAGCAATGGACACCCTTGTGCTCTGAGGCCTCCCTGTTCTACTTGGTGATGACCCCAGTACATTCTACATCACCTGCTTCGTAAGTTGTCATAGTTGCACCTTGGCAGTTGTGGGGGGATTTGCTTTGTATTCCTTAGAAATACAGATTAATACTTATTATATCACTAGTACAGTGGTGGGTATGGAAGTTTATAAAATGTAATCCCTTAGTGAGGGAGGGTAAAACAAATGTTAATGCCTGAACACAATTTTGCAACTTAGACGTGTTAGTAGAACTGTATCATTACAACTACTTTGTGTATCCAGATGGATTATACCCTTTTTTGCGTGTGTATACAGCTATCTAACTTAAAGTGATATTAAAGTCCTTGTGTGTTTTTCTGTTTAAATATAACAAACGTGTTATACTTACCACCTTTTGTGCAGTTGGTTTTGCACAGAGCAGCCCAGACCCTCCTATTCTCGGGTCCCCTGCTAGCACTCCTGGCCCCTCACTCCTGCTGAGTGCCCCTACAGCCAGCAGCTGTATGGGGCAATTGTGCCAAGGCTGTGTGTGTCTATTTAGACACAGAGCTGCGGTTTGGCCCCACCTCCTCTCTCTCCTCATTGGCTCACTGACTTTGAATGCAATGGGAGGTAATGGTGCCCCACTGCTGTCTCAATTAATGAGGACCTGCTGCACACAGAAGGTGCTTTATCCTAATGCATAGAATGCATTAAAATAAAAACCGTTTAAAAAAATGCTTTAAAGGAAGAAACCTTCCAAAAATAGATTGACTTTGACCCTTACCTTGAAGCTAAAACTAACCATATACAACACAGTGACAAATAATCATGTTTGTTTTTGTATAGCCTTCTGACAGTGATGAGGTCTGGGCACGTTTACCTGTTGGACTGATGACTGTCATTGATGAAAGTAAGCCTGCTTCTCCAAATCATCTCCACCTTGACCCAGTGTCTATTGTCATCATAGCCGAGGGAGGTACTGTAATGGAGGATCTCCAGAACCTACCTCAAGCACTCTTTGCCTCTTCTT
The DNA here is from genome assembly GCF_062004578.1 of Staurois parvus. NCBI lineage: Eukaryota > Metazoa > Chordata > Amphibia > Anura > Ranidae > Staurois > Staurois parvus. The sequence goes on from NW_028317802.1 coordinate 15,521,428, forward strand.
TGGACTTTTATATGCTTTACACTTGGAATACCCTAAAGCCATGAAAAACACTTTTATATTCATTCAAAGAGGGATGCTTGGCATGTGGGAGAACAAACTCCCACCAAAACTGCAAAGTCTGAAGAATTTCCTGTTGTGTTAGAATGTTTGTTTTTTGTTTTGTTTTGTTTTTCTGCATGCCTGTGACCTGTTTTCAGTAGACTAAAGTTAGCTGACGTCACAGAGCTCAGAAACCTTAGTGTGCTGTTTTAAAATTTATTGTAATAGATGTTCAAGCTGGCCAACTGCATCAAAATGATCTGTCTTTGGCCCTTGCATACCAAATCACCAAAATAGAAAATATAGGCATACCTCAGTGGTTGTACAAAACCAATACAGGCTAACATAATTTCATGTATTGCAATTGATGTTCAATTGCCTCAAAGTAATCTATCTGATCATACAACAAACATACCTGAGTGGTTGTATATTACCAATGTGGGCTAAACTCATTTCAGGTATCATAATTGATATTAAAGCTGACCAACTGCCTCAAAGTGATCTGTACTTACGTGGAATAAACTCATGGATGCAGTTGTCTAGTTTGTATGTCTCTACAGTATAATATATGCAATGAGTTTATTCCATGTAAGTACAAATCACTTTGAGGCAGTTGGTCAGCTTTAATATCTGTGATATATGCAATGAGCTATGCCTATATTTTCTATTTTGGTGATTTGGTATGCAAGGACCAGAGACAGATCATTTTGATACAGTTGACCAGCTTGTACATCTCTATAATATATGCAAAGTGGTCCTTTCACTAGTTCCTACTCATCCTGTAAAAGGTCCTTTACTTGCAGGCAGAGTTAATTTAGTGGACCTATTGTGAGTATGGTGTAAAATGGCATGGAGGAAAACTACTATTAAAATGGTTGTAAACTTCAGACATGAAATATGAACAAAGTATATTCCTCTATAGTGTGTACTTGTCTCCATTAAAAGCAATGAGTATAATTTCATTTCTGCTGCTTCATTTCTCCATATCGGCATGAATCACTTCTGACAAGTTTTTTTTTTTCCTGACATCAAGAGAAAAAAGGTGACTGGAGGGCCCTCTAGCAGATTGACAGCCTCAGCTCTGTTCCTGTGAAGGAGGTGTCTCATCCCACCAAACAGTTCTTAGAGCTCTCCTCACTGAATTTCTGCAGAGTTTCATTTCAGCTCTCCACCCTCTGTTTTCTGAACTCTCGGACAAGCTTTATAAATACAGCACTTTAAATGGCTGTAGTGAAGACTGCAGATTAACAGGTATAACTTGTGTAGTAGGATGTTTCATCTCTGTATCACCTAAGGCCAGTCACTTTACTAGGTATATATGGAAGGGTTACAACACTTTAATTGTATGAAAAGATATATTTAAATAGGCAGTCATGGAAAACTCTGGATATTTTGTCAGGTTTTAAACCAAGCATCAACGTTTGTTATTATGGCTGTTGCTTACTTTAACAGTTTGTGTAAGTAATATGTAAATTCTCTACAAGGGCAATAAACAGCTCTGTATGTGCCCTGTTACACAGCTGTTTACACAGCTATAGATTCTATACTGTAATGACGGTACAGCAACATAGTGTGACTGTGATGGAGTGGTGGGCAATCTAGAGCTAACACACTGGCTGGGAGGGACACCAACTGACATCAATAGTGACACTAATACAGTGATCAGACAATAATGTACACTGTATTAATGACACTGACCGGGGGGGGGGGGGGGGTTATCTGTGAAGTGTAATGTGTGTCCTATGTGCTGCTGTTTAGTTGTGAGGGAGAAGAAACACGACCTCTGTTCACAGCACAGTGATCTGGCTGTGTCTGTGTAAACGTGATTTGAAAGAGACGGTCAGCAGGTTTCAGCCACAATCATTGGCTGAAACCTGTTGATTGATGTGTACTGCATCCAATCACAGCATGGGTAGGCAGGGGGTGCCAAACCCAGAAACAGGCCCATGCCATACAGTTAGATAGTCTGGCCTGCCTGCGCTGCTTGTCTGCAGTATTGGGCAGATGCAAGATGTTAATGTAAAATGGATGTTTGGATAAAACTAAAATAAAACAAGTAACGCTTACTTGGTTTTTTTAAGGCAATCGGTTTGCATGGTTTTAACAAGTAAATCGGATTGCTGTGCAAGTAACCACAACTCAATATTCAGAGTTGCAGAAAATATCACATTAGTTAGCCCAACCTAAATAAATGTGTCATTTGGAATACATTACACAGTAAACTTAACTTAAAATGATTTTGTTATTTTAAATGGCAAATCTGAGTATTCCATACTAAGTTAGGAGTTCACCTAACGTAAAATTTTCAAGTACTATTCACTATTTTTTGTTAGTTGTGTATACTAAAGTGTAAGTTCACCACACTCAATAAGCATTTGTAAGAAGAAAATACAATTCTTATTCTAGTTTACTTGGTTTTTTTGAGGCAATCGGTTTGCATGCTTTTTTTAAGTAAGGTTTACTAATTGGATTTTACAGTGTAGTCGAGACATCTCCGATGTATGATCCTTCCTAGTGGTGATGAACAACTTGCTAAGTTCCTAATACACAACTTCATAGAATGAAGAAGTGAAGTGACCCTTAGCCCAATGGGGATAAAAAATGGATTTGGGTTTGAAATCAGTGTGAGTGATGTAAGCCATGGTGACATATGCATAAGTGTATTCAGGGAGTATCAGAGTGGGGTTTTCAGGATCACAAAAGCCCTCCTCCTAGAGATCCTCCAATGTTTGTAAAATGGCAGTGTCAGTGGCATCAGGTTTCTCAGAGTCTCCATCAAAGATGTCCTAGTGTGTGTTGGTGGGGCTGTCTCTCACAGAAACAAATCTCTTAAGAGTGGGATGACATGTGAATTTATTGAAATCAACAAATATTTCAAACAGGTTTGGCCCCCCCCAAACCTGTTTGAAATATTTGTTGATTTCAATAAATTCACATGTCATCCCACTCTTAAGAGATTTGTTTCTGTGAGAGACAGCCCCACCAAAATTCAGCAAAATTCAGGCCTCTTCTCAGGAGGGATAGTTCAAGCTCACTGAATGTTAATTGGGTAAGGTTGAAAATCTTGATAGTATTACAGTGTCCATCAAGACTTTGCCTCTTTTTGTGTTTCTTTTCTCCTCGGTTGTCTCTTCTGGTTTTTCTATTCTCTTTCTTCTGTTGGTCCCTCCCATGGTTGTGGCTTCCTCTAAAAAAGGAAAATAAGGGGGAGGGAGATGAGGATGCTATATTCACTAGGGGTAGGGATGCCAATGCTGCTGAGTGAGCTGCAGCTGGCACTGAATTGTCTTCCCTTGTAGGTGGCAAATGGTTGGTGTGAGAACTACTGTTGTTGTTGATAACTGAGGAAAGAGAAGATGGCATAGAATGGGATCCAGCCACTGAACCGATATCATTGTCACTACTAGGGCCAGTGTTTGTGGGATATTTGAATTTTTTGTAAATGTTTTTGTTCCTGTACTGTTTCCCATGTTTGGGGTCACTAAGATCAGGCCAATTTCTATTATTATAAATGTTGTTATGAGAAGGTGCAAAAGCATCTCGTGTAGATTGTATGGACTGAACCCTATTCGACTGTGATTAGACTGAAGATGTGTTGGTAAATGTCTCATAACAATTGAGATCATGTTCTTCTCGGCTTCTAAATGTCGTATTCTGATTGTGAATGGCAACCCCTGGGGTAGTATGAGATCTATCGTTTCTCACTGGTCTAAGTTTCTTCCACCCATGTTCATGACCTTGTAAGAAATCTTTCCTATCTCTCTCTCTCTCTCTATTTATTTATTTATCTCTCTCTCTATATATTATTTTATTATCATCATGAAGCAATTCCGGTGAGTCACTTCTGGCCTATGGAGTGCACGACCATCTTGCGCTCCAGCGGTCATTGTCTTGTCTACGGATCCATCAACCATCCAGCTTCAGATACATTATGCTATTGCCCTGCACGGTGCAGGTTTCTGCCTCCACAAAGGTATTGTTCGTAAATTGATTACACATATTATTAGACATACCATCATCTACATTTATTCACATGTATTTATAATGATTGTTGGTTTAAAGGGCAAGGTTTAAACGAGTACTTGTTATTATTACAGTATTATTGGATCATTGTACTATTATTTTTGCACTATTTATGTATTATTAGTTTTTATATACCTTTTTAGTTCATTTCAGTGATCCCCTTCCCCTCTGAGTGTGAGGCAGCATTGGTCTCTCACACACACACACACACACACACATATTTATATTAGGGCATCAACTCATGTCGGGTTCAGCTCTGAGGAAAGGGACAAGTCCCCGAAATGCATCAAAACGCCGACTGCACCGCCAGTCAGACACTCTGCTATCATTTTGGGCCATCCCTGTGGCTTTATAGGCTTTTCATGTACATATTTTGTATGTTTTTTGTCTTTTAAAAACATTATAATAAACCTTGAATAATGTGCTAGGTGTTTGCGCCACCTATGTGCTTTTTTCCAGTTTCATTGATCTCCTAATCTGAGGAGGGCATCACCAGGATTTTATCCATAGGTTATCAACTCATCTGATTCCCTGTCTTCTTCCTGGCATTGTCCCCTTTGAGGCACTGGAGTTAGAGCATTTAGTTCATTTCCAGTCCCCTCTGGAATGTTACCCCGCATATTGAGGACATGTGGCATAGTAAGGTTCAGTCAGGCTACATGTCTGGTATGGAATTTGGAAGGGACCTCACACCTTTTTATTACTTGATTTTTGCATGGAGTCCTTCTTAAAATCCATACCAGACCCGAAAATCCTTGTATAAATTTTGGCTGAATCCTGTGTTTGTTTGTTTATACTACCCTTTTGTTTACATTTACCTGTCAGTCAACATTCCCAGGCTATAGATGAATGGGCTGGGCAGAAATGGATCACTGGTTGTTAGGACATTGGCCGGTGCCAGCTCCCTAGTAACCAGCAGTCCAGAGAAAAAAATCTGTTACCTCTGCTAAGTGTTCAATATTCACACTACAGCTGAAGGTTCACTTTGCCAAACAGCTATTTACTTGTCAATTCACACAGGATCTCCAAACTCTATACACAATGCAAAGGTCTCTCTGTTATCTCTGTGGTCCAATGTTCTTATACTATAGTATTAGGCTATTTTCTTTATTGGTGAAAGGGTCTATTTTGTTTTAAATCATATGGTTGAATGTTCTATTTTTTCTTAGAATTAAATGCTAGTGAAAGTTAAATTTGGCCAGCAAAAGGCAACAAATAGAAGTTGACAATTTCCACATATTACCAGTATTTACCATTACTTTTGTGCAACTAATAAGACATTTGCAAAGTAATTTTTTAAAATAGACCCCACGTATCTAAAAGCAGCACTTACTATACTTTATGCAAAAAAACAGGCAAAAAACAATCGTTGATAAACTTCTCAAAGATTTTAAGTGGTACAGTATACTGTGAATACTTTGAATACAAGTTATTACATAAACCTACAGCAAAGAAAAAGAAACCCTGTTCGAGGAGAGTTTTAGTTAAACTTAGAGACCAGGAAAGTTAGAGATGTGTTTGGCTTTCTCACAACAAGCTGGAAAATGAACTGCAAGTCAGTGATTTTGAGATTCCCAGAATGTTTGAACTAAAACCTCTGAAAGAATTGTTAACAAGGGGAAGAATAAGAATTTCCAATTTCTACAAGCTTCAGCAGCTTATTAAAAACTTGCTTAATTTTCAATATTCATGCAACTTTTAGTTTGTGCCAATTTTTGTTTGTACTATTCTTTCCTTATGTCCAGTTAAGCTTTTACATCTAACAAAATAGATATACAGCATATATTCTAAAGTCAATCTCTACAATATGACTGTTAAATTATATCCACGTTCAATGCCAAAAATGTAATATTATGCAGCTTACCAGTGGTTGATTATGTTTTTTGGCTGTATTAGTTTTCTTTTCTGTGCTTTTTCCTCCCTATTTTAACCTGCTAATGCTGCAACGAACACTCTACCTGTCCCTTGGTAGATGCACTTACTTCTCCACTGTAACTATGGAGGTATCCATGGTTGTCACACAGGCTAAACTTTTAACATATGTACTTGCATTCTTCTTATACAATATTTGATGGGATAATTAGCTTGCAAAAAACACATTGTTTTTCTGTCTTTTCCCCTCTGCTAAATGTGTGCTGCATTTCTGGCAAGATCAACAGGTATTGCTGAAACTGTTCTGAGCTTGAAAAATGAAAAGTAATGCAACCACATCTAAGGAAAGCTGCTATATACTGTATTACATCTGTATAATATCAGTTTGATATAGATTTCAATTTTGCTTGTTTGCAAGCTTCTGTGCAAAAGCTTTGAAGCTATTTTTTCTTTTGCGATTTATTAAAGAATGTATTCATCTAAAGGTTTATTATTTTATTTTCTGCTAAAAAAAGGTTTTCTGCTAAAATAGATTAAAAAAAGTGGGCTTTTGTTATCTAAATATAGTTTTTTTAGTGGGGGGAGTATTGTATTTGAGACATACAACATACAGTACATATCAGTTACAGCATTGCGGAGTTGCACAAACTGGAGGTGGTGCACATGCTCCTTTTTTCCTAAACTGGCCAACCAACTCTGTACATCTATCAGATAGTTGCCTGGCTGACAAACAATCTACACCTACAGCACATCCTCCTAGGTGTAGAACAGCCAGTTGTCTGTGTTACTAATGTATCCTTTTACCCCTACTTCTTTCTGAGGCTAAGAAAGAAACACAGCACCTCTAAGTGTGTACTGTGAAGTTATTTAATAGAAAGATAAGTAGTAACTCACATCTTAGAATATAAAAATAGGCTCATGGGTAAGAGGGTGAGACGTCTGTAGCCAGATGTTGTTGTGTGTCTGATCCAGAGAGGAGATCGATTGAGTACGTCAGCAGGTGGTGCTGTGCATGTGCAACATGGATGGTAAACCTGGTGGAATCTCCAGCTGGATATACTGCTGTAGGACTCAGGTGGACTAAAGGCCTGAATGCTGAGACCCAGGTTTTGCTAAAGCTGACTTAGGGTCCATCTACTGAAAATCTGGTCTGATATCACAGAGCAAGGCAACAGGCTGTTCTTGGGCCTTGTGAGTACAGACACTTCTAAAGGATCCTAGAGACTGTGTGCTCCTTAAACCTCTTTGGTGCCTGGGAGTCTGCTGCGGGTCTAGCTAAAGGGGACACCAGCAGGTGTTTTGAAGATCTTTGTCCACCTAATCTCCTACCTAAAGGGACTCCTCTCTGGTTTGCTTCTACTTGTACCAGTGCTTTAGAGCTGAAGTCTACTGTTTGCTTCAAGCACGGTCTTCTTCATAGTTTATCAGAAAGAATACCTAGGATCCTCAGCTGTACATAGTTCTTGTTTTTGAAGTATCCCACCTAATTCCCTCAACCCTATCCAAGTTCTCCAAAAATAAAAAATAAAAAAACAACACCCCTATACTGGTCATTGAAGAAACGTGTGAATGAGCCTATGTGCCTGGCTGTGGGGCAAAGCTTTTGGGGAAGACCTGGACAGTATTCCTGCATCTCCTACGAGAGTAGCGCTACACCAGCGAAATGGACTTCATCCCTCCTAAGTTTCTTTGAAGTCTCTCAGCTTTAGGACCCATGTCTCTGAGGAAATTAAATAACCAGATTGCTCAATATGACATAAACACCCTGGAGCCCCTCAACCTGACTGGCTGAAAATCCTGGGTGACACAAACACCTTTTTATATTGTAACATGGCACTGTACTGTCACAACATATAAAAGCAGAGACTGTTGAGTGTATGAACATCTTTTCCGTGCATGTTGTTTTATTTTTTGTAATCATTTGGTTCCATGTTTCTTTAAACCCTGCTGGTTTGTAAAAGTATTCAAAGTATAAAAGACAGATTTGAAAAAATCCTTTGAAAGAGTCTGTATAAAAGTATTCCCTTGGTTGTCTTATCATTTTTTTATCTCAGGCTACTGTGCCACGGACATAAGAAAACATAAATCATCATTTTCTATACATCAGAGGATACGCATGCCTCTGTCAGCGCTATAGATTTTATGAACACCATTCTATTCTGTCATGTTACTCCTACTGACTGCAGGCAGTGTAATGCTTGAATAAATTAGTTATCACAAAGCTGCAATATGGATATCAAGTCTTTTTAGTATAAGTGATACTTCAGTATCCAAAATTATTTTGGAACAGTTTTTTTTAGAAATTGCTAATATATTCTGCAAAGCTATACTGAATGAAAAACAAATGTGCAGAGCTAACAATAAGGAAAGGATAAAATACAAATGATAATGAAATGCTACACATTATAGCTTATAGACCTACATTGATATAATGCTGACATACACTATTTGGGCAAAAGTATTGGGACGCCTGCCTTTACATGCACATGAATTTTAATGGCATCCCAGTCTTGGTCGGTAGGGTTCAATATTGAATTGGCCCACCCTTTGCAGCTATAACAGCTTCAACTCTTCTGGGAGCAAGATGTATAAATACACAGTCCTCAGAGAGTGAAATATAACAGCCAAAACAGGATGAATGGTGTCCAATCCTTCTCCTGTATACTAATGGTGCAGCAACTGAAGACACAGCTGGAATAAATTAGGGACATGCAGCGCAATAGCTTAGAAAGCAAAGCAATTCATGAACAGCGGTAGCGGTAAGAGCAGAGAGCAAGATTTAGACAATCAAAGCTGGTATATGTAGCTTAGTGGAATAAGGAACTTCATAGATGTAAAGCTTCTGTGACCGAGTACAAGTCCGGCTTACCCATCCAAAATTCCAGTGTGTAATTCCATATGTCTCCGGCTAGCACTAAATTAGGGGCATGCAGCAAAATAGCTTAGAAAGCAAAGCAATTCATGCATAGCGGTAGCAGTCAGAGCAGAGAGGAAGGTGTATGCAAACAAGGCAGGCTTAAGTAGCTTAGTGGATTCGGAAACTTCACAGATGTAAAGCTTCCATGACCCAAGTGCAAATCTAGCTTACCCATCCACCATTCCAGAAAGCAGTTTCATGCGTTTCCAGTGTGTGCATGCAATTATTCCAATAAGGCTGCTCTTCAATGCTCTACCGTCCATACCATGATTTGTGGCATGTTCCAACGTCCTTCGATGTGTCAGGAGGCCGCCAATATCCAGCATGGAGTACTCCCGTAGTAAGCACAGTGTCACATAATGTATGATGTCAACGCATTTTGCTAGGATGTAGGGTAGCTTCGTCTGGATGTTAGATGGAGCATTGATGATCTCTTAAAATACCTTAGTCATCACAATAGCTCAGCCCTGGTTTCTCTTCTTAAAAGGACAAAGTCAAGTGTGTTTACCTTTGCTACAGTAACTGACATTTCTTAAATATTTGTTTTACAGGTAAAGAAAAGGTAATATACTTATCATATTTGGTAATTATAAATAGAAGAAGTTGATGGCTTCTGTAACACCGAGGAATTCTATTACCATAAAGTGACGTGGAACTAGATAACAACAAATCCCTAAAAACTACTTCAATTCAATTTATTTTCAGAGATCTTAATAATGATCAACAAAACGCCTCCTTTTACCCACAAAGGGTCACTTCATATGCTGTAACTAAAGAATAATAATATATATGCAATGATGATAAAGCACTAAAAAATAGTTACAATTAAATCATATTAAGTCTCCAAGAAAACTTGGAGGTTCATTTTTACATTTAAGCCCAGTGGGGACAAGATCTGTAGTTTGTATATACAATTTTTTTTCCTGCTGTAGTAATATATGATCAAAATCTCCACATCTTAATGGCAATTTTAACATGTTGATGCCTTTAACCTTCATGCCATTCAGTTTACCTTCATGGCAAGTAGCAAAATGTCTTGCCAGTGGTTTATCGGGATTCGTTTCTTTTATTTCTTTCATATGCTCCCCGTTTCATTATTTTAAGGGGCGTTTTGTCTTCCCTATATAAATTTTGTTACAAGGGAATGTTAGCATGTACATTACACGGGCTGTAGAACAATTAATAAAAAATACCTAATTCAATATTTAACCTCCCTAGCGGTCTGATTATGTCCATATTTCTGTACTCAAAGCGGTACATTTTTTGCATGGAAATATGTAGTTTTTTTATTGTAGGCCTGTAATTTTTAGGAATAACTCACTGAATTCTGTCCAAACAAGAGTCTAGTAAACTTTCCAGGTATGTTAAAATTTGAAACACGAAATCATAAATTATAATTTAATAAATAATCATAAAAAATAATAATATAATAATAAATTTAATTCAATAATATAATCAAACCAAAAACACTGAAATTTGAAATAGAGCGCCAGTTCGCACATCACTGAGCAAAGTCGCAAACTCGTTTTCAGTGTCTGATGATGAATTTCCCCACGAATCATTATCACTCAATTCTGCAAGTAGTTCTAATTTACTATCGCTGTTCTTTAGCTGGTCTAAAACCGTTTTTGACCTAAAGGGACGCTTTTTGGATGCCATGGACTTTTCTCAGTTTTAAGGCAGAAAGAACAGTAAAAATGCAGGCAGGGCACAGGACAAAGCACTAGGGACAAAATGTATGTGAAATGGTTTGATACAGTAATGTTTTACTATGTGATTTTAGTGAATTTAGTGAATATCACTTTAACATTTTCAAATTTCCCACCAGTTCCGTCCCTGTATGTCCTGACGTCGCAGGGAATGGAACCCAGAAAACAGATGCCGGCATCGACTGGAGGACATTGTCGGGGACATCGTGGGAGCGCAGGACAAGGTAAGTGCAGAAGAGATCCCGGAGCAACACTGCAATGTATTTCCGAGTGTAGCTCAGGGTTACCGCTTCTGGCGCTGAAACTTTACCCCGAGCTACACTCGGTAATACCTCCAGGAAAGTTAAAGGCCTTATGCATCATGGAATGTGTCAGTACGGTCCACATATTGACACATTCTGCACGTTCCACACGCAAACATCCCTTTGGAGCGAGGGTATGTTGTTAACCAGTTTGATACTGGATTTTTTGCAAATTCACACTGAGTCAGCATATCACCTAAATTACAGGCTCTACAAGCTGCCATTTTTGGTGTACGTCCAACAATTTTAGATAGTCCAGGTTCATTTGTTAAAATTTCCCAGTGTTTTTGAAGAACATCACGGATTCTATTCCACTGGACTCCATATTGGGTAATTAGTCACATTGGGCTTTCTTTTTCAACTGAAGAGGTCACTAAGGTCTTCTCCGAAGCCCGCCTCACCACTTGCCCCCTTGACCCTGTCCCCTCACAACTCCTACGGTCACCCTTCTCCCCCATCCTACTCTCCCTCACTCACATCTTCAATCTCTCCCTCTCTACTGGTACATTCCCCTCCCCCCTAAAGCACACACACATCACTCCCATACTCAAAAAACCCTCCCTGGACCCCACCAACCTGAACAACCTTAGACCCATCTCCCTGCTGCCATTTACATCCAAACTCCTCGAGCGCTTAGACTATAATCGCCTAAGCTCCCACCTCAACGTCAACAACCTCCTTGATCCCCTACAGTCTGGCTTCCATCCCCTACACTCCACCGAAACCGCCCTACTCAAACTCACCAACAACCTGCTAACCGCCAAAGCTAATGGCCACTACTCAGTGCTCCTACTCCTTGACCTCTCCGCGGCCTTTGACACAGTCGACCACCCCCTCCTACTTAAAAAACTATACTGCCTTTGCCTCAGAGACTCCGCTCTCTCCTGGCTCTCCTCCTACCTATCCCAGCGCTCCTTCAGTGTTACCTATAACGCTGCCACCTCCCCCTCTCTGTTGGGGTCCCCCAAGGCTCTGTCCTCGGGCCCCTTCTCTTCTCCATCTACACCTCCTCCCTTAGCCAACTGATACATTCCCATGGCTTCAACTACCACCTCTACGCCGATGACACGCAAATCTACTCTCTACCCCTCGCCTCACCCCTTCAGTCTCCACCCGAATCACCTGCCTACTGAACGACATATCAGATTGGATGTCACTCCACTTTCTCAAAGTAAACCTTTCCAAAACCGAGCTCCTAGTTTTCCCCCCAGCCCGCGCCCCCCCAACCTCTCCATCATGACCAATAACGCCATCATCAGTCCTACCCCGCAAGCCAGAGTACTAGGTGTCATTCTAGACTCCAATCTGTCCTTCCAGCCCCATGTCCAATCGCTGGCAAATTCATGCAGGCTCCACCTCTGCAACATCTCCAAAATACGTTCGTTCCTAACCCTTGACACTACTAAACAACTCATTCACTCCCTTATTTTCTCACAACTCGACTACTGAAACTCCTTCCTCACCAGGTTACCTCATCACAGACTCTCCCTCTTCAGTCTATCCTGAACTCTGTGGCCAGACTCATCCACCTTACCAACCGCTCCGTATCCGCCACCCCCCTCTGTCATTCCCTCCACTGGCTTCCGATTGCCCAACACATAACATTCAAACTACTAACATTGACGTACAAAGCTATTCATAATACTGCCCCAAACTACCTCACCGACCTGATATCAAAATACCACCCAACACGTACTCTTCTCTCCTCACAAGACCTCCTACTCTCTAGGTCCCTGGTCTCCTCCTCCCATGCCCGACTCCATGACTTCTACAGGTCTTCCCCCATCCTCTGGAACGCACTACCCCAATCCATCAGACTCTCACCTACCCTCCTCACCTTTAGGCGCACCCTGAAAACCCATCTCTTCAGGGAAGCCTACCCTGCCCTCACCTAACTGCTGATCTCCTCCACTCCTCCTACCACTCCATCCCCCACAGCCATTTCCTCCTGTATCACTATCCCCTCCCTCCTAGAGTGTAAGCTCCAAGGAGCAGGGCCCTCGAACCCCTTGTGTATTGTATTGTTACTGTATTGTCTCATGTACTGTCTCCCACTATAATGTACAGCGCTGAGCAAACTTTTTAGCGCTGTATAAATACTGTATAATAATAATAATAATATAATAATAACAAGTTCCTCTCTGTTATCTATACTGATTAATCAAAGGACTGCAGGACATGCCACAAACCACACGGTATAGACGGTAGAGCATTGAAGAGCAGCCTTATTGGAATAATTGCGTACACAAGCTGGAGATGTATGGACCTGCATTCTGGAATGGTGGATGGGTAAGCTGGATTTTCACTTGGTCATGGAGGTTTTATATCTATGAATTTTCCCATTCCACTAAGCTACTTAAGCCTGCCTTGTTTGTATACATATTGCTCTCTGCTCTAAACGCTACCACTATGCATGAATTGCTTTGCTTTCTAAGTTATTGCGCTGCATGTCTCTAATTTAGTGCTACACACTGGAATGCCGAATGGGTAAGCCGGACTTGTACTCAGTCACACAATGTTTACATCTATGAAGTCCCCTATTCCACTAAGCTTTAATTGTCTAAATCTTGCTCTCTGCTCTAACCACTACCTCTATGCATGAATTGCTTTGCTTTCTAAGCTGTTGCATTGCATGTTCCTAATTTATTCCAGCTGTGTCTTCAATTGCTGCTCTATTAGTATACAGGAGAAGGATTGGACTCCATTCATCCTGTTTTGGCCATTATATTTCACTCTCTGCGGACTGTATATTTATACATCTTGCTCTGGCAAGGAGGCTATTATTCATGGATGGATAGGACTGCAACACAACTGCATAACTTGTGCTTTATTTATCCATCCCTCTTGAACATATCATTACCATCTGGGTCTTCAGCACCATTTACCATTGTTTATCTAATGGAACTATGATTGGAGTAAAGGCTACCATATACCCGATACCCATACAATTGTAACTGTTAATAAGAAAGTAAATAATTCCATGTGGCATCAGCCAAGGCATATCCCTTTGTATGGTTATAATAAGGTGTCTGGACGTTATCATTTTGATTATCTATTCATATTTCGTCTTGCCTGTTTGCCTGCATTATATGTATGTCTATATATATTTTAAGCTAGCCAATGCTTGTCATTTACACTGGTAATTTTTTAAAAGGTTTTTCACGTGATATGTAAAAATTTTTGATTAAAGATTTATTCTCAAATAAACTATATTACTTTTCTATGCCAGTCCTTACGTTTTGTCTTCAAAAGTAACTACTATACCCCTTCTTTAGGGATTAGTTTTCATGGGTCACGAAGACAGCACCTAACTTAGGTGAAGGTATACTGGGTTTACAAGCTTTAATTACCCTCTCATTGAGTTTTTTTTCTTTTTCTCAAGAAGCCACAACTGGTGTATCATTGATAAAGAACTTATGTTTGATCTGTAGAAAACAATACCATTACTGAATATGTTAGTCTTATTTAATGTGTCTAATTTTCTTAATAAAACCTTGTATTTTCAGTAAATGGACACAAATGCCACAAATAGAATATTTGAAAAGTTTATGTAAGAAATATCATCTTCATAATCTGAGAAAGGCATACAAATCTGACAGACATTACAAGAGACTAGTTCCCCATAAGGTCTACCTAAGAAAACCATCCACTGTCATCTATTTTCAATCACAAGGAAGGTAGACCTGATGGGGAATTAGTCTTTTGGAATGCCTATCATGCTCTGCTCACTGTCAGTGCACAGCCTCTTATCATTGACTGCTGGGAATCTGATGCCTGCATCCTAGCAACCAATGAAACTTTGCAGCTGACAGTATCCTAACTATAATCAGTTACTCACAAGCTCACTATATACAATGCTCAGCATAAATGAGTACACCCCCAACAGATTTGTCAGAAAACCTTTTTTCTTTCCTTTCAGAAACAACATTTTCTATGGGACACTATACTACAAAATACTCCCACAAATAGAGGCCATTGATTGCAAACAAGATTTGCACACACAAAAAAGTATTTTTCATAACAAATTCATTTAAGACCATGTTGCAAACATGAATACACCCCCATGAAAGTCTTAGGAGCAAAGATACATTTTAGGCAACACAATTCTAATTTACAAGAATTCAACTACAGGTGATTCTAATTATTCATTAAACAGGTGTCCATCAGACAGTTGATTATAAAAGGGCGTTACTCAACAAAGAAAACCCCTTCCGATTTCATTCTGTCAGCAATTTCACCACATGGAAGAGAATGTCACAAGGCCTGAGAAAGAAAATAATTTCTTTACACAAGAAAGGTGAAGGCTACAAGAAGATAAGCAAAACTTTACTTATCAATCAGAATACTGTAGCAAAAGTGATACAACAATTTAACAAAGATGGAACTGCAACCATCTCACAGAGACTTACAGGCAGTCCACGGAATTTAACACATCAACAGGAGAGTCTTTTGATGAGAAGGGTTGAAGAAAATTGCCATGGAAATTCACTGCAGTTAGCTTAAGAAGTAGAAAGCCAAACTGGGGTGATTGTTTCCCATCAGGAATGACATGTATGGGTGTTGTCCATGAAAGAAGCCTCTCCGAAAGCCCATGCACAAAAAAAACCGCCAGGGCCCATGCTGAAAAAGAAGATTACTGGGACTCTATACTCTGGAGTGATGAGACCAAGATAAATGTTTTTGGAACTAATGGCGTCAAAACTGTATGGCATCGCAAAGTTGAGAAGTACAAAGAAAAATGCATGGTGCCTACAGTGAAACATTGTAGTAGCAGTGTCCTTCTGTGGGGCTGCAAGAGTGCTGCTGGTGTCGGGGAGCTGCATTTTGTTGATGGTATCATGAATTCACAGATGTACTGCTCTATATTGAAAGAAAAGATGCTACCATAACTCCATGCCCTTGGTCATCGTGCCCTTTTCCAACATGACAATGATCCAAAACACATATCTAAGGCCACTGTTGCATTTCTGAAGAACAGGGTGAAAGTGATTCAGTGGCTAAGTATGTCTCCTGATCTGAACCCTATCAAATACCTATGGGTAATTCTAAAGAGACAATTTGAGCATCACTCTCCATCCAGCATCCAGGCTCTAAAAGAGGTTGTTCTTGAAGAATGGAAAAAGATAGATGTTGCAATATGTCACCAACCTGTTCATTCCATGCCTAGAAGACTCGGTGCTGTCCTTACAAATCATGGAGGTCATTCAAAATACTAGATGGAGTAGTTTTTTTTGTGGGGTGTATTTATTTTTGCATCAACTAATTTGAGTAAAACTGAAGATTTTGTAATCTAAGTTATATTATTAACCGCTTGCCGCCCTGCCACTGTGTATATATACGTGTGCAGGGCGGCAGTGGAGCGCAAAACCACGTTTAAAAACGGGTTCTGCGCTCCCGACACTTTCGCCAGCAGGGGGCGCGCGCGCGCGCTCCCGCCGACCCGCGGATGACACTATTTGATCCAAGAGGGATCAATCATTAGATTTCAGCCAGTGATTTCTGGCTGAAATCACATGATCGGTCCCTGTCCTATCCTGTCCTGTGTTGACATACACAGGGCAGGATATGATGTCATTCTTCTCTGCCTGGACACATTCCGTTCCAGACAGAGAAGAAGACATCCAAAAAGTGAGTACACAAGCACTACACTACAGTTAGAACACTCTAGGACACATTTAACCCCCTGATCGCCCCCCCCCCTCCAGTTAACCCTTCACTGCCCTGTCACCAGTGTTACTGATCAGTGAAGCGATTTTTACTGATCAGTGTCGCTGGCGACTTCCGATAGAGTTAGCGCCCCTCCCAGATAGCGCCAGATTGCCCGCCAGTACACCAGTAATCCCGTTTAACCCCTTGATCGCCCCCCCCCCTCCAGTTAACCCCTTCACTGCCCTGTCACCCAGTGTCACTGATCAGTGAACCAATTTTTACTGATCACTGTATCAGTGTCGCTGGCGACTTCCGATAGAGTTAGCGCCCCTCCCAGATAGCGCCAGTTTGCCCGCCAGTACACCAGTAATCCCGTTTAACCCCTTGATCGCCCCCCCCCTCCAGTTAACCCCTTCACTGCCCTGTCACCCAGTGTCACTGATCAGTGAACCAATTTTTACAGATCACTGTATCAGTGTCGCTGGCGACTTCCGATAGAGTTAGCGCCCCTCCCAGATAGCGCCAGATTGCCCGCCAGTACACCAGTAATCCCGTTTAACCCCTTGATCGCCCCCCCCCCCAGTTAAACCTTTCACTGCCCTGTCACCAGTGTCACTGATCAGTGAACCAATTTTTACTGATCACTGTATCAGTGTCGCTGGCGACTTCCGATAGAGTTAGCGCCCCTCCCAGATAGCGCCAGTTTGCCCGCCAGTACTCCAGTAATCCCGTTTAACCCCTTGATCGCCCCCCCCCAGTTAACCCCTGCACTGCCCTGTCACCAGTGTCACTGATCAGTGAACCAATTTTTACTGATCACTGTATCAGTGTCGCTGGCGACTTCCGATAGAGTTAGCGCCCCTCCCAGATAGCGCCAGATTGCCCGCCAGTACACCAGTAATCCCGTTTAACCCCTTGATCACCCCCCCTCCAGTTAACCCCTTCACTGCCCTGCCACCAGTGTCACTGATCAGTGAACCAATTTTTACTGATCACTGTATCAGTGTCGCTGGCGACTTCCGATAGAGTTAGCGCCCCTCCCAGATAGCGCCAGTTTGCCCACCAGTACACCAGTAATCCCGTTTAATCCCTTGATCGCCCCCCCCCCCCAGTTAACCCCTGCACTGCCCTGTCACCAGTGTCACTGATCAGTGAACCAATTTTTACTGATCACTGTATCAGTGTCGCTGGCGACTTCCGATAGAGTTAGCGCCCCTCCCAGATAGCGCCAGCTTGCCCGCCAGTACACCAGTAATCCCGTTTAACCCCTTGATCGCCCCCCCCCAGTTAACCCCTTCACTGCCCTGTCACCAGTGTCACTGATCAGTGAACCAATTTTTACTGATCACTGTATCAGTGTCGCTGGCGACTTCCGATAGTGTTAGCGCCCCTCCCAGATAGGGCCAGTTTGCCCGCCAGTACACCAGTAATCCCGTTTAACCCCTTGATCACCCCCCCCCCCAGTTAACCCCTTCACTGCCCTGTCACCAGTGTCACTGATCAGTGAACCAATTTTTACTGATCACTGTATCAGTGTCGCTGGCGACTTCCGATAGTGTTAGCGCCCCTCCCAGATAGCGCCAGATTGCCCGCTAGTACACCAGTAATCCCATTTAACCCCTTAATCTCCCCCCCCCAGTTAACCCATTCACTGCCCTGTCACCAGTGTCACTGATCAGTGAACCGATTTTTACTGATCACTGTATCAGTGTCGCTGGCGACTTCCGATAGAGTTAGCGCCCCTCCCAGATAGCGCCAGATTGCCCGCCAGTACACCAGTAATCCCGTTTAACCCCTTGATCACCCCCCCCTCCAGTTAACCCCTTCACTGCCCTGTCACCAGTGTCACTGATCAGTGAACCAATTTTTACTGATCACTGTATCAGTGTCGCTGGCGACTTCCGATAGTGTTAGCGCCCCTCCCAGATAGCGCCAGTTTGCCCGCTAGTGCACCAGAAATCCCATTTAACCCCTTGATCGCCCCCCCCCCAGTTAACCCCTTCACTGCCCTGTCACCAGTGTCATTGATTACAGTGAACAGATTTTTACTGATCACTGTATTAGTGTCACTGGTGACTTCCGATAGTGTTAGCGCCCCTCCTAGATAGCTCCAGTTTGCCCGCTAATGCATGGGATTTTTTTTACCAAAAACATGTAGCAGAATACATTTTGGCTTAAATTTATGACTAACTTTGAGTTTATGATATATTTTTTATAGCTGAAAGTAGAAAATATTGTTTTTTTTCAAAATTTTTGTGGTTTTTTTGTTTATAGCGCAAAAAATAAAAAGCGCACAGGTGATCAAATACCACCAAAAGAAAGCTCTATTTGTGTGAAAAAAAGGACGTAATTTTCGTTTGGGTGCAGCATTGCATGACCGCGCAATTATCATTTGAGTTAGTGCAGCGCTGTATAGCAAAAAAAGGCATAAATTACAGTATCTATACCATAGTTTGTAGACGCTATAACTTTCACACAAAGCAATTAATATACACTTATTGGGATTTTTTTTACTAAAAACATGTAGCAGAATACATTTTGGCTTAAATTTATGACTAACTTTGAGTATACGATATATTTTTTATAGCTGAAAGTAGAAAATATTGTTTTTTTTCAAAATTTTTGTGGTTTTTTTGTTTATAGCGCAAAAAATAAAAAGCGCACAGGTGATCAAATACCACCAAAAGAAAGCTCTATTTGTGTGAAAAAAAGGACGTAATTTTCGTTTGGGTGCAGCATTGCATGACCGCGCAATTATCATTTGAGTTAGTGCAGCGCTGTATAGCAAAAAAAGGCATAAATTACAGTATCTATACCATAGTTTGTAGACGCTATAACTTTCACACAAAGCAATCAATATACACTTATTGGGATTTTTTTTACCAAAAACATGTAGCAGAATACATTTTGGCTTAAATTTATGACTAACTTTGAGTTTACGATATATTTTTTATAGCTGAAAGTAGAAAATATTGTTTTTTTTCAAAATTTTTGTGGTTTTTTTGTTTATAGCGCAAAAAATAAAAAGCGCACAGGTGATCAAATACCACCAAAAGAAAGCTCTATTTGTGTGAAAAAAAGGACGTAAATTTCGTTTGGGTACAGCATTGCATGACCGTGCAATTATCATTTGAATTAGTGCAGCGCTGTATAGCAAAAAAAGGCATAAATTACAGCATCTATACGATAGTTTGTAGACGCTATAACTTTCACACAAAGCAATCAATATACACTTATTGGGATTTTTTTTACCAAAAACATGTAGCAGAATACATTTTGGCTTAAATTTATGACTAACTTTGAGTTTACGATATATTTTTTATAGCTGAAAGTAGAAAATATTGTTTTTTTTCAAACTTTTCGTGGTTTTTTTGTTTATAGCGCAAAAAATAAAAAGCGCACAGGTGATCAAATACCACCAAAAGAAAGCTCTATTTGTGTGAAAAAAAGGACGTAAATTTTGTTTGGATATAGCATTGCATGACCGCGCAATTATCATTTGAATTAGTGCAGCGCCAAACAGCAAAAAAAGGCCTGGTCATTAAGGGGGGTAAATCCTCTGGGGCTCAAGTGGTTAACCTTACTTTCAAGTAATGAGCTAAACAAATGTTCTATAAAACTCCATTTTCTCAAAAATTTGGAAATTGCTCTTGTGTTCACTGAGATATTGATTCAAATCTTACTTTTTAAAAGTGGTATACTCATTTATGCTGAACACTGTGTATGTATATATATATATATATATATATATATATATATATATATATATAGCCCTCAAATCCCTCTTGTATTGAACTGTATTGTTGCTGTATTGTCTCCTGTTATATTGTAAAGCGCTAAGCAAACTGTTGGCGCTATATAAATCCTGTATAATAATTATAATAATAATTATATATATATATATACTATATACTGTATATACAGTATATATATATATATATATATATATATATATATATATACACACACATACATATATATATATATATTGTTAGTTAGTTAGTTAGTTAGTTAGTTACATAGTTAATCAGATTTAAGAAATCCTCATGTGCATGACGTTTAACCTATCCCCAATAAAGCAATATTTGTTTTGAGGATAACTATCAATAACTTTGCCACAAATGGCTAAAGAGAATTTGTTCCTGACCAGACATTAGTCATACATAGTCATACTATTACCATATTTCTATAAGTGTATGTGCAGCTGCTTTACATGCCAATATGCTTTGTCAAGGTGGTCAGACTCATTAATGATACCATTTTATGAGGATGCAGTTCTTGCATACTACCACAGCTATGCAATCCTCTGGCTAAGTGTCAAAAATAATATTTTGTCAGGGACATTAGACCCCTGCCAAGTGCCCCTGACCACCAGATTTGAGAGTTGGTACTATCAAGCAGCTTAATACGTTATTCTGAATTCATCAGGCATAACTTCCTACTGTTGTTTTGGTTTGATGTTTTGAACTCTACAGGTAAAATGTCTATACTTGGGTATAGATGCTGTACTTCTGCACCCACTCAGATCTGCTTGTTCATAAGAGACACAAATATAAAAGGAAATGTGGTGGATTTTTACAATATGATTAACATATCACTTCTGTGTATACAGTGATACTCAAAAAACAAATAGTTTATGCTGCTCTCTCGCTTATGAAAACTTTTAATCCCTGACACCAGAGCAATGGGGAAACCACGTATTAACATGTGTGAAAAACAAATGTTTTAAGATAAAGTGGGTAAATAAAACAGTTTAACAACATAAATGAAAGTGATACAAAACCATTAAATTTATAATTTAAAGCCCAATTCCAATGCTCCTCTCTACCCCATCAAGCCATCCACCGTCCTTAGAGCACCTCCTCAAACTTTTTGTTTTTTAAAAGATTCTTATATATGGTTTTGAAAGGGAGCCCCTTCCCCCTCTTTTGTCTTTAGTGGTGGATGGGCATTGACTGCTGCAGAGCATCATGAGATGTAATAATCTGAAAACACTCTCTGCAGCATTCTCCTGTGAGCATAGGGCAGCTGGATGACATACTCACAGGAGCAGGTCCCTAACACCCTCAACTCACAGGAAGTAGGTTTAATGATGAGGAGATGCACTATATATCAGTGCATAGGTTAAAGAGAGTGCCAAACAAACTTTATTCTGTGTTTATAGAGATAGTTTAACCTCTTCAATCCTGGGCACTTTTAACCCCTTCCTGTCCAGGCCAATGTTCATCTTTGTTGCACTTTCAATGGTAATTGCGCGGATATGCAACACTGTACCCATAAAAAAAGTTTTCATTTTTCTCCCACAAGTAAAGCTTTCTTTTGGTGTTATTTTTTATTTTTTGCTAAATAAACAAAACAAAAAATGAAACTTTTGAAAAAAACAAGTTTTTCTTTGTTTCTGTTATAACATTTTGCAAATAAATAAATTCAGGTCAAAATGTATTCTGTTACATTTCTTTAATGAAAATACCTCACTTTAGTGTATATTATTTTGTCTGTAGGAAAGTTATAGAGTCCACAAACAATGGTATATATATATATATATATATATATATGACATCGATCAATCCTGATGTACCGATGGCCAATCTACTTTCTGGAGGCCCGATAATGCCAGAATAGTACAAATACCCCCCAAATGACCAATATTTGGAAAATAGACAGTCAAAGGTATTTATTAAGAGGCATGGTGAGTTTTTTGAAGTTGTAATTTTTTGTTACAATGTTTTGGAAAATGAAGAAATCAAAAAAAATCAAATTTTCATATTGTCACCAGTCCAGTACAGTGTTATTATATAACTGGTGTGGAGGTGATCAGCAACACTGACTGGTGACAGTATGTAAAAAAAAATTATAATAATTTTATTTTTTTTCACATTTTTTCTATTATTTTTTCTTTTGTATTACTTTTGTTTTCTTTTTTTACAACATACTGACCAGAGCAATGCAATGTTACCATAGTAACATTGTACTGCCCTGGGCAAGTGTTCAGGATTTTTTTTTTTCACACATTATGATTGCTAATAGCAATGTATTTCATTGATATTAGCAACCATTGTTGCTGAATGAAACTGATCCAGTATTTTGTTATGATTATCTGTGATTGGGCAAAGCTCATCACATGATACAGACAGGCTGTGATTGGCTGTCTGTACCATGTGACTGTTGGGACCAATCACAGCTAACAACACAATTATATGCAATGGATGGCATGAAAGGAAGCCTTCCATTGTATACAATTGTCATGTGATCTGCTGTGATTGGCAGGCCCATGTAGTGATCTGTCATCAGCTGTGTCCCAAGAATTGGTGTTTATATTACATTGACTAATGGAAGGCATCAGTTGAGATGACTGACTTATGCAAAACTAGTGAAAATAAATGGTTAGCATCACAATGTTGCATTCTGAACACATGATATAGCAGACTTGGGATTGTGTAGCTCCCAAAACATATAGGGGTTTATTTACTAAAGGCAAATAGGCTGTGCACTGCAAGTGCATTCCATGTGCACTGGGAAGTGCAGTTTCTTTATATCTGAGGGGAACATGCAAGGAAAATAAAAAAAACAACATTTTTGCTTGCACATGATTGGATGAAAGAAATCATCAGTGCTTCGCCTCATTTCAGAGCTTCCCCTCAGATATAAAGAAACTGCACTTACAGTGCACAGTATATTTACCTTTAGTAAATCAACCCCATTGACTGTCTTTTTTCCTGCTTGTTGTATCCAGTTGAACAACAAGGACTCCTAAGTATTTTTCATTTGGCATTTTTTTTTTATCTATTACACTTGGATTTCTTAACTCGGGTGAATGTCCTCTCTTGGGGAGTCCTTGTCTTTGTAATCAGCTGCCAAATACTGTACAGGCCAGTTGGGCTCAAGTTTGTCTGCATTTTGTTAACCTGTGAAAATCTGTGTCCACAACCTCTTAATATTATAGCAGTGGCAGACAGTGCTGGAATTAGGGTTAGTATTGCAGTTACAGTTATTTTGTAATTTCTGATTTGTGACCATGTATTTATTTAAACTGGAGTTGGGCTTTAAATCAAAGATTGATTTGCTTTTCAAGAACATTCTCCTATGCTACCCCATACTCTACACAGCCTGATATCTTTCCTCTTCTTTGATGTTTCAAAAGAAAAAAATATTACAATGATAAATATAATATGGAGTAGTTGTGCTAGGAATACAATTACTACATTACAATAATATAATAAAATTACACTGCACTCACATCAGTAAGAACACAGGACAACTGTGGGTGTGTATTCTATTTTCTGGCACAGACTATACGTAGCAATTCGTAGTTTCAGGAAAGTATATATTGAATGAATACTAATCAATTACCGTTAGTATTTTTGAAAGTTATTATTTTGTTATTTTGTTGTTTCTATTATTATTGGCTATATTAATTTTAATGTAATTAATTACTACGTATTAATTTGTTATATTATTGTGTTGAATTCACTTCTCTATTCCCAGCTGACTTTGCTTGTTTTGCTTGTTGGGCTAGGCCAGCAATGGGCAAACTACGGCCCGCGGACCGTATACGGCCCGGCGGACCTTTTAATCCGGCCCGCGGAGCGTGGCAAACATTGGCTGTCAGGATGTAGGCGGGGCAGCGTGACAAACTCCTCTCCTCTCACAGTCCGCCCTAAAGACCGGAACGGCGCGGGAACACGGCAAGAGGAACGCGCGGAGCAAAGGTAAGTGAATTGACACAATATGGGGGATGAATTACTATAGGGGGGATGAATTACTACAGGGGGGATGAATTACTATAGGGGGGATGAATTACTATGGGGGATTAATTACTATATGGGGGATGAATTACTATATGGGGGATGAATTACTATGGGGGATGAATTACTATATGGGGGATGAATTACTATGGGGGATGAATTACTATGGGGGATGAATTACTATATGGGGGATGAATTACTATGGGGGATGAATTACTATATGGGGGATGAATTACTATATGGGGGATGAATTACTATATGGGGGATAAATTACTATGGGGGATGAATTACTATGGGGGATGAATTACTATATGGGGGGTGAATTACTATGGGGGGTGAATTACTATAGGGGGGATGAATTACTATATGGGGGCTGAATTACTATGGGGGATGAATTACTATGGGGGATGAATTACTATATGGGGGATGAATTACTATGGGGGATGAATTATTATATGGGGGATGAATTACTATGGGGGATGAATTACTATGGGGGATGAATTACTATATGGGGGATTAATTACTATGCTTACTATGGGGGAATATTACTATACTTGCTATGGATGGCATGGTAGTAGCTGGGCCGGCCAGCAGCTAGTCCGGCCCCCGGGTCCAATATATGAACCCATTGCGGCCCTCAAGTCAAAAAGTTTGCCCACCCCTGGGCTAGGCACATACAGATTAAACAAAGAATCTCTCAAGTTCAACCCCAGTACAAAAAAAATCTTATTAAATTAGTCATGCTACTCTTGCTAGAATAAAAATTAATGGATTTGAATCAATTTGGATCATTTGTTATTTTGTTAAGCTATTTCTGACACTTCAAAACATTAACAGAAAGCCCAAACTATCGCATCATCTCCTCCCAATGAAACAAATGAATATGAATAAATTCATTGTTTTTGTTATAGTTTATTTTTAATTATTTGAAATTCATTACTATTATAATTCAGAGATTTGTATACATCCAAATCTCTGAGTCACACAACTTTCAATTGATAATGAAACAAAGTGCACATGTCTAGCACAGACTACTTGCTTGCAACACAATGATTTGGGCTCTGAAATTCAATAGGTACAGCAGTTCCTTGAATAATAGGTAGCACATTCAGAGCTAAGGAAACATGTAATAAAGACAGGAAGAACATTCTAGCAGGTTAATTATCTTTCATATAAAACTGGCCCCATAGTGTGTATGTCCAATTGTCTGTATGACTGAACTAGGCATATTAGATTTTTTAGAATCTCTCCCCCATCTGCCCCTTACTTAAAAGTACTAAGCATTTCTCTTCAAGTTTAGCAACCTGAAAGAGCAGTGGGGCCTGCAAGAAAAGATTGGTATATAAAAAATGGTCTGTTTTAGTGATCCTGGTGCTTTGCTCTGTTTGGACAAAATAAAAAGTCACTTTAAGTCAGAGAAGGAAACAAGTATGTGTTAGGTTACAGTGGGAAATGCCTTCACTTTCCTTTACTTCTGTTCTTACCATGTACACAGTCCCTAACATTCTTTTTTTGTTTTGTTTTTGCAAAATAGAACAGAAAGATCTTATCTTTAATACAACACTGTGTGTGCTCTTTGAATATTCTACATAAATCAGTGCTTTTACTTGCTGCCAGTTTTCACAACAGTTATATAGAAAAATGGAATGTAGTACCAAAAAGATCCATAGAGTAAATTATTTTGGTTTGTTTGACTTCCCTTTACCATTATAATTTAATGTGCTATAAACAATAGCAGTTGCTGCAAGCAAATAGCAACAGCATGTATTTATCACTTAACAGAACCTTGTAAAATGTACTAATCCTACAAAATAACTCTTAGAATGTTGTTACACGATTTTTTGGATATCTACAACTATAAAAAAACAAAAACTGACACAAAATCTATAAAGAACTTCAGTCTTATGGTCTTCTAGCAAACATTTTTATTTATTATCTCTTCAATCTTTGTAAACCCCAATCCTACTGTTGTGAAGTAACCGGGTATTACCTTAATTTCAGAAATATTTTATTTTGACGGATATGTCAGTAAAATATATGCATTTTTAATATTAATTTTTCCTACATGGTGGTGTATGGTACATTATGGTTTTCTGTATGCATTGTGTAGCAAGGAGAGTATTTTGTGAACAACTCCACACATAAAAATGCAAATAAACTGTATTTGTAGAATGTTTTGCATGTGATATCATTCATATCTACAGAACATGAATTTACTGGAACATGAAAGCTGCTCAAATGGTATCACACAAAAGCACATTGATGAGTACTGTGTATGTGAGTCCTTCCTCTTCTATTCTAAATAAAATCAATATAAAGCATCAGATTATAATCTTTGACTAAAACACGTAAATATAATTATGTGAATATTTCTAAAGTTCCCTGTTCTGCATGGGTTTTTTTTGCCATGTGCCTTATTTTAAGGCAATAGGACATACAAAATAGTCTTTGGTAAATAAATGAGAATTAAAATTGTGGCCATGTAACTTTACCTTTATGTTCCCTATCAGGTCCAGTAGCAAGATTTATTGTGTATATGTAGAAGTAGAATGGTGACACAGATATACACTGATTTGTTTTAACTAGGTTAAGAGTAGATATGCACACTGAAAAATTCCATTTTGCTTCATTTTTGGATTCATACATTAATGGACCTATTCATTTTTGGAATTTGTTTTGTATCTTCGACATTCATTTTGTTTTATTTGGGATAGCGCTGGTTGTTAAGTAGTGGGCATCTGCTGTGTCCTTAACAACCATGACTCATCTGCTGTCATCAGGATTGGGGGTACCTTCGGGTCTGGTATGGATCTTGAGGGGAACCCCATGCCAAAATAAAAAAAAACATGGGGTCCCTCTCAAAATTCATACCAGACCCCATAACAAAATGAATAAAAATGTTGTGAACCCCCTAAAGTCTATACCAGACCTATATCTGAGCATGCAGCCCAGCAAACCAGGAAAGGAGGGATGAGCGTGTGTGTCCCCAAACCATATCAAGCCACATGCGCTCAACATGGGTGGTGCTTTGAGGGAGGGGGACCCCCCCAAAGCAACTTGTCCCCATGTTGATGGAGACAAGGGCCTCTTCCTCCACAACCCTAGGTAGTGGTTGTGGGGATCTGTGGGTGAGGGGCTTATCAGAATCTGTAATCTCCCTTTAACAAGGGGTTACCCAGATCCCGGCTCCCCCATGTGAATGTATAGGGGTACCCCTACTCATTCACCAAAAAAGTTAAAAAAGAAACAAAAATAACAACATAGAGACAGTTTTTGAAAAGTCCTTTATTAAAACAAAATATATATATATATCCCCCACTGACCAACATGAAAAAGAAAAAATGCCCCCAAACGAACATGCTGTGCCTGTCCAGGGACACATGCCGAATGAAAGGTAGACATGAGGCTTGCTATTGGATATCAACTGGAACCTATTTGTGAGTTGAGTGAGTTTCTCTAACATCTATGAATTATCTTGCTAATTTTTTTAATTTTTACCAAACACAATTTATTATTATGATCACATGTATGTTCGTATTATAGAAATGCCTTTTTTGCTGCGCATCCTGAAGAAGATAGGAACTTTCTCAATTAAAATGTGCTGGCTGGTCTTTTTTTAAATACTATGATGAAATCTATGGCACATACATACAGTAGCTACATCATAGTTAGGCATGTTGTTTTATAAACCTGTTACTGGAATCATGGGTTGTGAATATTTATGTGCAATATGATTAATTTTTAATCTTGTGTATTAATAAAGTCAGTGAATATTTGTATACATCTGTACTTCATTTTTTCTGCTGACTTCAAAGTTCCAAGGGGAATTAAAAGATAACTTGTATATTCTAAGGGGTATGGCAGCCATTTGGCCCCCTACAGTGTTTTTTGTTCTCTTTTTTATTTAGACACTAATATGATGAATTTCATGATGAGGAGCCACTTCCTCTTGAAGGTAAGGTATGAATATTTGCACATCAATGAGTCCTGCAATGTGGTAGGGAAAATGTAGAGGACTAGGCACAAGGACTTACATATAGCAGTTGTGGGTTAAAGCATTCAACGTTAAAAGTATATCTATGCTGATGGGGCAGCCATTGACATGGCATCTAAAATACTTGGAGTTATTTCAAGCAGCCCGCCCATTTCTGAGATATGTGCATTCCAAAGACTAATACTAATGTGCAGTAACCTATGCATCCAGGATGTGTATGTGTTCATTTTTCTCTGAATGCTACTGTGCATGCACAGATTTGGTACATGCTTTTCTTTAGTGCAAGTCTAACTAGTGGGGGAGTCTGTATTGGACGTTTCAGATCTATTGCTGGGGAATTACACAATAAACATATAATAAAAAAAAATAGGTATCTAAAGGAAAAAAATAGACTATGTGTGAACAGAGGTTATGAAACAGAGAAACTGGATGTTTGGCCCATCCTGTTCTAGGGTGACAATGTTCTGTCCTCATCTCCCATGTTCTATGTTGTCACCTTTTTAGTCTTTCAATGGAACCTACATTCAGCTGTACTGATGCACATTGCAAAGATATGTTCCACTGGTGTCTGCATCAAGGGGTTTCACTATCATTTCAAACTGATAAAAAATCCTCTGGCCTAAAGAGCGCTGCTTAGGCCTTAACCTTTGGTCTTTGGTAA
Source organism: Staurois parvus (assembly GCF_062004578.1). NCBI lineage: Eukaryota > Metazoa > Chordata > Amphibia > Anura > Ranidae > Staurois > Staurois parvus. The sequence goes on from NW_028317802.1 coordinate 15,550,339, forward strand.
GGACCAGACAGCCTCACACAGCACTGTTGTGCTTTTGTGCAGCCCCTGCAGCTTATACTCAGCTCTCTCACAACTTTATCTCTTGCAGGTCCCTGCTGTTCTGGACCTCAGGCTTAGGCCCTCTGTCTATTCCATCACAGACATGCACACTCTGGCTGTTCCTTTGCAGCCTTATAGAGTCCTGGGGAGGATTGGAGCCTTGAACTGCTGCTATGCCCTTGATTATAACAAGTGTGCACACTTACATACTCAGCCTGCTGTTCTCTGGCAAGACGCACACACAAGCATGTAGGTTTCTCTCCTCCCAAAGCTCTTTGAAGCATCCAGACTCCAGACCTTAATATGGGAATTACAAAACCCAGAGAAAACCAAAAACCCAGCTTTCTCCACTCACAAACAACACTCTAGAGCCCTTCATTCTGCATATGTGAAAACCCTGTGTTTTCAATCAAACTGCTTCAGTGGCAAAGTCTCACATTGTCACATTACATAACATGAACATGTTTGTGTACATAAAAAACATGACATAAAATCCCAATAAAATCTAATTTCATTTCATGTTGTAAAGAATGCTAGAGAGGCCCAGGGGGTGGGAAATGCTTACGTAAAACATTGTAGAACTAAAGTAAACACCCATGTTGTAGGTATTACTTTGTTATGAGCTTAGCTCATGAATGTGCTTGAAAATGGTCATGTGATTCAATGATCTTTTTGTTCACACATACATCATTCTGTTGATAGCATTAGGCATTTTGTTTAGACAATATTTTTATAGTTTAAAAAATAATGGTTCTTTTCTGTGCAATTGATAGCCCCTGTGTGGGCGAGTTTTATTGCCTCTGTTTTATAATGTTTAAAAATTAATAAAAACCATTGAAATATACAAAATAAGGTTCTGAGAGTTTTTTGACAATAGAGAGTATAATAAATCAAGGTAAATTTCCATATATGGAATGCTTATGAACCAAATGGTGGGTTCATATTACTGTATGTGTAAGTATAACTCTTCTATGGGTATCATCCCTTTGTAATGTCATGTAAAAGAGACACTCACCCCAAATTGTGGTAAGATTACAGAGTGGGACTTTTAATGTACATCAAAGAAGAAATCCAATGTATAATTTAAAAACACATTTTATTACTTATTTAAAAACCATATTCTAGTCTTTAAAACACCTCATTTGAAATTTTAGATATTATTTAATTAACATTTAGCACTAAGCATCACTTCACAGAAATCACTTCTTCAGGATAAGTGAACAAACATAAATATTTCTTTATAATAAACAGTCTGAAAAAACAGTAGTATCTGTAAATAATCATATCATATGCTCTCCATATACATATGAATCATTAAGCATAATCCCCCAATCTTTTTTTTTTATAAAAATATGAAAACCATTTTAAATATTGAATACATGTTTTTATTGTACAGACAGCACTATCAGTCTCTATTCTTCTTTCAACAATTAAATAATGATTCTTATGTGAGTGAAGGATCCATGGAACAGTGGGAGCCATCTGTGGTGAAGTGAACCAGGAAGCCTGTGAAGGTGGCAAAAGTGCATGTAACCCTTGACTAGTTATCAGGGTCTAGTCTGGAGGTGAGCATACAGTACATGGGAGGTGTATGCATGAGTAGCACTGATGATCAATCATAGAAGATATTAGTGCACGGAGATATTGGGACACAATGATAATTTGGTGGTACACGTGGATAATTTGGTGGACGATCTTTCTACTTTGGACTTTATGTTTTGGGATTTATTTATTTTAAAGTGCAGGTTTGTGGGTTGCATGACATCTTTTGCTTCATTATATACAAGAGAGGGCAACAGAGTCCCACTCCCACTGTAATCTTACCCCAATTTGGGGAGAATTTGGGGAGAATGTCTCTTTTACCTGAAATTCCCATATATGCCCTCATTGTTTAACTGTATTTATTTCTATGATTGTAGGATGTAGAATTGTGGAAAAGTCAAGTACTCAGCCAGTCCTTAAGGACATATGTACACAAAATACCCAAGGTATAAAGTGACAATGAAACATAATTATGCACAGGGTAACACCCACCAGGTCCCTTGTATTTGTTGACAGTGTACATGCTGTCACATTTATCCAGGAAATATCAGTAGCTTGTAAGATAGTCAAAGGATCATGATTCACATGTGCTCAGTTTGTGAAGTAGTTGGCCTTCTTGATGCATTTCATGTTTATGTTCATTCATGAATAAGGCCTATTTTTTAAATATATGTCTACTATATAACAAATGTGTTACTTTTTTAAATTGTAATATAGCTTTAAATACATTACTCCTCAGATTGCATAAATTAATTTTTAGGTGGAATAATAGCACGGGTTAGACAAAATTAAATATGGAATGTTGATATTTAATTTTACACTTATTGCAATCACACATTTTTTAGCCTAGAAAAATTACATTAATTAGAAAGAAATGATCCAACATTAAGATGACATTAAAAGATTGCAAGAATGATTTTATTTAATTACAATATCCCTGCTTGTCTGTTCCTGTGGGACTACAGGCTTTAACCTCAGAAATAGTACTTTCTGGCCATTTAGATTGATGCTTATCTTTAGTGAATTCATACATTGTCTTAAACCATGTATAGGCAAAGATTTTAAACAAGATTGAATGCACACCATGTTTTTAAGCATATCAGAGCCCCTTTATTTATTGTCAGTCTTTTCTGTCATTTATCTTTCAAGACTTTAAGATCATGCAGTAAGTATTTTATCAGCTATAGTATCTGTCGTATTACTGTATATGATTGTGCTTGACAACTGTATGTATTTTTCCTTACATTGTATGCATTTGTATTCTCCACATTACTTGTTTATAGCACTTACATACTGTATATAGTGCTACATAGGATGATGATGCTGTATAAATTATTAAATAAACATTACAAATTAAAATTTCCTAGCACTCTATGCACTATGATCTAGTCATAGATTAGATCAGATTAAAAAAATGTATTCTATATATGTTTATTATATATATATATATATATATATATATATATATATATACATATTTTGGATGCAATCATTCCATCTGAACAAAAATAACTATGGTATTTCATGTGCTGTATGCATGTTCTTTATTTGTATGAAAATGGAAAATATATCAATAGGTCACTAGATGGTACTATGTATCATTGGACATTTCAATGGCCAAATGTGGTATTTACTATTTAAACTCAATGAAAAGCACCTTTCACAGTGAAGGAATGTACATAAACTTTAACTGGGAAAATTGCTATACATTTTTTAAACAAATACACCCCTTACAGCTGGTAAAAGCTGTTGAAAATGTACAGAGAATTATCCAGTGCTCAAAGGCTGTTAAAAAATACATAAATAAAATAAAAAAATCTATAAATGGAACTGATGCTTTATAGTAAACAATTTTGATGCCTTGCAGTAAATACAATCAATATAAGAGCTAGAACAGGGGCCCTGAAACAAATAAAGGGCCAGTTCACTGTTCTTTAACTCTGGGTGAGAGGGCAAACACAGGCCAGTGGGAATAGAAAAGTCCCTCTCTCCCATGAAGTCCCAGACTTTTTGGTCAATGGAAATAAAAAATGCCCCAAGGAAGACAAAAATGGCCTAGTGCCTATGATTAACGCGAGTAAGTGTTATGCAGTTTGGAGACCACTGTGCTAAAAAAGGATTAAAGTGGTTGTAAAGGCTCAAGGCTAATTACCTTCATGCATTCTATGTCCCCCCAACCACCCTTATCTGAGCTCCCTCTCAATCCAACTATGTGCATGAGAGCATTGGCTGTCCCAGGTCTCTGTTTCCTCATTGGCTGAAACAGCCACTTGCTTCCGGTACTGTCGATCATTGCTAGTGAGCCAATGAAGAGATAGTAGGGGCAGGGTCTAGCTGTGGCTGTGTATGAATAGACACACAGAGCAGCAGCTTGAGATCAAGCCTGCTTGGGTACCCCCATAGCAAGCTGCTTTCTGTGGAGGCACTAGACAGAAGGGAAGAGACAGGAACACCAGCAGGAGACCTGAGAAGATGAGGATTGGTACTGTTCTTTTCAAAACAACTGCACAGAGCAGGTAAGTATAATATGTTTGTTATTTTTTTTTTTTTAAATATGCTTTTACATTCACTTTTAAATTGTGAAACCAATTAAAAAATGTTAAATTATTGAAACCAAATATTTGCTTTCTGTTTCTAAAGTGTTAGAGAACAAATAGGCTGATTAGAACACTAGATTACTAAATCATTATACCTATTTGTTATTTATAATGATATACAATATCTTATTAATATCAATCAGCCAGCCAGAAAAGCTTTGATTTATATATTTTGCTAAATACATTTAACACAGAAACACTGTATTTTGATTTAAATACTTGATTTCATTTATCATTTTAATTTTTTTATGTACATATTTTAAATTTGAACATGAATGCAAATTAAGTACCGTATTTTTCGCTCCATAAGACGCACTTTTTTCCCCAAAAAAAGGGGGGGAAATGTCAGTGCGTCTTATGGAGCGAATATAAAGCGGCCGGTCCAGTATTTCTGCTGCCACCATGTCAGAATACCGGGCCGGCCGCTCAGCTGTTCTCTGCGGGAGGAACTCACCAGTTCCTCGGTCCAGCGCTGTAGTCTTCCCGCGCCGGCTTCCTCCCCCCCCCCGGCATCTGTGACAGCCGGGTGCCCACTGTGCATGCGCGAGAAGCGCTGCGCTTTGTGAATGGTCCAGTGTCTTCTGGGGCACATGACAGGTCCCAAAAGACGCCGGGCCATTCACAAAGCGCAGCGCTTCTCGCGCATGCGCAGTGGGAACCCGGCTGGCAAAGTCGGGTGCCCACAGTATAGGAAGGAGAACTCCGTGGAAGTGGAAGCGGGTACCTGTCAAATTCAGGTACCCACTCCCCCTCCCTCCCTAAAGGTATGCAGTGTCTGGTCATGCCCTGTACTGTCTGCAGTCTCTGGTCATCTCCTGTACTGTCTGCAGTCTCTGGTCATCTGTACTGTCCGCAGTCTCTGGTCATCTCCTGTACTGTCTGCAGTCTCTGTTCATCTCCTGTACTGTCCGCAGTCTCTGGTCATCCCCTATACTGTCCGCAGTCTCTGGTCATCCCCTGTACTGTCCGCAGTCTCAGGTCATCTCCTGTACTGTGTCCACAGTCTCTGGTCCATCTCCTGTACTATGTCTGCAGTCTCTGGTCCATCTCCTGTACTGTGGCCGCAGTCTCTGGTCCATCTCCTGTACTGTGTCTGCAGTCTCTGGTCATCTCCTGTACTATGTCGCAGTCTCTGGTCATCTCCTGTACTGTGTCCGCAGTCTCTGGTCATCTCCTGTACTGTGTCCGCAGTCTCTGGTCATCTCCTGTACTATGTCCGCAGTCTCGGGTCATCTGTACTATGTCCGCAGTCTCTGGTCATCTCCTGTACTATGTCTGCAGTCTCTGGTCCATCTCCTATACTGTGTCCACAGTCTCTGGTCATCTCCTGTACTATGTCCGCAGTCTCTGGTCATCTCCTGTACTGTGTCCACAGTGTCTGGTCACTTCCTGTACTGTGTCTGCAGTCCATTGGTTCAGAATTTTTTTTCTAGTTTTTCTCCTTTAAAACCTAGGCGCGTCTTATGGTCAGGTGCGTCTTATGGAGCAAAAAATAATCCCTTTTTTCTATTCTTGCATTAATATGTTTTGTCTTAGCTTTGCACATGAACAGTGCATATATTCACTTTACATAACTATAACTTAGAAAAGTAAAATGTATAGCAATTATTTTGATAGACATAGTAAAGAATTTTATGTTAGCATAAAAATGCTTAACATAGATAGTTTTTCCCTTCTGAGATAAAATTCAATATAACTAAAAGAAAAGACAAAATATTTTATGCTGGAAAGCTTTTTAAACTGATCTCTTTATACAAGGAAAATGACAACCAAAAAACAGCCAAAAGAAATATTTGCCAAATACAATCCTTGCAAAACATATTTATAAGAATTATTTCCCATGAAAACTAATTTTACTAGCTAACTGAAGAAGCCTTTTTGCTACCTGCAAAGTTTGTTTGTCAAATTAGGATACCAATCCAAGGGCATATATTCACTTTACATAACTATAACTTAGAAAAGTAAAATATATAGCAATTAGTTTAATAGACATAGTAACACATTTTATATTAGCATAAAAATGCTTAACATTGATAGTTTTTCCCTTCTGAGATACAACTCAATATAACTAAAAGGAAAGACAAAATATTTTGTGCTGGGAAGCTTTTTAAACTGATCTCTTTATACAGGGAAAAAGACAACCAAAAAACAGTCAAAATAAATATTTGCCAAATACAATCCTTGCAAAATATATTTACAAGAACTATTTCCCATGAAAACTAATTTTATTAGTTAATTGAAGAAGCCTTTTTTTCTATCTGCAAAGCTTGCTTGTCAAATTAGGATACCAATCTATGGGCAGAGAGGAGATTTTTAAACACATACTTTAAGTAGATGTGAATCTTAACTGGGTAACATTTAGCTGACTAAATGACATTAAGTGTATCTTTACCCTTTTTTTTTTCGGGGGGGGGGGGGTAGAATGGGGAAATGTTTGAACCCTAGGTTTACTGTAATCCAGGACCCTGCTTGAGAAATTTTCCCTCACATTCCGTTCTTGAACCAACCTTTTACCACACAGGAAGCGATATAAGGTCTTCAAAAGGGAAACAAACAAATGACAATGGATTTAGCACTTTAAAACTTAAAAACAAATACAGTTTTACTTTCGACTGTGTTGCTGTTACATAGATTTCCCCTCACTTCTTGTCCCAGGACAACCTTTTTTTATAACTTTAATATTCAAAACAGCAAATTAAACAAGAGAGTCAGAGAAAGCTTATCAAGCTGGCATATAAAAAGTTAAATGCAGTGGTGTTGATTTACTAAAACTGGAGAGTGCAAAATCTGGTACAGCTGTGCATGGTAGCAAATCAGCTTCTAATTTCAGCTTGTTCAATTAGGCTTTGACAATAAAACCTGGGAGCTGATTGTATTCTATGCAGAGCTGCACCAGATTGTGCACACGCTAGATTTAGTAAGTAAACTCCAATGTTTTGAATATTCATGAGTACAAAGTAATACATAGGTAAAGATTTGCAAGCATTCTATGTGTTCTACTGAGACTATATTGTATCTGTTTATTGTATAGTATTCTTCCATTTTAAGATCATAAATTAGAAAAATTAGAAATAGACGCATTAGTCGGATCTATTTTGATGATTAATAAAGAGCAAAATTAATTAGGTGTGGTAGCTTCAATAGTTGGTGTTTCAAATCAAGTCTTTTGATCAGAGGGAATCATAAAGAGTTACAAATTGAGGAAGAATGCAAGGATGCACATTAAGGAAAGAAATTAAAGTGGAACTAAACCCTCTTATCCTTTACAGCCAAGGAAGCCTTCATCTTAGCCTCTGTTTAATCTGTAATTGCTTTGGTGCTGTACATGTGATCAGTTATCACACCAGCCACTTGATGGCTTGACAGTTCAGTTTTCATTCACAGCATGCCTTCATTGTAACTGTTTTGCGAAGCATTTAAATTGATCGGGTTTAGTCCTGCTTTCATAAGATAGAAAAAAGGAGTAAACAAGGAAGGTGCAAGTAAGAATAGCTTTAGGAAAGGGGGGTAAACACAGAAAAGGGAAGAAAAAATATATTTTTATATTGGTGATAGGAGTTGGAATATAGAACCTACATCAAGGGAAAAAGGGACAGAAAAGGATGTATGATGGGAGATCTAAGATTAGTGGAACAATTTTTTGCAAAAGAGACTAGAATGGGGGCAACAATGGGAAGAAATGGGAGACCTAATGAAATCATTAATTTTTTTATTATACCTATAAGATGAAGTGTTCTACCAAATGTGGTAGAAAGAGGAGCTGTAGTGAAAGGATGAACTCGTTTTCTATTAAAGATGGGGAGATATGATGATGTTATTTACTGGACTAGTGGGCTAAAACAATTCTATACTGATTAAATAAGACTTATGCTGTCTACCTTGTTTTTCTACTCTGCAATGGAGGATGGAGTTGTGGATCTCCATTGTAAAGGGATCAAAGATTGGGCTGATTGAGTAGGTCGATTGGGCAGATTGAGTAGGTGGAGCACCAGAAAATGTTTCCGTTTTTGAATTGAGTCAGAAGTAATGTGTTGGAAGAAATTTCCTGGGTATTCCTGGTAAATAAAGGGGCTCTCCTGTGATCAATATAGACCATCTATGTATTCATTGCCAATAAAATAGATCTTTTGGACATGTCTGCACGATGTGAAATAGGGTTTCTTTCTTAACCTCAAATTTCCAATATTTATCTGAAAGTCCTGAAATGAATCTATATAGGAAGGTAAGGGTCAACCTATTTTTATGACACAGGAAGTGAGGGAATCTCTCCAATGGAGTTTTTTTGACTACAGTGAAATTTGACTAATTCTTTCCCAATTAGTAAATCTAATTCATTTGGGAAAAAAACAATTCCCTCTGGGTGATCAATATACATTTCAAGGGTTTCAACAAACTTTGCTGCAAATTCCTACCTGTTTCTGCTCTGAAAAACTAGCTGTTAGTTGTGTGCCGTTCAACTCTTAATGGGAGTGACTTTTTCATTATCAGTCAGCTGATGCACTTGCAATTTTCTAATGAGGAAAATTAGAGTGTCTGCTTCTCTTTAGAAGTAATCAATCCATTGGAATTATCTCACCAAAAGTGACATTTTTGATGGCTAAAACCTTACTTGTATCTTAGCGCTTCCGAGAAAATCAGTGATCCAATTACACAAGGGGGAAATGACATTTCTGGAAAAGTTCTGTACACCAACCATGTGCAAAAGACCTCCAGATTGCCATATTGCATTGAATTTTACAGAAAAATAAAACACTGCAGACTAAAAAGGTTAAAAAAGGATAATTGTTAATAACATTAAATTACAATATGGTGTAGCAATTATTTATGTTCTCTCTCTTTTTTTTTTTATTTGCTATTTTTTCCTACTAAAGTGGAGCTACCCTTTAATTAACCAGGTGCCATTTAGTTTGTCATTTCATAATTCACATATTATAATATTAATATTAATTTTATACAATGCATGCAGTTTGTGTAATGTCAACATGTTAGTATTTCCAACTTATTGAAGTTTGCAAAGCTTAATATTAATCCAATATATTGCAAAAGACTATTCTTTGGACAAACTGAAAGCCTATTGTATTCCAGGGCTATAAGTATTAAATAATCAGAGAGATAAGTAGAATTGGGACTGCAAAGGTGAGGGAAAAAAATAGAAAAAGAGATATAGATACAGAATTCTACAAAAATACAGACATTTATTATAGAGACCTGCATCTTATGGTACAATAGTTAAGTATAAGAAAAAAAACTATTTTTCATTATAGTTTAAAAATTTTTAGTTTTAAATACTTTTACTTATTTTATAAAAAATATAGTTATACTAAGTTTTACAGTTTCTTTCTTTCTTCAAGATGAAAGAATCTTTTTTTGCAGTCTTAGAATAGTACAGCTTTTTTTAGCTAATATTCATAATTGTGATCTATACTTTCTATTATATGAATCTTCACAAATAACTGAATCTATGACTTGGGTCCCTTGGGCCCTTAATCTGGGACTAGCCCTGGCCCTGTTGGTCAGGGCAGTTGGTTTATAGTGTCGTTAAAGTAACATTGATGCTCTAATATTGCTTCCGTTATCCTTTTTTCCTTTAATGGAAACCAAATATTCCTTTTGTTAATTGTGTAATGTTTACCTTCTATTGCAATAACAATTGTACCAAGAATAACTGAATCTCAGCAAGCAAATGAAAACTAGTAAAATGGTATCTCAGGTCATCAAAAGGTGGAACCTGATGGAGATTTCAATTATGTTTGCTGACAGGAGTTGCAAGAAATAGTAAGTTATCCACTTGAAACACATTTGCCCTGGTAGGGAAGTAACATATTCCCTTGTTAGTGCAAGACATAATATCCTAAAGTGTGTGCTTCTTGTTAATGAAAATCAGGGTTCGAAAATTAACAAGTTCAGATGGAATAATTTCACATAGACAGATCAAATCTGTCCAGTAAAATTGATTCTGGTTGAACCACCTGACCATCATTCACTATATACCATATTCCTACTCAGTTAGAAAGGCTCAACAGGTGTCACGGTCTGTAGTCAGTCTCAGAGACCAGTAGCTATAGCAGTGGAGCTGCACCCACTGACAAGTGGGACAGGTATACAAGCAGGTCACCGTGTTGGATGAAACTGGTTCACCTGAGATGTGGGGTCTAAGTGCTAACCGGTACCCATCAGAGCTCCTGATGATGGAGGTGAGTTTAGCTGCATGTTAGTACCAGGTCATGGTTCTCAGGATTGCCCCACAAGGAGGTGAGCAAGCAGGGGTCCAGTAGCAGATAGGCAGGTAGGGATCAAGCAGAACAGTAGTCAGTAAACAAGCCAGAGGTTAGTAATGAATTGTTACAGGTTAGGATTAAGCTGAAGCGTATTCGAGGAACAAGCTAAAGGTCAGTAACGAATGTGAGCAAAGATAAGGATGGAAGCAGTAGAGACAAGAGCGAGATATTGGCTGGAGAGAGCACAATAATCTGGCAAACAGGAAGTACAGAGACATGGCTTAAATCATGAAGTTTATGGGAGGAGTGAAGATTTCAAGGTCCATGACAAACAAGGTTCAAGGCAAAATCCTTCAAGGAATTGTCCAAGGAGCTGGACAGCATTCCAGGTGGCTCAGCAAGAATAGTCATTGCCAGATACAGCAGAGTGTTAGGAATGGACTGGCCAGCAATGGTGGGACTCACCTGCCTTTTGATCTGCAGTACCAGGGCTGGCCAGCGGGTGCTCCCAGCAATCAGAGACTCAACCTTTCAGCCAGCTAACACCTGGAACAGATGATACTGGTGTATTTAAGGGATGGCCAGACTTGCAGACTCTGCCTTGGTGTTGTGTTTGTCCTGGGCCCTGTATCTGTCCTGCATCCTGTTTCTGTTCCTTTGCTGACTTCTCCTGCTCTGATCCTGGCTTGTGACCCTGACCATCCCTCTGTCTGACCCTCTGTACTACGCTGCTTGCTACCTGTTCTGATCCCTGGCTTGTGACCCGGACCATCCCTCTGCCTGACCCTCTGTACTATGCTGCTTGCTACCTGCTGAACCTGGCCTGTGACCCCGACCATTCTCTGCTTGCTCCCCCTGTACCTACCTGCCCAATTGATATTGACCCGGCCTGCCTGACGACGCTTGCTTGTATATACTGTTATTTGTGGGTGGTTTGGTTTGGTTTGTTTGCACCGTATTATGTTTTAGTATTGCACTGCGTTTATGTTTGTACTGTTAGTGTTAATAAATTATATTGTTTATAACATATCTGAGGTCTGCGTTTCCCTGCTTCAGTCACACACCTCTGGTCATACCTGGGAGCCCTGACATTACACCAAGGCCAATCCTGACCAGAAGTGGCTGCACAGGGAAGCCATCTTGGCTTGTTGATGGGAAGGATGGATCTTGATGAGGTTGAATATTTATATCTGCTAGTGTTTGATGACAGGGAGTATGCTTATCAAACTCTGAAGGAGTATACCCGGGATGAATTGCTAGAATGTATACGGCTCGCTCATGTTCTAGTAGATCAGGGCACAGTATTCTCTGAGGTGCAGCCATTGATTGAGGTTTGTGCAGAGTTGGTTTCATCTGGTTCCCCCGAATGCAGGGATGAATTTTTGCCACCATTTAGTGCAGACCAGGTAGAGTCCCTGGTGTGGTTATTAGAGGATGATGTGGGTTACTTTCTGGAGCGTTATTCCACATGTTCACCACAGACACTGAGAGATTGTATAAACGCAGTGCAGTCATTGACCAGACAGACTTTGTGTAAGCTCAGCTTTGTTCAACCCCTACTGCAGACATGGACAGATTTGTTGCACCCAGCCTCAGTCAGCTTACAAAAACCCAGTCCTGCTTCTAACTCTACTCCTGTATTCCCACCAGCTCCTCCAGTTACAGCCCAGTATACTTGGCTATCTACCGCATGTCAGTACCCTGTTCCCACTCGCTGCACCTATCCTGCCTTTAACCCTGTAAAAAAGCCCTCTGTAGCAACTGCTCCCTCTCCTGTTCCATCCTCCAGTTCTTCTCTGTCTCCAGCTGCTCCATTCGTTTGCAGACCTGCGTTTACTTGCAGTGCTCCAGTAGTTAAAACCAGAAAAAAGCGAAAATTCTTTCCAACCAATACCATCCTGCCAGTATCCAAACCGGTGAGCCTGCCTTCCGTGGTTCAGACTGATGCCTCTACGCGGCCTGAAGCCTCTACTCGGCCTGATGCCTCTACTCGGCCTGATGCCTCTACTCGGCCTGAAGCCTCTACTCGGCCTGAAGCCTCTACTCGGCCTGATGCCTGTACTCGGCCTGATGCCTGTACTCGGCCTGATGCCTCTCTTCAGCCTAAAGCCTCTACTCGGCCTGATGCCTCTACTCGGCCTGATGCCTCTACTCGGCCTGAAGCCTCTACTCGGCCTAATGCCTCTACCCAGCATGATGAACTGATCCAGCCTGACGATCCTATTAGGCCAGTTGACTCGATGCCCGCTGTTGATCCAGATGATCCGGTACCTGATCCGGTGCCCGCTGTCGTGCCAATTGACTCAGAGCCCGCTGTCGTACCTGGTGACTCGGTGCCCACTGCCTTGCCAGATGACGCGGTGCCCGCTGGCAAGCCAAATGACCTGATGCCTGGTGACCTAGTGTCCGCTGTCATACCTGATGACCCGATGCCCGCTGTCGAGCCAGACAATCCGGTACCTGATGACCCGGTGCCCACTGTCGTGCCTGTTGACTCGGAGACCACTGCCTTGCCAGATGACGCGGTGCCCGCTGTCGAGCCAAATGACCTGATGCCTGGTGACCCGATGCCCGCTGTCCAGCCAGACGATTCAATGTCTGCCCCGGTGCCCGCGGTCATGCCAGTTGACTCGGAGCCCACTGCCTTGCCAGATGATGCGGTGCTCGCTGTCGAGCCAAATGACTTGATGCCTGGTGACCCGATGCCCGCTGTCCAGTCAGACGATCCAATGTCTAACCCAGTGCCCGCGGTCATACCAGTTGACTCGGAGCCCACTGCCTTGCCAGATGACGCGGTGCCCGCGGTCGAGCCAAATGACCTGATGCCTGGTGACCCGATGCCCGCTGTCCAGCCAGACGATTCAATGTCTGCCCCGGTGCCCGCGGTCATGCCAGTTGACTCGGAGCCCACTGCCTTGCCAGATGATGCGGTGCTCGCTGTCGAGCCAAATGACTTGATGCCTGGTGACCCGATGCCCGCTGTCCAGTCAGACGATCCAATGTCTAACCCAGTGCCCGCGGTCATACCAGTTGACTCGGAGCCCACTGCCTTGCCAGATGACGCGGTGCCCGCGGTCGAGCCAAATGACCTGATGCCTGGTGACCCGATGCCCGCTGTCCAGCCAGACGATTCAATGTCTGCCCCGGTGCCCGCGGTCATGCCAGTTGACTCGGAGCCCACTGCCTTGCCAGATGACGCGGTGCCCGCTGTCGAGCCAAATGACCTGATGCCTGGTGACCCGATGCCCGCTGTCCAGCCAGACCATCCAATGTCTGACCCAGTGCCTGCGGTCATACCAGTTGACTCGGAGCCCACTGTCGTGCCTGGTGTCTCGGTGCCCGCCGCTCCGCCTGGGGACCCGAGACCTGTTGCTCCGCTTGGGGGTCCAGCGCCCGCCGCTCTGCCTGGGGATCCGGCGCCCGCCGCCCCGCCTGGGGGCCTGAGACCTGTCGCTCCGCCTGAGGGCCCGAGACCTGTCGCTCCGCCTGGGGGTCCGGCACCTGCCACTCCGCTTGAGGGCCCGAGACCTGTCGCTCGCCTGGGGGTCCGGCGCCCGCCGCTCCGCCTGAGGGCCCGAGACCTGTCGCTCCGCCTGGGGGTCCGGCGCCCGCCGCTCCGCCTGAGGGCCCGAGACCTGTCGCTCCACCTGGGGGTCCGGCGCCCGCCGCTCCGCCTGAGGGCCCGAGACCTGTCGCTTCATCTGGGGGTCCGGCGCCCGCCGCTCCGCCTGAGGGCCCGAGACCTGTCGCTCCTCCTGGGGGTCCGGCGCCTGCCGCTCCGCCTGAGGGCCCGAGACCTGTCGCTCCGCCTGGGGGTCCGGCGCCCGCCGCTCCGCCTGAGGGCCCGAGACCTGTCGCTCCGCCTGAGGGCCCGAGACCTGTCGCTCCATCTAGGGGTCCGGCGCCCGCCGCTCCGCCTGAGGGCCCGAGACCTGTCGCTCCATCTGGGGGTCCGGCGCCCGCCGCTACGCCTGGGGGCCCGAGACCTGTCGCTCCATCTGGGGGTCCGGCGCCCGCCGCTCCGCCTGGGGGCACGATGCCTGTCGCCCCGCCTGGGGGCACGATGCCTGTCGCCCCGCCTGGGGGCCCGGTGCCTGTCGCCCCGCCTGGGGGCCCGGTGCCTGTCGCCCCGCCCGGGGGCCCGGTGCCTGTCGCCCCGCCCGGGGGCCCGGTGCCTGCTGCTCCGCCCGGGGGCCCGGTGCCTGCTGCTCCGCCCGGGGGCCCGGTGCCTGCTGCTCCGCCCGGGGGCCCGGTGCCTGCTGCCCCGCCCGGGGGCCCGGTGCCTGCTGCTCCGCCCGGGGGCCCGGTGCCTGTAGCCCCGCCCGGGGGCCCGGTGCCTGCTGATCCGCCCGGGGGCCCGGTGCCTGCTGATCCGCCCGGGGGCCCGGAGCCTGTAGCCCCGCCCGGGGGCCCGGTGCCTGCTGCTCCGCCCGGGGGCCCGGAGCCTGCTGCTCCGCCCGGGGGCCCGGTGCCTGCTGCTCCGCCCGGGGGCCCGGTGCCTGCTGCTCCGCCTGGTGGCCCGCTGCCTGCTGCTTCGCCTGGTAATCCGATGTGCCTCTGCCCGGAGTCCTGCCCGATGTGCCTCTGCCCGGAATCCTGCCCGATGTGCCTCTGCCCGGAATCCTGCCCGATGTGCCTCTGCCTGGAGTCCTGCCCGATGTGCCTCTGCCTGGAGTCCTGCCCGATGTGCCTCTGCCTGGAGTCCTGCCTGATGTGCCTCTGCCCGGTGTGCCTCTGCCCGGAGTCCTGCCTGATGTGCCTCTGCCCGGTGTGCCTCTGCCCGGAGTCCTGCCCGATGTGCCTCTGCCCGGAGTCCTGCCCGATGTGCCTCTGCTCGATGTGCCTCTGCCCGGAGTCCAGCCCGGTGTGCCGCTGCCCGGAGTCCTGCCCGGTGTGCCAGTCTTTGATATCCCGCCAGTTGCCAGACCCGGGAGGTGGAACATTTTGCCCAGCTAGGACTGTTTGGAGCGTCCTGAGGCCGCTCCTTGAGGGGGGGGTACTGTTAGGAATGGACTGGCCAGCAATGGTGGGACTCACCTGCCTTTTGATCTGCAGTACCAGGGCTGGCCAGCGGGTGCTCCCAGCAATCAGAGACTCAACCTTTCAGCCAGCTAACACCTGGAACAGATGATACTGGTGTATTTAAGGGATGGCCAGACTTGCAGACTCTGCCTTGGTGTTGTGTTTGTCCTGGGCCCTGTATCTGTCCTGCATCCTGTTTCTGTTCCTTTGCTGACTTCTCCTGCTCTGATCCTGGCTTGTGACCCTGACCATCCCTCTGCCTGACCCTCTGTACTATGCTGCTTGCTACCTGCTGAACCTGGCCTGTGACCCCGACCATTCTCTGCTTGCTCCCCCTGTACCTACCTGCCCAATTGATATTGACCCGGCCTGCCTGACGACGCTTGCTTGTATATACTGTTATTTGTGGGTGGTTTGGTTTGGTTTGTTTGCACCGTATTATGTTTTAGTATTGCACTGCGTTTATGTTTGTACTGTTAGTGTTAATAAATTATATTGTTTATAACATATCTGAGGTCTGCGTTTCCCTGCTTCAGTCACACACCTCTGGTCATACCTGGGAGCCCTGACACAGAGATCCTAGGTTCAAGTCCAGGCCCTGACAACAGGAAATGTTAAAATGAAGGAACTGAGAATGAAGTTCTATGAAATATTATTCTGAAATGAACATTAGTTATACAACTGTAAATAATTATTGCAGTCATTTGTATACTTTATGTGGCTACAATCAAAATATGTATGACTACATCACCAAATTAAAATAATGCTTATAAACATTATTTAACAAAAAAATTAACCAAACAAAAAAGTCAATTTTTTTTTGTTTAACTTACAGCAGGAAGTCTATTTTAAGTGGACTTTTGAAATAAACTAATATGACTAAAGCACAATTTAGCTTATAAGGAATAGGTATTTATAGGGATACGTGTTACAATTTCAGGTGTTACATTGAGATCTGCTTTAGCCTCCCCTCTAATAACATACTTGATATTTTTCTGAAGTCCTGGAAAAGATGATCAAAATCACAAAAGTCGACCTGTAACCCTCCATCATAAGTCAATCTTATCCATAAATGTTACATTTTAATCTATTCTCATCTAAAAATAAATGTTGTCTTACATACACCAATTAGTGTTCATAAAATGTTTCTCTTCAGTGCCTACTATTAAAAAGAAAAAAGGTTTACGTGTTATGTAACACAGTTATGCTGCAATTAATTTAAAATAACAACAGAAAGGTAATAAAAGTCAACTTATGTATGTTGAACAAAACATTATGTAATATGCAAGAAACCATAACATATTAAATGGAAAATGTCACAAAGAAGAGTGTTCGGACATGCAGAGTTTCTCTAATTAGGCAATGTAGCACATTTCTGCCGAGTTTCCCTGTGTCTGGATTAATGCTACAATGTAATACAGAATGTGCCCTGGACCTGGTCACACTGAATAATTATTTGCAGCCCAGGCACACAGCAGTGTAACACCATACAGCTTTTCATATAATGTGTTCAATGCTGATTGCTTACAATGGAAACAAATTTAAAATGTAAAATTCATTAACACTTAATTTTAATCTGCTTTTAAACAATATAATCTTGCTTTGTAATATATATATATATATATATATATATATATACACAGTATATATTTTTTTCTTTTACTTCAAAGCAAACCTGCCATGAGAGAGCTACAAGGGATAGTTCTGACCTCAGCTTTAGATACTAATAGCACAGTGGCACATACTTTTGGTTTCTCTGAACGAGGGAAAGTTTGCAATCAGTGGTGCTGGAACTGTTGATGTGTGTACTTATTCCAAGTTTGGTTTGGGACTCAGAAATTAACAATGTTTTTAGAAAGAAGACAATAATATATGTGTTTCTAGTGTCACCTGTAATATATTATATTACCTGTATTGCATAATATTATAATATTATTTTTTATTTTATTCTTATAGTTTGCCTTGTTTTTGGTCCTTGAAGCTTAAACTCCAATTCTAGCTATGTCAAAAGCTGAATAAATGAGGTTCTCACAGTTTTTTAGAAATAGAAAGACAACTATAGCTGCTATACTCACCTCCTCTCTGACATTACTGTAACTTCAGGTTAGGGTGTCTCCAAGCGAGACTTTGTAGATGAGATAGCAGATCCAGATTGATAAAGAAAGGTGCATTTATTACACTGCAGTGGAGATAATATAGCATACAAAAGTTCACCTCATGTGAGATGAACTAAGGTAATACAAAATATATATCTGTCTCTTAAGCTTTAGACTATTACATATATAGACATAAAGATACAACCGGGGTGGACTGACCATTTAGAAACTCTGGCACTGCACGAGGGCCCGGGGTCAGTAGGGGGCCCCATGAGATGCCCCTGGTACCTTTTTCATAGGCTTTTTTGAGTTTGGGCAAGGACACAGGGGCCCCATGATCCCCTATTGCCCGGGGGCCCCATGAGTTGTCAGTCCGCCCCTGGATACAACAACAGCAAGAAACTCTACTCCACGCTGGACAGGCTGCAAGCAAACACCCTGGGAAATATCTCTTACAAATCTGAGTCCCACTCTGAGTACCTTTTAATACTGTATGTCCCCTCTACTTTTCATATTACTATCCTGCGTTCCCAAATTCTCACTTCTTTTCCCCTCTGCTCCACCCCAAAACTTGTACATCTCACCCTCACTGCTACCATCTCCCTACTACTGCTCTCATCACCTCCTGCTGATATTTCACTCACCTGCTGACCCAAACACCAGGACAGCAAGGCATGTGCACTCGTGTACATCCTGCTCCCATCTTACTTTCCTCACCCTTCTTCTTCTCCTAACCTCTGGGGATATCTCCCCAAACCCTGGTCCTCCACTATTTCACCCCCACACCAGGCATGCTCTTTCTTCCGGGAATAGCCGCAATCCCCTCAATTTAATAACCGTCCCCGTGCTCCCAAAAACCACCCTCTCGTTTTCATGTGTGCTCTGGAATGCTCGCTCTGTCTGTAATAAGCTCACCTCTGTCCATGACCTTTTTGTCTCCTGCTCCCTTAACCTACTACCAATTACAGAAACCTGGCTTCAAGCAGCAGATTCTTCTTCTCCTGCAGCACTTTCCTATGGAGGTCTTGTCTGGACCCACTCACCCAGACCCAGTGGTCAGAAAGGTGGTGGAGTTGGTTTGCTTCTATCCCCACTGAGCACCTTTCAAGTCCTCCCTAACCCTCCCTCTCTATCCTTCTCTTCTTTCGAGACTCACTGCATCCAGCTGTTTTCTCCCATTTCTCTGAGGATTGCAGTGATTTACCGGTGTCCTGCTTTCTTGATGATTTCTCCGCCTGGCTACCCTACTTTCTCTCCTCTGAACTACCCTCTGTCATTCTCGGAGATTTTAACATCCTATTAATGTCAACAACCCAGCTACATCCCAACTCTTCAACTTAACCTCATCTTTTGCATTAGCACAATGTATACAGTCCTCCACTCACTCTGATGGGAATATATTAGACCCTTTTTTCTCCCATCTTTGCACTCCCTACAACCTCACAAACACCCCCTTTCCTCTCTCTGATCACAATCTCATCACCTTCACAGTCTCCTTGTCTTCAAACACCTATCCCTCCAAGCAGCAAACAATTACCTGCAGAAACCTTCACAACTTGAACCCTGCTCCTTTCCACGCTGCAACTGACCAACTCTATGACAGCATCTCTCACCTGTCCTGCCCTGACCTGGGCACTTCTGTCTACAACAGTTCGCCTTCATCCACATTAGACTCACTTGCTCCTCTAACAACATGAAGCATCAGGCCCCAACCATTACAACCTTGGCAGACTGACGACACCAGAAATCTTAAATAACATAGCCGTGCCCTGGAGTGATTGAGGCATAAAACCAAATCTCAACAAGCATTCACCCGATATACAGTAAATCTGCTTTCTTAACATACAATTCCTCCCTTCATGCTGCCAAACAAGCCTACTTTGTCATTCTTATTAATACCTTGTCATCCAGTCCTCGTCGTCTCTTCTCTACTTTTAACTCTCTACTTTCTCTACCTCCACCCAGTACCTCACTCACTGCTCACGAGATTGCAAATCATTTCAAAAACAAGATTGATGCAATTCGTAGGGGCATCGCCACTGCACAGACATCCATCCCACTTAGCATACCTTATACTAAACCTCCCTCAACACTTTCTCTTTTGACCTTGCTACTACTGAAGAGGTCACTAAGGTTTTCTCAGAAGCCCATCTTACTACCTGCCCCCTGGATCCTGTCCCCTCACAACTACTACGGTCACCCTCTTCTTCCATCCTATGCTCCATCACTCACATCTTCAATCTTTCCATCTCTACTGGTGCCTTCCCCTCCCCTCTAAAGCATGCACACATCACTCCCATACTTAAAAGCCCTCCCTTACTAAGATCCTAGACAACCGGCTGTCTAAGCTCATCTCCAAGCTCATACAGAGACCAAGTAGGCTTTGTCCCGGCCAGACATGCAGCGGATAATACCAGGAGATCTATTGATCTGGTTGACTTGGTTAACCGATCTTCCATTCCCACCATTGTATTGAGCTTAGATGCCCAAAAAGCATTTGATCATCTCAGCTGGCCTTATATGTTTATGGTCTTGGAGAAGTTTGGCTTCCGTGGCCCTTTTGTGGCAGCTTTAAAAGCTCTTTACTTCCATCCTTCCTCACAGGTCAGAATGTCCTCTTTTTTATCACCCCCTTTCCAGATGTCGAATGGTACTCAACAGGGATGCCCTCTCTCTCCTCTATTGTTTATTCTCTGTTTGGAAGCACTGGCTATTGCAATCCGGTCCCATCCCGACATACAAGGCATATTGTCTCATGGCCGTGAATACAAATTGTCCCTTTTTGCGAATGATATCCTCCTTACACTCTCGAATCCCCAAATTTCCCTCCCAGCATTGCATAAAACTTTTACAACAGTTCGGGACTCTCTCGGGTTACAGGGTTAACACCTCCAAGAATGAAGCACTCCCACTCCATATCCCACCAGCTGTCCTCTCGTCTCTTCAAGAATCATTACCGTATCGATTGTGCGCCCGTTCTCTAAAATATCTGGGTACTAACCTTACTTCCTCCTATTGTTCAATATATGACACCAACTCCCCCCCCTATTTATAGCTATTTCCAGATCCCTGAAATTTTGGGATACTCTACCCTGGGACGTATCAACGTCATAAATATGACTGTACTACCCAAACTTTTGTATTTATTTGCGACCCTCCCTGTTCCTGTTCCTATGTGCAAGCTACACTTCCTTCAGAAATCCCTTCTACATTTCATTTGGCATAAAAAGCGACGTAGAATCGCACGTAGTGTACTACTCTCTCCGCATTCTAGAGGAGGCCTAGGGGCACCGGTTATCGTGACCTATTACTATGCTACTCACCTCCGCTTCCTTACATCATGGTCCACTCAATCCCCTCCCAATCTGTGGACTGAGATAGAGTCCTTACAGTTGACCCCGACTCAACCCTGCTCTCTACTCTGGTCGTCTTCGGAGGTGGACCTTACCCCTATTCGTCTGTTCCTTGGCCCCATGCAATTCTTTATGAGTATATGGCGGAAATGTAGAACTAGGTTTGCATTGACCTCCAATTGCTCCCCACTAACTAATATCCTTTTTAACCCTAACCTTTCAGATAGTCTGGCGGTGCCCCGGATGTCCCCTTGGGTCTTGGCCAAACTCTTCCAACTGCACCACCTAGTACATCCTGTTACTCGGAAGCTGCAACCATTCTCATATCTCCAGAAAAAAGATCTGCCTTCCCAGCATTTATATATATATATATACCTCCAGATACGTCACTTTTTCTCCATGTCCCCCATTTTGACTCTTGGGAAAACTACTCCCTTTGAGCTACTATGTATACAAGGTCCACATCAAAAGGGCATCATTTCTAATATATACAAACTTCTTATGAATGCTACCCCCCACTCTAACGACACTCATCATTACATGCGCAAGTGGTCCCAGTTTTTGCAATGTGACATTGATCTTACGCAATGGAAGAAAATTTGGGATAACACATCTAAATTTTCTGTCTGTGTGGTTTATAAAGAAAACACATACAAAATTTTGATGTTATGGTACAAAACTCCCGAGGTTATCCATGTCTTTAATCCGAATGCTTCTTCCGCTTGCTGGCGTTGTGGGAAAGATTTTGGCTTCCTCTTACATATTTTTTGGACTTGTGGATCCATTGTCCCTTTTTGGGATGAGGTTTTGTCTTTTTTACAATTGTTATTGCATACCTCTCTTCCTTTTGAGCCTCTATATTTTTTACTGAGCCTGCCATTCCCAGGTCTTCCCAGAATGACCAGGAAACTCTCCACACATATTCTGACTGCGGCCAGAAGAAGCATTCCTATGTGTTGGCTAACCGCTATACCTCCTTCGATGTCAACGCTGTTTAAAATTATTGCTGATGTGAGACGGATGGAGTACCTGACTGCTATACATGCCTGCTCGACTGCTGTGTTCGAGGCAGTGTGGCACCCATGGGACAATTTCTCCTCCTCCCACCTTTCTACAAATGTACAGTTCTGATGGCCTTCCCATTGTAGCTATATGACATTATTATGTTTGTAACCATGCAGACCTCACCATCGATGTGCTCCTTTTTTCTCCTGTGTTATTTTTTGTATATATATGTGAAAATCAATAAAAATTGTTAATAAGGAAAAGCCCTCCCTGGACCCCACCAACCTGAACAACTTAAGATCCATCTCCCTGCTGCCATTTACCTCTAAACTCCTAGAATGCTTAGTCTACAATTGCCTGAGCTCCTACCTCACTGACAACAACCTTCTTGACCCTCTATAGTCTGGCTTTTGCTCACTCCACTCCACTGAAACTGCCCTACTAAAACTCACTAATGATCTACTAACAGCTAAAACAAATGACCACTACTCTATATTCTTACTACTTGACCTCTCTGCAGCTTTTGATACGGTTGACCATCCCCTCCTCCTCAAAAAACTCCACTCTCTTGGCTTCAGAGAATCTGCTCTCTCCTGGTCCTCCGCCTTCAGCGTTACCTATAATGCTGCCTCCTCCTTTTCACTCCCTCTTTCTGTAGGGGTCCCTCAAGGTTCTGTCCTTGGACCCCTTCTCTTCTCCATCTACACCTCCTCTCTTGGTCACTTGATAAACTCCCATGGCTTTAAGTACCATCTCTATGCTGATGACGCACAAATCTATCTTTCTACCCCTCACCTCACCCCTTCAGTCTCCTTTCACATTACTAACCTACTAAGCGACATATCGGCATGGATGTCACTCTACTTCCTCAAACTCAATCTTTCCAAAACTGAGCTCTTAGTATTCCCCCCAGTCCGTAACCCCTCCCCTGACTTCTCCATCAAGATCAATAACACAATCATCAGTCCCTCCCCTCATGCCAGGGTACTAGGTGTAATCCTAGACTCCCATATGTCCTTTCAGCCCCAAATCCAATCACTGTCCAAATCTTGTAGACTTCACCTCCGCAACATTTCCAAGATACGCCTGTTCCTAACCTCGGAAACCACTAAGCAACTTATTCACTCCTTTGTTATATCTCGCCTTGACTATTGTAACTCCCTCCTTATTGGCCTACCTAATCGCAGGCTATCCCCTCTTCAGTCTATCATGAATGCTTCTGCCAGACTCACCCACCTTACTAACCGCTCTGTATCTGCCACCCCTCTCTGCCCACGCGACCTCCTGCTCTCTAGCTCCCTTGTCTCCTCCTCCCATGCTTGTCTCCAGGACTTCTCCAGAGCTTCCCCCATCCTCTGGAACGCTCTACCCCAATTTATCAGACTATCGCCTACTCTGCTCACTTTTAGGCAATCTCTGAAAACCTATCTCTTCAGGGAAGCCTATCCTGCACTCAGCTAATAATGGAACTTTCTACTCTTACAACCAGTCCATCCCCCACAGTTACTACCTTTTGTACCACTAGCCCCTCCCTCCTAGATTGTAAGCTCCAAGGAGCAGGGCCCTCCTATCCCTCTTGTATTGAACTGTATTGTTGCTGTATTGTCTCCCGTTATATTGTAAAGCTCTGAGCAAACTGTTGGCGCTATATAAATCCTGTATAATAATAATAATAAAGTCCGGGCGTGATCGTACATAAATTCAAGCGTGGTCATACGATTTTGATCCAATCAAATCTTCATATGCTTAACAGCAAACTCAGAGTTAAGTGCAGGTTAATAGCACATGATCAGTCCAAAATAGCATCCATCATGACAGTTGCTGGTTCAAACTGGTTTGACCATAAGATGCTTTTCTTTTCCTTGAAAGAGAAAGTTAACATTTTCTAGCCGGCTAGGTTTGTGTCTCAGACATATACTTCAAATCACATTTCCTGAGAAGAAAAAAAGGAACTGCAATAAAAACTCTTATACATATTAGAACATTAATTATCAGACCCCTATTTTTCTACTCATTACTCTCCACAAAGTTACCAATCCAATCTAGGGGTACTGCAATGCTACTCCTCAAATTATTTCCTCGGAGCCCAAGGTGTAAAGACTCTGCCCCCCGATCCTGGGCTCACAGAAAAAGTGCTGCAGAGAGTGGCACCAGCATATAGTATCAACCACCAGTGGAGGAAAGAGAGGGTGAAAAAGACCTGTGACATCACTGGAAAAAGACACCTGGAATAAATGAAGGTACCGTATTTTTCGCCGTATAAGACGCACTTTTTCTTCCCCAAAACTGGGGGGGGAAATGTCAGTGCGTCTTATGGAGCGAATATGGAGCGGCCGGTCTGGTATTTCCACCGCGGCCGTGTCAGAATACCGGGCCGGCCGCTCAGCTCTGCAGCGGGACCTTACCTGTTCCTCTATCCAGCGGCGTGCTGTCTTCCCGGCTTCTGTAGTGTGGGCACTGGGCATGACAGCCGGGTGCCAAGTGCGCATGCACAAGAAGTGGTGCTTTTTGTGAATGGTAAGGCGGTACCTGGGACACATGACAGATCCTAGAAGCCGCCGGACCAATCACAAAGCGCAAGTGCTTCTCGCTCATGCGCACTGGGCACCCGGCTGTCATGTCGAGCGCCATTACAGAAGCCGGGAAGACAGCGCGCGGCTGGATCGAGGAACAGGTAAGATCAAACAAAAACTCTGCGGAAGTAAGAGCTGGTACCTGTCAAATTCATGTACTCGCTCCCCACCTCCCCAAAGGTCAGCAGTCATCTGTACTGTCCGCAGTCTCTGGTCATCCCTGTGCTGTCCGCAGTCTCTGGTCATCCCTGTGCTGTCCGCAGTCTCTGGTCATCCCTGTGCTGTCCGCAGTCTCTGGTCATCCCTGTGCTGTCCGCAGTCTCTGGTCATCTCCTGTACTGTGTCTGCAGTCCATTAGTTCAGAATTTTTTTTTCCTGTTTTCTGCCTCTAAAACCTAGGTGCGTCTTATGGTCAGGTGCGTCTTATACGGCGAAAAATACGGTATATACAGTAGGAGGAGTGGGGGGGGGATCGGGGCACAAAGGATCGGGGGATAACCCAAGCCCAGAATTTAACATTAAGGGGAATCACTCAAGAATTTGCAAAAATAATGGAATAGTTTGTTTTTAAATTGTTTTAACAGTGCATCCCTTTCACTTTGTCTCATTAAATACTTACAGTACCTATGTGAGGGCAGAAGTATTTACTTTGTATCAGGCTGGAAGCCAGTACCACTTTCTGTTATCAGCACTGGGATAAAGCAGAGCATAAAAGAGCCTGACACAGTGCAGACAGTTTTGTTTGGGAAGGTAAGAATACTGGAAAGCAGTTATGACAGAATATACAGCTTTACTATTATAGAATTTTAAGGTCTTGCTCACAGCAGGCATACTACTGCATTCACCCATGCGAGGGCTGTGTTTACCCACACAGAGATGTGTGTGTCATCTATCCCTTTTTTACATTCTGCGTTATTAATTCTCCTTTTATATAATCACCATGTGCAGATAACCATCCACTGGCAATAATATGCACTCACTTTTTTAATAGACCTCACAAGTAAGTATAAGGTACTTGCACCTCGTAGTGGAGTCACCTATACCACACATGTGATGGCGTCCTCCAATCCACTGGTGCTTCTCAATTCATCTCCATCCTTTGCAATCCTTTGGTGAAAATTTGTAATACACTCAGAATAAAGAAGGAAATATAGTGCTCTCTGCGTAAAAACCAACATTTATTACTTACAATTAAAATAACACACAGTATACAGGCTTGTATTTTTGAAACCATTTAATAAAATGGCTGACCGAACCTTCCAATTTGTGCAGCGTGATGTCACCGGCTCCTCCCTACACATTATGTCATTTGATCATGTGACTTCCCTGATGAAGTTATATGATCAAATGACATAATGCACCACTTGATACTGAATTATTAACACAGAATGTAAAAAGGATTGATGGCACGATTGGATTATTGCACAAAATGGATATCTATGAAGGTATATGAACACTTGGGACTCTCTTGTGCTTTATCACAGTAAATGGTGTTGATTTTTTAAGATATATTGTTTGATATAAACGCATATGATATATGCATGTTTATTAAAAAAAATAAAAAATTGATGGATTTTATGTGAAGTCTTTATAATAATGCAAGGTATATGATTTTATGTTTTATCATTAGGAGTATTTGTACTGCGCGGCACTTATTAATTTATATTGTATATGTAAAGATTTAAAGTTCTGGTACAAAACTTCATATGTTCTACACTATTTCTTTCTGGATGTTCTGGATAGGCATGCTACTCCTTATTTTCTAATTTTGCCCCAGAATACAGACTTTCTGGGTCTCTCTACAGTGAATCTTGGAACAGGTCCTTAATGTAACGGGTCTAAGGGCAAAGAAACATAATCTTCTGGGGTTACCTTTTAGAGACTTACCTAAAAGTTCTAAAAAACTCAGTGTCCACATTCTAACAGAGGCCAGGAGATTGATCCCATGTTATTGGAGATACAGAGATTCCCTCGCAGACTAAGCTTCTTTCTGTTATAGCAGAGGTGAGAGCCTTGGAACATCTAGCCTCTATTTCTGGAGATTTCTTAGATCTTTTTAATAAGACTTGGACACTTTGGGATACCTCTCCATTTTGGTTATACCCCCTTGCTGTCACCTCCTCTTCACAGGACTGGACTTTCTCTTTAGCAAACACTGCAGAACAGGTCATTTAACCTTTACAATATGTCACATTGTTCTCCTTATTTCTAACCATATTTCAGATTATTGTATAATCTGCTTCCCCTCTTATGTATGTTCATTATTTCATATTCAGGCTATAGGGCATCTTGACCAACCTTTGTTGGTTTGATTGGTTTTTTTTTTTTACTGGCTCATAAGTTCTTTTTTGTTTTCTTTAGAGGTTTTCATAACATGTATTTTCTGATAATATTAATAATAATGTTGGAAGCAGTTACTGCATTTTCTGTTATGGAGTTCTAACATTCAGATGTTACTAATATCCTCAGGCCATTTTGATGCCTTATGAGCCTTATGTAATGGGTGGCGATCGAGTGAGCTCACCAAGCCTTAGTTGACCATCGTCCTTTTTGACTTCCAATGGGTTTCTCTTTTGTAATGTTATTTGTCAATGTTTTATTGGCACATTTGAAATATTTGACTTATACCATTACCTCAGGTATGTGTAAATATTTGGTAAATCTGTATGTTACATCAAATATCTCCTTCATTTGTGCTTGTTTTGCCATGTTTGTGTTTTGTAACACTTGATAAAAGTGTAAAATAATAAAAAAAAGCTAGCTATAAGCTGGGGTGGTTGCTGTTTTTGTAAAGCTGCCCAGGAATACATCAGTGAGAGAATTACCCTGACTTCCTGTTTGGCTAATGATGGCTTCATTAGAAAGAAAGTGTGGTAATATTTGCTGTTGGGAGAGAAATAAAAGTCTGTCAATTTTTTTGGCTTTTTACTACACTACAAAAGAGAAGAGTTTTATTCTGTCTGTATTTTTGTTGGAAAATTACTCTCAATACATTTCTGGTTAAACATTGTTAGCAGGACAGGAAGTGAAGGAAAATCTCTCCAATGGAGCCCATGTAACCTGATTGGGACTGTAGCCTTACTACTACTACTCTAAGACTAATAAAAGAAAAATTGTCTAAACACTTTAACTTTACATTGAGTAAACATACTGGGATGTGTATTCACATTTTAGTTCTCCTATAACCAGAATCAGATTGCATTATATTCAGTTTGGCAGCTCAGTTTGAAGAAAGATGGAGTTCTCCTTTAACCAGTTTCCGACTGCGCTATAGCCAAAAGACAAAGGGCACAGCTGATCACATGACTAAGGAAAGGGCCAATCACAGCCGCTTTTACCATGTGACCAGCTGTGTCCAATCACAGCTGATCACGGGGTAAATAGGAAATGCCTGTTATCAGCAGTCCTCTCCCTTCACGCTGACAGAGAGAGGAGAGCTGGTAAGCAGCATTTTGCAGGGGGACATCTACACTGATCATCAGGGCACTGATCATCAGTGTCCTGGTGATCAGTTTAGCCCCATCAGTTGAATCAGTAACCATCAGTTGAATCTGTGCTCATTAGTGCCGCCTAACAGTGCCTATCAGTGTCATCTAACAGTGCCCATCAGTGCTGCCCATCAGTGCCGACTATCAGTGCAGCCTCATCCGTACCCATCAGTGCAGCCTATCAGTGCCCATCATTGAAGGAGAAAAATAACTTATTTACAAAACTTTATAACAGAAACTTTGAAAAACTTTTTTTTTTTACAAAATTTCAGGTCTTTTTTTGTTTGTTTTGCAAAAAATAAAAACCCCAGTGGTGAATAAATACCACCAAAATAAAGCTCTATTTGTTTAAAAAAAATTATAGAAATTTAGTTTGGGTACAGCAGTGCATGACTGCGCAATTGTCATTCCAAGTATGAGAGCGCTGAAAGCTGAAAATTGGTCTGGGCATGAAGGGGGTAAAAGTGCCTAGTAGGCAAGTGGTTAAAGATGTCATCTTAGACTATCTACAGAAATTCTGTGATATTAAATTGCACCACAAGGATATTGTATACGTGCATACCATGAAAACCTGGTATAGCACACTTGTACATCTTTGAGCACAGGCCTATATTGTGCTACTGAGAGGGGTTTGGTGCCAGGAGAATTGAATGCCTGTCCGTTATATTAAAAATGTAGTTTAATATAAAGCAAAAAACTGGAGATGAACAGCACGGTCATGTGAAAATGTTCCCTGGCAGCCTTATGATATATTTGACATTAAGAATCAATGATCTTTGTATGAAGGTATTTTCTAGAGCATTGAGTCAGTCATATGGTTTCAAGCTGTGTGTTTCTATATAAATAACAGACTTGCTTACAAAACGATCCCCAATTGCTTGTAGCTTTACCTTTTTCAATTGGAATATAACAAACAACAGTGAAAATTCCATGTCTTAAGGAAAAATCATAGGGATGAATAAATGCTATAAATAATAGTGGAAATTTAAAAGGCAACATTAACAAATAATAAAAGAAAAAAAAATGTGTCTAACCAGTTAAGACTGTTTTCACAGAGAATCGAAGCTCAATGCTAATATTGCTATAATTATATATTTTTTATACCAGCAAGCTAACACTAATTATGCTTTACACATTAATATAGAATCATATTGCACTGTTATAATATATGACACTTCACAATCTTCTTCATCTTTATGCTTGATGAGCATGCACTGGTATGTATGCCCCATGTGTTAGATTATGGCAGCTAAGCATGCAGTTAAAGTGGAACTTTAGTCAGAAAATTAAGTTCTGCTAGATCACTTCATAGTGGCCCCTTTGGCAGGTATAGCAAATGTAAAACATTATAAACAAGTACCTATACTGTTTAAAATCCAGTAATTCACTGTCTCACCCTGCTCTGCACATGCTTAGTTGCTGTCTATTTTTTGGAACTGTGCTGAATATCTGTCAGGAGCCGCCACGATCCGCGGCTCGGCGCAGGCGCACTGTGCCCGTTCACGCTAGTGTACAGGCACTAGGTCCTGGCCGGCCGCAGCGGAGACAGAATCTGCGCATGTGCACTCGAAGCCGCTGGTGCGTGCCTAGCACCAATGACAGCGCAGGGCGCGGTATTTAAACCGCCCTGCACTGACAGGAGTTGCCGTTTGGTCTCCCTGTGTTCCTGATTTGCTGTTCGTGATTCCTGATTGTTGCTGACCCGGATTGTTCCTGACCTTGCTGTATTCTCCTGCTCTGACCCCTGGCTTGCCTGACCTCCCTCCTGGATGCCCCCTATTGGACCTGATATTCTGTTGCTGACCTGGCGTGTGACCCGACCATTCTCTGCCCGCTGCTTTGTACCGCACTGCTCCCACGGCTACCGACTCGGCTTGTCTGACTACGCTCCTGCTCATCCATCCATCCACCTCGCTCTGGCATATCCACCTCTTCACATCAGGCTCTCCCCCTGCAGAAACCTCTGGTGGATCCCTCTACCACGGGAGGGTGCACTCAGGAGCCGCGACCTGGTCTCGATTCGCTCCAAGTCCATCCCCACCATCAGGACCCTGGTGAACAAGCGTACCGGGCTTAGACTCCGCGCTCTGGGGAAACCTAACCAGTGGGCCACTAGAAGTACCGCCAGGCGGTTCATTACAAAATCAGAGCCACTAGAGGTCAATATACTGACAGCCTAAATATTTGCTGCTGCTCAGGGTCTCTGGGTTTCAGAAAAATGGCAGCCTCCAGCAAGAAGAAACAGGGACAATGCTGGAGGCAAGTTACAACAAACTGTAATTTTGGTAGCATAATTATTATTGTGGAGAGTATGTTCCTTGCTTAAGAACATTATTATTATCACGTTGTTATCGGTAAAGTTCCACTTTAGCCTCCAACGCCGCATGGTAAGCCCGAGTGTAGCTCAGGGTAAAATTTCAATACCAAGAGCGGTAACCCCGAGCTACACTCGGGCTTACCATGCGGCGTTGCTCAAGGGGTCCCTGCAGCACTTACCTTGTCCTTCGCTCCCGCGATGTGTCCCCTGCAGTGTCCCCGGCCATCTCCTCAGGCCGATGCCGGCATCCGGCTTCCGTGTTCCGGTCCCTGTGACGTCGGGACATACGGGCGCCGGCGGGAAATTTGAAATTTTTAAAAAATGTCATTTTTGCTGTCATTGCTGTTTCAATGCATTTCACATATATTTTGTCCCTACTGCTTTGTCCTGTGCCCTGCCTGCATTTTGACTGTTCTTTCTGCCTGGAAACTTAGAAAAGTCCATTGGGTCCAAAAAGCATCCCTTTACGTCAAAAGCAGTTTTAGAACAGCGATAGTAAATCAGAACCACTTGGAGAATTGAGTGATAATGATTCGTGGGGAAATTTGTCATCAGACACTGAAAACGATTTTGTGACTTTGCTCAGCGATGTGCGAATTTGCCTCTGTATTTCAAATTTCACTGTTTTTGGTTTGATTATATTATTGAATTAAATGTATTATTATTATTATATTATTATTTTTTATGATTATTTATTACATTTTAATTTATGATTTCGTGTTTCAAGTTTTATCAGGGATGTTTACTAGACTCTTGTTCGTACAGATTTCAGTGAGTTATTCCTACAAATTACAGCCTACAATAAAAAACTACATATTTCCATGCAAAAAAATGGTACCGCTTTCAGCACAAAAAATCGGAAAGAATCATACCGCCGAGGAGGTTAATGCAGTGAAGTACAGTATTAGGTAATAGATTGATTGGTCAAGACCTATGAGGTCAGAAGTCATGAAGTGTATTTGAATGAAACAAAGCTTAAGGCAGACAATGAGGAAGAACCAGTGAAAAATGGAGTCACAGACAGGACATAAAGATCAGATTGCTAGCACTCAGAGTGCAATGAATAATGGGTGCCAGGTACAGGGAAATGTACCCTTAAATAAACCAGACTACCAGTTAGGATTGGTAAGATAACCAGATGCACGTGATTCTGTACATGCCATAGCATAGGAGCATATGCCTTCCAATGTGTGAATGTGCATGGGGTGTTTGACAACATAAACCCTGTATGCTAATACATTGAAGAACACAATTAGGTGAAAAAAGGAGGAAAGAAACAATAGACATACAAACAAAATACAATTTTGTTTCATTAACACAACTGTATACAAATTGCTAAAAGACAGAAATTAACCCTGTACCAACACCTGTTAATTACTGCTGATATTTTGTGTTGGAATCACCTATAGTTAAGAGGAAAAGTACCAACTGTTTATTGGACAGCAAAACAACAGCCAAGCAATGGATAACACAGAAGATAGGTTTGTGCAGAAGGATGACAGAATGTAAAGATTAAAAATGGATAGACCTGGACTACCAATGAAAATACATGATCTAAACCTATAGTAAATATATTCCTACAGCTTCTAATTCTCAAATATCTCAGGCCCCAGAACATTATTTAAATCACACCATCAATAGAGAGAGCAGTTACTCTGGTATAGGGGTTACACAAATTGAACACTTGTGATAAAAGGAGTTGAGCTTAGCGATAAATCCAATTTTAAAAAATGTAATGTCCAAAAAGGAAAGAAGAATGGGCTGACCTTTTTTGGTGATTTCAGAATGCCATTATAAGATTCTTTCAACATTCTAAACATTAGCTGCTTCTAATATGATGCCCAGTGGAATGTAATCAAGCAGGCAATGATGGACAAGAAAGCAAATTGTTAATAGAATGTAAGAGGGGGAAGCCAATCACTTTTGTATTACCTCCACTCATGGGACCGTGGCAAACCTCAAAAGGTCTTTTGGTCCAGACATACTACTATACTATATGGGCTTACCTGTAACAGCTGTTGCCTGTGGATGTCTGTTTCTCATGGATGTCAGTTAACTGCCTTATGAAGAGCTTAAAGTAACTTATAAAAGACAGAGAAGTGTGTCATTAGTTCAGAACAAAGGAAGAAAGCTGACACAAGTGTATCTGACCCTCTTTCCTATTGTTTGGGTCCTAAGTTAGGTGGTTTAGTCCCTTCTATGGAAGGAGAAAGTGTAATTGTATTAGTTTTATGGTCAATTAAAGCTGTTAAGGCTGGGTTGAATTTATTGGTGAAATGTAATGTTCTTACTCATTGCAAGTATTAATTTAGCTTTAGTCATGATTTATATAATAATAACAACATTATTATTTTTTTTAAATCTATCATCAAACCCACATCAATGGGCTGTGACCATTTTCAATCTATTAAGTTGTATTGTGTTTTATTAATTAAATTGGAGGTCCTGCGTATGGTCCCAAAATTAATCCCAATGTAATATCATCAGTTTTTCAGAAAGATGATGCCTGAAAAATAAACCACTGTTTATTTTTGATCTGCAAGACTTTCTCTTCTGTGTTAGACATGTCAGCAGTAATTCTGAGACACAGTTCTAGCATCTGAGACAAACACACACATGTCTACGATGTCTTAGTGCTCAGGCCTGGAAGACACTGGAGAGGATACTTGCCAGAAACAAACAATGTTGCAGTACTTAACTCTACTACAGAGGTACGTATGAATCTGAGTTGGGAGGTATTAGAATAATTCAAGAAGGGCTAGGAGAAGATTAGAGGATTTTAGAATAAAAACACTGGTGATTATGTTGGAAACTCTATTTAAATTGCCTTTATGTTTTTTTGAAATTCATTGTGACCAGATTTAGAAGGCTTTTCATGATAAAATGTAGAAAGAATAGAACATATTGCATATATGGCAAATAGATTCCACATTTTTTTAAGCCTCATATTCAAGCCTAGTCAAAAACAATGTTACCCCGCCAAAACGAAAGATAACAATTAGAGCATACAGATTGTGTTATCATAATAAGTTTATGGCAATTGCTTATATTGGCCTGGAATATTTTTTGAAAGTGATAGCAGTAGTTTTTTTTTTAATTTTAGCCAAGTTGTTTTTGTATGGAATTTAAGAGGGAGACATTTAAGATAAAAGTAATCTATTGAGCTATGTTAATAGTACTATTAAGAGAGCTATTTTACAACAACAGCTAAGAGGGGAATAAAAACACATTGAATCATGGATCCCCTGTTTAGGATTAATTATATGGTATACTATGCATATTTAATTCGTGAACCAGTAGCTGAATACTTTGAAAGCAGTTTGTACGCTGTCTTTCACTGTTAAGTGTTATTGAAGTATGACACATGTAACCCAAATTGCTTTATGGGGGTCCTTGAAAAACTAATGTGGTCTTAATAAGGTCCAAATACTGTATCTGTCCAATTCTGTAACATAAGAATTGCCTTAGAAACAGGTGGCTCCCATATATTTCTTATGAGAAGCTGCTGACCCTTTGTCATTGCTTCCAGCCACATTCTTTTTTTAAATATTTTTTTCTTTTGGCTGGTGATGTTAATTAGGTCTGCAATATCTGCTCACTGAAGTGGAGTGGTGTATTGCAGGAATTCTCCATTGTGACTATGCCATCTGGTGCTAGACCGGCACTCTCTCACTGCATTGAGTAAAAAGTTTAAGTGTAGAGTATCTGTCCTTTCCTGGTGTTATTTTATCTTCTAATGTGGTTGCAACCTTTGACCTCTTCACCCTGTTTTTTATTTTTATTTTAGAGGACCTAAATGAGATTCTACAATCCGATTAAACCCTCTATGGTCAGCTCAAGACTTGTATCTGTCTATTTAGTTTAATTTATTAGTCTGCGGGGAATGAAGGATTTAATTTGCTATGGGGCCCATGGCATACTTTTGTATTTCGTTGACCAGACCTGAAAAACAAATTACAATACCTCCTATTAAGTGACTCTTATGTTCTGATAATATCTTCTTGCATTACAAGGATTGTTGATTTTGTCCAATCATCTATATACTTAATTCTTTTATATTTTAGATACTTGTTCAGCGTTCTCAGTGCTCTGTTAAAATATCTGTCCAGTAAGCTGTCACAGTGTAATTTAATTAGCTTTCATCACCTATGATCTTCCAGTCATTAACAGATATCTAAAATCAAATCACGCACTACTGCAAACATCAAGACTACAATATTATAATCATATATTGATGTATTTAAGCACGACTTTGCCCTGAGTTTGATATTTTAAAAAGCAAAGTTTTAATGACATTGCTTGCCAGAAGATTTTTCAAAAATATAATCTGCTGTAATTCTAAAAGCCCACAAAAGGATAACATGGTAATCAATCTAATGGAGCAAAGATCAAAACATGTACAGCAGAATTCTTACAGATTTTTTAAAGAAATTGGTCTATGCATATATTAACATTTTCTTAAGACATGGTCAATTTGTAAACTCACAGCTGTTCCTAAATACAAATTAGGTTGAAATAAACCTACCAATAGACTCGTGTCTGAACAGACTAATATGCTAAATTCTCATATGCTCTATGTTATAGATGAGTGCTCAAAGGAATTAATTACTTTTCTGAGCTATACAAGATGTCACCAGATCATTCTGAAAAAGTTTTACCTCTAATTTGTAGAACATTTGTAGTATTTGTAAAGATCCCTTGGTGGGATCATCTACAAGCGCCCCATTCCTCCCAGCCAAATAAAAAGGATAAAATGGATAACTTACAGTGCCACTTCAAGTCATTGGGGTTTATTAAGGCAACTACACCATTCCCTTTGAAAATGAAGTTTCTCCCTGCAAAGGAATATTTCCTAGAGTTTGGTGAATGTAGTGAAACTTCATTTTTCAAAGAATACCCAGTCACAAGCAAGGAAAAAATAAAATATTTTAGCTTGTACATGATTGGATGATGGAGATCAGCAGAGGTTCACCTCATTTACTAAGCCTGGGGGAAAATTCCTTTGCAGACTGCAACTGCATTTACAAAGAGAAAAATCTATTTGTTTAGTAAATCAACCCCTGTGCACAGTATGTCTGAGAAGCCCTAAACACTCATCTTCCTCCAGAGCAAAGCTGTGAGGGCCACTTAATCTGTTTGGTTTATCTTCAGCATGAACTTGTAAAAAAATAATGGGGGGCGCATGTGCAGCGCCATGGAGGCCAGCCACATGTAGCAAGAGCTCCATCCCTGCTTTGGGCTTTGCCTGCTCCCTGGGGCCAATCTAACCCTCGTTTTTTCACCACAATCACCTCCAGGAGATACCTATTGAGGACACAGGAGCTCTGCAGCATGTCACAAGATGGCGCCGAAGCAGCATCCCCATCCTGTTTCACAGAGGACACAGCAGCCCAGCCCTCTGCACAGAATAGTGAATATTCACAGCAGCTTACAAAGGGGGACTTGGAATCTTGCTTGGAATCTTGTCTGGAGACTATGTATACTAAATTGGCCACTAAATGTCCATCTGAACTACATAAAAGCACGAATGTCCTTTTGCCGGAAATAGCTGCACTTGGGTCCAGAACGGATCATTTAGAAACAAAGAATGATGAACTCAGCTTGGCCTATGGCAAGTTCTCCAGGGATCATGACATTTTACATGCTTTACACAACTACAGGTGCAGGTGAAAGATATTGATAACAGGAATCACAGGAATAATCTGCGCATCCGTAGGGTCCCTGAGACAGTAACGGATCTTTCAAAAATGCAGGAGATCACATCTGCCTTACCCTCAGCTCAAATTCGCTACAAATGGGGCTTTTCCTTTAAGGTGATTATTCCACATAATGGAAGCACATATACGGCTGCTACTCCTCTTGAAGGGTAAGAAATCCTGGTGAAGTTGGGCCTAGTGGATGCTCCCACACCTCAATGCCTACCCTCAACCCCCCGGGTATCTCGTATTTGGAACACTCCATCTCCACGGCA
This sequence comes from Staurois parvus, assembly GCF_062004578.1. Lineage (NCBI taxonomy): Eukaryota > Metazoa > Chordata > Amphibia > Anura > Ranidae > Staurois > Staurois parvus. The sequence continues at coordinate 15,586,560 of NW_028317802.1, forward strand.
TGATAGGAGGAGAGTCAGACAAGAAGCGGGATGATGAGGATTTTTGCATTTGTTTATTCTCCTCCACCTTGATCACCTATTGAGACATGCCATTGATGCATTATTATTAGTTGTATCCATTTATTCTGGGTTAACTGCCTAGATACCCTGATGTGCGACATGTTTTATATGGGTTATTAGGCCTTTATTTTTGACCTGCAGGCTGAGTCTGCGGAAGCTGTCGATGTGCTACCCCACCCTGTTGCCAGGCATGGTCTGAGATGTCACTGCCCTGTTGTGGAGTGGCCTCTCTGCTCTCCGTTTCTTGTGGCATCAGGGTCTGGGCCCTGTGGGTCCTTTAAAATGATGGTTCTCTGTTTTTTTGGGTGAGGCAGCTCGCCTACATGATCCATGGTTTGTTTTTCTCTCTTTAGTTATAGGGGCTGCTCGGGCCCTGCCTCTGTCGTTTTATGTTCTTGCTTTTTTATTTTGGTACATGATGGTAGTCATATGTTCTTGCTTTTTTATTTTGGTACATGATGGTAGTCATACGCAATTTTGTGGATCTCCTTGCCACATATATGTGGCTTGGATATTTCATAAAATGATACGGTGAGACTTCACCCTCCTGGTTGAGGAACCGGGTACTCAACCTTTTTAGACCAAGTTTTCCTGATATAGAATTTATTGGTATGATAATGTTGTTAGGTGCTCTATTTCTGGTGTTTAGACATGGTGATTCATTGCATTTCACATAACGTCCAAGGTTTTAATTCTCCAAATAAGCACAAAACAGCCTTCTTCCAGTCTAGGCGGCTAGGGGCGAAGATTCTTCTACTACAAGAGGCCCATTTCACAGGGGCTAAACATCCAACATTTTTCCACAGATCATATAAGCAAGGGTTTTATACCTTACATTCCACCAAGAGCAGGGGGGTGGCGATCTTTCTTCATAACTCGTTTCCATTGGAGGTACAACAGGTCTATCGTGACCCTGAGAGCAGGTTTATTATTATCAAGGGCACCCTTTTGGTTTGTGAACTTACAATAGCCAATATTTATGCACCAAATTCAGCTCAAGCCACCTTCTTTTCGTACTTTTTTGATGTTCTTGTCCCCCCATTTATTGGTAGATGGTGACTTTAATTTGGTAGCCAACCCTTTATTGGATAGGAGTTCTTCCTCACTTTCTTCTCCAGCCTTCTCTAAATCTCTTACTAAAAGATTGGCGTTGTTCCAGCTGGTCGACTCCAAGAGGGCACATAATGTGGGAGCTAGGAATTATACATTTTATTTCCATCTGCATGACTCTTTTTTTTTTTGTTTACAAATGTTTTTATTTTTCAAGGGTAGACTGTATAACAACAGTACAGTTACAAGTAATGCGTACATTGATAACAAGGCACATTTGAAAAGTACATTTCAGAAGAGTACATATGCGTAAAAAAGATAGATAGGGAGGATAAGAAAGAGAAAAGAATTTAAGAACATGAAGAATGTATACGATAAAGTGAGTTGAAAGACACATCTGTCAATAGCATATGCCAAATAACCTTCAAACGGAATGCTTTTTAGTCATGTAATGAATGTCTATGAACCTTCCATGATTCCCATTTTTTATTAAAAAAAGTGCATCTTGTCCAGCAAAGTATAATGAATACGCTCCATGTGCATCACAGCATCAACTCTATATAAAACATAGGTCAAGGGTACCGTGGTGGATTTTCAATGTAGGGCAATAGCCCATAAAGTGGCAATACAAATGGTATGTATCAATCTCATAACAGGATATGAGCTCCCAATAAACAGGACTGTATAGTCAGACATATCGGGGCACCTACCAAGGAAGCAGCTACCTCCGATATCCTACGCCAAACCAAGGATGTAGATGGGCAAGCCCAAAACATGTGAACCAATGTACCTGTGAGGCCACAGCACCGGAAACATAAAGGGGATGTTTGTGGGTACAGTACATGTAGTCTTGATGGGGTATAATACCATCTGGTGAATACCTTGAGGGCAGTCTCACGGACAGAAAGGGATCTCGAACTCTTACATATGTTATCCACCATAGAATCCCATTCCTCATCTGTGAAAGTGATACCACTATCCTCCTCCCATCTTTGTCTATATAAAGGGGGCGTGGGAGAGAAACTGATCAAAAATTGATGATAAAGATCTGAGTTAAGCCCCCTACCCCTAGGAGAGTCATGGCTAATGCGTTCAAAGAATGAGATCGGAGAGGAGGGTATGAGGCCAAAATGTGACTGAAAAAAATGTCTAATCTGTCGATAACGATGGTACTCGCGAAGCGGAACCTCAAAAAGTACTGGCAGCATATCAAAAGTAATATAAGATCCTCCCCTTTGAAAATCCATCTGCATGACTCTTATGCTAGGTTGTGTTACATATATTGCTCTCCGATCCTTCCGGCCAACTCCACAAATGTGGGTATATGTTTGTGTTCTTAGTCGGATCATAATATTGTGGTGTTATCTATTACCTTTATAGGTCTAGCTTCTACTCCCTACTCATGGCAGTTGAATGACTAGATGCATACAGATACTATCTCCCGTCAAGAAGTAGCTACCTCAATCCAAGAGTATTTTCAACTGAACTATACTCCTGATACCTCCCCTGCTGTGCTCTGGGTGGCCCACAAGGCGGTTCTCTGAGGCCGCCTTATTTCAATGACAGCAGCCAGGAATAGGGATCATTGAAATGAATTCAGAAGCTCACTAGGGAATTAGAAACACATTATAGAACTCATGTAGGTAACCTGTCCCTTTTGAATAAGGGTATGATATCACAAAGCGTTTAGAATTGAATACCCTACTGTCCCAAAAAACTGAAAAAGCTTTACGTTGGTCTAAGGCGGGTGTCGGCAACCCGCGGCTCCAGAGCCGCATGCGGCTCTTTTTCACCTTGGCTGCGGCTCCGGAGCACACTGCCCACCAGGTGACAGGCAATAGGGCAGCAATAGGCAAACTACGGCCCGGCGGACCTTTTAATCTGGCCCGCGGAGCTAGGCTCCCGCTAGGCTCCTCTCACAGTCCGCCCTGAAGACCGGTGTAGCATGAAAATCTGTCTCCTATGAGGATCTGTCCCCCTCGCCGGAACACAGCGAGAGGAACGCGCGGAGCAAAGGTAAGTGAATTGACACATGGGGGACTTGGGGACTTAATATGGGGGCTGAATTAATATGGGGGGTGAATTACTATAGGGGGGATGAATTACTATATGGGGGATGAATTACTATATGGGGGATGAATTACTATGGGGGATTAATTACTATATGGGGGATTAATTACTATATGGGGGATTAATTACTATGGGGGATGAATTACTATGGGGGATGAATTACTATATGGGGGATGAATTACTATATGGGGGATGAATTACTATGGGGGATGAATTACTATATGGGGGATGAATTACTATGGGGGGATGAATTACTATGGGGGATGTATTTTCAGTTTTAAAAATGTGGCTCTCAAAATAAATTTCAATCGTGGTTTTGGCGAGATTTGGCTCAGTTGAAAAAAAAGGTTGCCCACCACTGACCTAAGGCTATGATTGTGATTATGACGATACACTGTGGCCCTGATTAACCCTTTGCTTACTGGGCCCTTAAACCCCCTTCATGACCAGAGCGCTTTTTGCAATATATGCAGTGTCGGATTTGTTTTAAATGTTGCAATGGTTTTGCGGCTCCCAGTCTTTTTTTCCCTCTCGGAAACGGGTCCAAGTGGCTCTTTATGTCTTTTTTTTTTTTTTTTTTTCCAAAAAAAGTTTTATTGAAGTAAGAAAGACAAAACAGATCATAGACAGATACGGATCGCAGTCCGTGCACATCTTCATATATGTTCTCCCGTATCGCAGACGGGAATAGGACATTAGAATAGATTTTAGATCAACATGCATCCAATTCCCACAGTAAAGCATATGCAAAAAGTATAACCATAGTAATACTATTTACCGTCTGTAATTTTCGATAAATATGGTATACATTAGTCTCTATGTAGATAGAGCTCAAGCATCAAGACTATGAGGTGCAAGACAAACGTATTATCTCAAGGCACAGATGTCTGCTATATCCGTATCCAAAAATCGTGGGTTAGTTTTCTAAAGTATTATCACACTTGTACATCTAAGAGTGTTCTGATCCTTGTAAAAAATATTGCTATTTAGAATATGAGAAAAAGGGTTGCTAAAGGGAGAAAGAAAAGAAAATAAAGAGACTCGAGTGGAAATGGAAAAGGAGTATGGGAAGTAATATCAGAGTGAGGTGGAGTGGGACAAGGAAGACAAATAAATAGGGGGAAAGAAGAAAAAAAAAAAAAAAAAAGGGGGTGGGGAGGGGGAGTTGAGGATTAGAATTAAATAAGTATAACTAAGCCAATCACACCACATAGTATCGACCTGGTTATAACAGATGCTGTCTTAAATTAAGGTTATAATCTCTCTAAAGCCCGGTAAAGTCCAGTAAAGGAATTATTCCTGAGGTGAAAGTTCTAGAGGCTTTCCAGGTTTCCAAATCTTCTCGCTCATTCCTTCATTAAGCCATGATAAGTCTCAGTAGATAGGAAGTGAGTCCAACATGCCCATGTCTTCCTGAATCGCTCGGGGTGTTCTTTAGCCACTGAGGGCTCTTTATGTCTTAAAGGTTGCAGACCCCTGGTCTAAGGCATCTTTTTTATTACAGAGCAACTCAGCATCAACTATGTTTGGCCGGAAGCTTAACCACTCAATATGCCCCCCCATATATATAAATTGCGTAACAAGCATGGGAATATTTCCTCTTTGCCCCACGAAGTTCTGAAAATTTTCAAAGAGTTTTACTCCTCCCTATTAGCTCCTCCACATGCGGATCCCCCTCCCCCAGAAGACTCTTGGCTTGATTCTTTACCTCTCCCTGCTCTTACTGCCTCTCAGATATCATCTCTTAATGCCCCTTGCACTCTGGAGGAAATTACACTAGTAATTAATACATGGAAAAATTCCACAGCAACAGGCCTCGATGGATTCTCGGCCAGTTATTATAAGCATTTTGCCCCTCTTTTAGCCCCATCTTTGGTATCTATGTTCAATGAAGCTTTGCAAGGGGGCCGGTTCCCTGAATGAGATGCTTTTGGCCAACATGTCCCTGCTGCCTAAACCTTTAAAAGACCACCTTCTACCACAAAACCCATTTCTGTTATGAATAATGATTTGAAGATATTGAGCCTTATCTTAGCAGATAGATTGGCCCCTATTATCTCCACCTTAGTCTCACCTGACCAGTCAAGATTTATTCCTGATAGGTTTATCACAGATAATATAGGTCTCACATTAAATGTTATCCAAGATGCTAACCTGCACTCTAAGGAGGTGCTGTTATTGAGCCTAGACATTAATAAGGCCTTTGATAGCGTCCTCTGGCCCTATTTGTTTTCACTGCTGCAGAAATTGGACTTTAGTGACAAATTTCTTTCTGGAGTATAGGCTTTATACGATTCCCCCCAAACAAGGATTAGACTCCCCGGCTGCAATTCTGACTTTTTTACTTTGGGTAGAGGCACCCGACAGGGTTGGCGGCTCTCACCCCTACTGTTTACTCTTGTTTTGGAATCCTTGGCTATTGCTATAAAGTCACACCCTGATATCTCGGGGTACCCGCTCTTGGTCTCAAAATGTAAGTTATGTATGTATGCTGATGATGTCATGCTCTTTCTTACTAACCCATTAGTATCATTGCCTAATTTATGCACTCTGTTGAATGATTTTGCATCCATATCAGGTATCTCAGTAAATTTCATTAAATCTGTAGTTATGCATAATAATGTTGCTGAGCCCGTGCAGGCTTCCCTCCTTGGTTTTTTCCCATTTCGCTGGGCCACAGACCAGATTTTATATTTGGATGTTTATCTTATGCCCAGGGACTCTGGGCTATTTGCAGCCAATTACCCAACATGTGTGTCTCGTCTTTATGTTTTGCTTAAGATTTGGCATGGATACCCTATCTCATTTTTTGGTAGAGTCACGGCTGTGAAAATGAACATTTTACCTTAGGCCTTCCCAATTTTTGGTTTTACTGTCTATCTGCCCATTTCTATCAACTTGCACAATGGACGACTATTAACTCCTTGGGTCAGATTTGAATCCCAATCTATATGCCCATTCTATCTACTGGCCTTATTATGGACAAATATCCTCCCTAGCTGGTTGTTGACCTACAATTCGATTGTCTTTCATTCTTTGACACTTTGGTCCCATTACAAATCTAAATTGGGTATTATCTCTTCAGTTCCCCTGGGTTCAACATTTTTCGGTGACCTGAATTTTGCCACAGCGTTTTCTTCTCCACAGGCTTTTCACTGGTGGTATGACTGAGCCCTTGTTAGACTATTGAATTTTCAGAGAGGTGGGACTTTTATATCCTTCGATATGTAACGCACGCTTTTTGATATCCCACTTTGTGAACACTATCGTTATCGGTAAATAAGACACTTTTTTAGTTCTCATTTTGGATTGACGCCCTCGTCCCCGATTACGTATTTTAAACGTATCAGCCGTGACTCGCCCAGGGGTAGGGGTCTTATCTCAGATTTATATTGCTCCTTTTTGAATGCCATATTTCCCTTACTTCCCTTGTCTAGACAGAAATGGGAGGTTGATTGCACTATTACATTTTGAGATGAAGACTGGGATTCCATGGTGGCTAATATACATAGGGGCTCTAGATCTCTCTCGGTCCGTGAGACAACCCTTAAAGTTTTAACTCGCTGGTATTATACCCCCTCTAGACTACATGTTATGTTTCCAGGAATGTTGCACCTGTTTTAGGGGCTGTGGTCTTGCTAGTACCCTTGTGCATATGTTTTGGGCTTGTCTTGGTCTTTCCTTGATCTGGTGTAGGATTTCTGCAGTAGCCTCTGCCTTGGCGGGTTCTCCGGTGGATTTGTCTCTGCAAATTTGTTTGTTGGGTGCTTCCATTTTGGGGATCCCAGCCAACCTAATGAGGCTAATTCACACTGTGTCTCTACCCTATGGGCCATTGCCCTTCATTGGAAGTTACCAGTGGCCCCTTTGGCCTCTGTTTTGTGGAGAGTCGATATGGTCATGCTCATGGAACGTATTCAATATACATTGTTGGATAGGATGCATTTATTCAACGGAGAATGGGATGGTTGGAAAACACATCGACACTCACTGTTCGATTGTTGGTCTATCACAGACTGATTTGTATTGAATCTTTGTTGATTATGTGGTTTCTTTGCCTATCTTGCTGCCTACCTCTTTCATGGACTGGATCTTTATTTTTCTATGATTGTGTTTTATATTACTGTTTGTTACCTATGTGCCTTTTTCTTGATCTATGTTAGACTACAAAAAAACGCACAACTTTTTGAGGTATATCTCTTAATAAAAACGTTTGTAAACAAAAAAAAAAACAATATCTGCTTTGTGTGCATATTACCCCTACCTACTCAAAGTATTAGATATTTTTGAGGAAAGTTACAACCTGCCATACAGGGATGGTGTATAATATTATCTGGTGGTCCTGCAAGTCTATCAGCACCTGTAATAAAATAAAATTTGATTAGAAGGGATTTCAGGGACTTTGTGGGGCAGGGGCTGTTGAAGCCCATGCTTCTGGATGCCAACCCTTAAAAATCTGGCAGCAAGTACTCAGTTTACAAATTGAGTTCTCTGCAAGGACTATTGATTACCTCATCTATATTTTTTTCAAAGAACGGCAATATAGGACTGTAAAAAGTTATTCTGTAGTTTGTCCATTTGCAATGTAGCTCCTGTAGCAGATTGAAGCGAGTGAACTGGATGTCATCATAGCAAAAACTATTGTTTTATGTTTATTTTGCAAAAAATAATTGTTCAAGGAGGCTGGTAAGATTTATAGGATCATATTTGGAAGACCATAGTGTTGTGGATTGATGTGCAATCAGAAATTTGTGTTTTTGGTAAGGATACACACAATAGGAGAATTGAGAATGTACACAAGAATACAGTGTTATATGACCTGTTATTACATACACATGAGCATATTTTGAGAGAACATTTTCTATACAATTTGGGGCACTACACTGTATGCATTTTTTCTTTTTGGGTATGTGCGTGAGGATGTATGAAGAAAACAACTAGAGAATCAAAGGTCTATTAAACTCATTTATTTGTATATGGGTCAATGAATCTGGTATGAGTCTGGGATATTGAACATACACAAACTTGTTTAATAGAGGAGTGTTTCCTATATAGTGCTGGACTAATTATACTATTATGTTTATTACAGTGTTCATTAATCGAGGCCATGTTTTAGCTGGGGCATTTATAAGCAATTGATGGGATCTGGGTGATTTATCAGTCATTTCCGAGGATCTTCGTCCTTGATGTCCACAGAGAACATTTGCATTTTCAGTTTCCAGCAGGAATTATGTTTTAAGACATGTGCTTGGAGAAAATGAGAATGCGTTAATTTTCCACCTGTTGTTAAACATTTCCTGCTGTTTAAAACAAAATGTACCTCTTCTTCTACATTGGTGATAGTGCACATATCCAGTTAGGAAGCAGTGGATGTACACCCACATGCCATGCAGAGTGTTATGAAACCCTAATGTGCACATAACAACTGGAGGTCTTTATACTACACTAAACAATTTTTTTTTAATATAATACTGTAACTGTTAGTCTTCATTTGATCTGCAATTTTGGATAGATCAATTTTGTTATATAAGGTCATTTTCTGTTACTACAGGGAGCTCTCACGATGGGAGGAAGAAATAGGGATTTGATTTTAAACTCTTCACACCAGCCAAATGCTTATCTGCAGCCTCTCAGTGGGTGGGCCTTAACGCCATGAGGCTGCATATATGCATACCAAAATATAAACAATGCTGTGCTGAGAGCATGCCTTCTGTGCACGCCCCACAGTTACCTGAGACTTCTTGCAATTAGGAGCTTTTCCGTCATGTGACCACTGTGATGACCAATTACAGTAGCCACATGTCCGAAATGCTTGCCTCTGAAACCTCTTTAAGGGCTGGGATGCATGGGTGCTAAGGAGGTAATGGGGATTAGGCATACCTACATGCTTTTAATATGGTTTTGCAAAATAAATGATTATTGAGGGGACATGGCTGATGTCTACCTTGGTTTATTTTAAATTAGTTTTTGATGAAGAATGTAATGGTTACTTTAATATTTCTGATACAAATTCGATGTAGTCCATCAAAGGTAGTTTTGCTTGTGGTGTTTGTATTTAGGGAAGTATCTGAAAAGTGTTTGTAAAGAAGTAGTGCAGGAGTACCTACAGCCTGGAAATGTACTGGCATTATCTTCCATTGTACGCCCTCATGCACACTTGACGTTAGCTGTGTAAAGTCACGTTAAAAATTTGAGTTTTTCAGCTTTTTTTAGCGTTTTTTAGCATTAGCTCTTAGCAGCGTTTTGTCATGTTTAGTGGTGTTTTCCTGCCTTCTTCACCGTTTGCGTTTTTTAGCTTTTTTTTAACCAAAAAAACTTTTTTTTTGTTAACAAAACATTCAAAAATTCTTGTTTGCGGCATTTTACCGTGTTTTTCAGCATTAGAGCATTTTTACAGCTGAAAAACTCCTTTAGAAACCCACTAGTTTTGTTTTTTATTTCCAGCCAAAAAATGTCCCAGTCAAAAAACATTGATTACAGCCTATGTGTGCATGGACACATAGGATAACATGCTGGGGAGTTTATTGGCTATAGAAAAAAACATCAAATGCCTAAAACAGCAGCAGTAAAAACGTCAAGTGTGCATGAGGGCTACATATTTTTAAGAAAACCAATTGACTGTATAGTTATGTGAACATTCAGGGAAAAAGAGTTGTTTTCATTCTTTTGGATGTGCCAATTAATAGATGCCTTCATTGTCTATACAAAAACACATTTTTTTTTTCATTGCCTATGAAAAAAATCAGATTGAGATTGACACCCTTTTCTTTTAGAAAATTTATATAGATGAGCTTGTCATTTAGGTAATTGTTGCACCAGAGATCTTTGAAAATAAAATGACCATAACTTTCTAAAAAACTGCTAGGAAATCTCAAAAGGAAAATCCTTGAAATAGTAAGGCCATTGATGTATAATGAAAACTGTTTCATTATCCTGCAAACTATAGTAAGTGGTAATTGTAAATAACCTTTATTAAAATATAGCTTTGCAAAACAGTTTGTCTACTGACACTGGGCAATCAAGTTCATTGTAGTTGATACTGGGTTGCATAATCAATGATTTGTTCACTAAATGTATAACCACACTAAGACAAATTTGCCTAACACTATTTGTACAGTCACCAGGTTAGAAATGCCTAAGGATTCATCTGGTTTTGTAATATCTAATAATATGCTATTCCATTGAGCAATGTTTCCACTTTTTTCAGTGACAGTGGCCAGGCACAGTGTTTCTGCTATAGACATTCTTATTATACTAAGAAAAAAAAACCTTTTTAAAATTGTGCTGGGTGTAGTTCAATGCAGTGAAGTGCTTCCATAGAAAGTTTATTGTTCCTTTAGGCCCACCCCACCATACCATCAACTGCTTATCTTTCAAAATATACTAACAAAATAATATTTGCAGTAACATCTCAGAGTGTTCAAAATAGGTTTAAAGGAACATTTGCTCATGCAACCTACATTTTCAAAAAGTGTCTAGAATATACATTCTAACTTTTCTGAACTTTAAAGTGCAATGCTAGACATTTTTTTGTTTTAGTTTTAGCATTAGAAGGCTACAATATCTGACACGTTTTTACTCTGTGTCTATGTCCAGGTAGGGAAGATTTCTCTGTGTGGTCATCAAGTCAGAAAGTGAGAGGTTGAGGGTTTGTTTCAACAGGATCTGTGTAGATGGCATCAATTTGACTTGAGTTTGAGATGCTTCTGAGATGTGCTGTAAATTGACTCCAGTATTTCTCCTATTCCTTCTTGCTGAAGGCTGCCATTTTGCTGAAGCCCAGAGTTCTAAGAAGCAGTAAATCTTTAGGATATTAACAGCTCTGTCTGTACATATTTGGCACAGTGCAAAAAAATAGAGAGCAACTGAGCATGTGCAGAGCAGGGTGAGACAGTTATTACTGAATTTTAAACAGTGGGTCAGCACATTACTTTGTCCTTTAAAGTGGTAGTAAACTAATTTTTTTCAGTGGTACCTACAGGTAAGCCTATAATAAGGCTTACCTCTAGGTAGTGTAAATATCTCCTAAACATGCACCATTTCCTTATAAAGGAGCACCGACGCATGCGCTCTGAAGGAACAGCATGCCTGTGCTGTTCCTTCAGAGCTGTGTGGCGTAAAAAGTGGCGTCATCGTGACTCATTATGCCATTATCTTTTTTTTCATTAAAGGTTGTGGTTTAAACTGCTTTAAAGAAGTTAGTATGTCAAGATGGCATAAAAAGTTAGTTGACAGAACTTGTAGCTAATGGCCACTACTCAGTCCTCCTACTCCTCGACCTCTCAGCGGCCTTCGACACAGTTGACCACCCCCCCCTCCTTAAACTATACTCCCTTGGCATCAGAGACTCCGCTCTCTCCTGGCTCTCCTTCTATCTATCCCAGCGCTCCTACAGTGTTAACTATAACGCTGCCACCTCCCCCTCTCTCCCCCTTTCTGTTGGGGTCCCCCAAGGCTCTGTCCTCAGGCCCCTTCTCTTCTCCATCTACACCTCCTCCCTTGGCCAACTGATACACTCCCACGGCTTCAACTACCACCTCTACACCGATGACACGCAAATCTACCTCTCTGCCCCTCTTCTCACCCCTTCAGTCTCCGCCCGAATCACCTGTCTACTGAACGACATATCAAACTGGATGTCACTCCACTTCCTCAAATTAAACCTTTCCAAAACTGAGCTCCTAGTTTTCGCCCCAGCCCATGCCCCCCCCCAACCTCTCCATCATGACCAATAACGCCACCATCAGTCCCACCCCGCAAGCCAAAGTTCTAGGTGTCACTCTAGACTCTAACCTATCCTTCCAGCCCCATGTCCAATCGCTGGCAAATTCATGCAGGCTCCACCTCCGCAACATCTCCAAAATACGTTCGTTCCTAACCCCAGACATTACTAAACAACTCATTCACTCGCTTATTATCTCACGACTCGACTACTGCAACTCCCTCCTCACCAGCTTACCTCATCACAGACTCTCCCCGCTTCAGTCTATCCTGAACTCAGCAGCCAGGCTCATCCACCTTACTAACCACTCCGTATCCGCCATCCCACTCTGTCATTCCCTCCACTGGCTTCCGATTGCCCGACGCATAAAATTCAAACTACTAACATTGACGTACAAAGCTATTCATAATACTGCCCCAAACTACCTCACCGACCTGATATCCAAATACCACCCAACACGTACTCTTCGCTCCTCACAAGACCTCCTACTCTCCAGTTCCCTGGTCTCCTCCTCCCATGCCTGACTCCAGGACTTCTCCAGGTCTTCCCCCATCCTCTGGAACTCACTACCCCAATCCATCAGACTGTCATCTACCCTCCTCACCTTTAGGAGCACCCTGAAAACCCATCTCTTCAGGGAAGCCTACCCCGCCCTCACCTAACAGCCGATCACCTCCACTCCTCCTACCACTCCATCCCCCACAGCCATTTCCTCCTGTACCACTTTCCCCTCCCTCCTAGATTGTAAGCTCCAAGGAGCAGGGCCCTCAAACCCCTCGTGTATTGTTACTGTATTGTCTCATGTACTGTCCCCCACTATAATGTACAGCACTAAGCAAACTTTTTGGCGCTATATAAATACTGTATAATAATAATAATAATAATAATGCAGGCATTTGCTCTTCCAAGTTTACAGTGGCAAGTTTACTGTAACCCTGTGTTGTTCAACTTAAGAATTTTCTTTGTTTCCCCCCTTCCAATAGTCAAATGGGATTATGGATGAAAAACACAGCAAAAAAAAAAAAAGAAATTAGCAGAAAGTGTACTTTTTGTAAACATTGACAACACAGATTTGTATGTAGCTTTAACATAAATAACATTTCAAGCATGTAAAAAATTGACAAGCAAATTTCTATCCACAATACAGTATGTTTTAAGCAAGAGCACATCAGGTATAATCTGTTCTAATGCCCACTGGTGGTGTGTGAAAGAGGTGCTCTGAACATGGTCAGCAAAAAGTTGGCTAATCGGTGTTGTTTCCAGGTAAAGGCTGTCTCGGTTGAGTTTTGTTCAGTCATAAAAGGCCGACCCGAGTCTTGGTACTGATATTATATACACACTGACACTAGTTGCTAGTAGCTGCTAGTGGTTACAGTTATTTAAGAGCGCCTTTTACTAAATGTATGGATTGCAGGTGCTTCCATCAATATAGTCCAATGTGTGCCAGAAAAAGCAGAACCAAACCTGGCAGTTTTCAGTGAAGTGGCTGTGCAGTTCCCACTAGGCCACACAGAGAAGATTTTGGAGGAGTGATGACAGGTAATATAAGATTTGGAAGTGTCTGCTAGGTGGGAAGATACGTAACAGTTCCCCTTTAATAATTCATGTCCACAAGGGTGAGGTGCAAGCTGAACAAATAGAGGACAATAAGACCTTTAGAGTTTGTGGGTGACCAACCTGCGAATATGATGAAGTCTGAGTACCAAACTGTGTGGGGAGAATGTTGAACACAAAGCGACCCTCATTTCCCCCAAAATTCAGAAGTCTGTAACAAGAGCACCAGATTAAAATCTCATGTATGTGCTAAACTGACACATTCAACAAAAAACAACCAAGCAAAGCTGCATTCACACGGACATTTAACCATGTTGTAAATCCCAGATAATCACTGTGTGAAAAGTTATGAATAATAATGGATGCCAACAGTCTTTCATTGCATTGTATGGGCACTGGCAGCAGCTATTCACACACAGCTGTCAATCCTAGGATTCAGCATGGTTAAATGCTGGTTCAATTGCTACTGTAGATGGAATGCAGAGGCATCACAAGCTTCAATTAGCCCAAGGTCTTCAAAAGACTTCTGATGAATTTCTGTCATAACTGGTCAAGTCATAAATGGTCTGGGGTTCAACATAGGAATACTGACCTACAGCTGATGTTTGGCGTCTAACAATTCATAATGTAATGCTAATAATAGATACACTGATTGTTGGACTGTGAAACCTTGCCCTCTGTAAATATAGACTTCACAGACTTTAAAGGTATTTCCATTGGGCATTTTGAAACATTTCAGCACACCCATGACACACTCCTCAGACCTTGTGAATGGATGGGCTAACTCAGCACCACCCTTTCCAGGGGAGAAAAAAAAAGTAGCTTTCCCAGAAACTAGGAGCTCTTGTTTTACCATTTAATATATTACAGTAATTGTAAAGGTACATTTTTTAAAATAACAAATGTGTCATACTTACGTGCCCTGTGCAATGGTTTTGCAAAGAACAGCCCTGATCCTCTTCTTCTTAGGTCCCCTGCTGGCGCTCTTGGCCCCTTCCCCCTTCTCAGTGCCTCCAGATCAAGCTGCTTGCTCTGGGGGCACTCATGCCTACTTGCTCTTGAGACAGCTCTGCATATTTAATAGACACACAGAGTGTGGCTAGGCTCCGCCCCACTCCCTCCAACCTGGCTGCCATTGACAATGGCTCCCACTTTTGTTTCGGACCCAATGAGGGGGCAGAGAGCCGAGAGAGCCTCTGCTCTCATGCACATCGCTGGATCAAGATCATGCTCAGGTAAGGATAAAGGGATGATTGGGGACAGCTGCATGCAGAAGGTTTTGAAGGTAAAAAACCTTCTGCCTTTACAACCACTTTAAGGAATAATAAGTCATATTTATGAGGGTCAATGGACCTAATCTTCAGGTGATCCAAACTTGACACCACCAAACACCATGTGCACTACTTGGGTGTGTTTAATTTTTAAACCTATGTATTATACTGTTGCTTTTGTCTGTTTTGCAGTATATGTTCTGTATATATTTCTTGCATTTTTCTTTTCAATAAACAATATTTAAAGATCGTTAAGCTGAATCAACAAATGCTCTAACTAGAAATTAAGGAATTCTACCTCTCTAAAGAACCCAGTATAGGGTAAGAGCTATTAAATCCCTGTTTGGACATGGTAGACAGAATGATATAGACAATTGCAACAGTGGAGGCTGTGAATGGTGCATGTTTATCAGGGCTGCTATTAGGAACCACGGGGTTCCTGACAGCCAACCTGACAGCCCCCCCAACCCCCCCAAAAAAAACTGTCTTCCATGCTTCAGTTATGAATAAGCACAGTGAGTGATCAGTACTGATCACTCATTGTGTTCATTCAGGAAAAGAAGAGACTGGTAAAAGTCACATATTTATCGGACCCATCCCCCACTCTCCACCCTGAAGGATTCCATTGTGTGCTTGAAGCTGCCAGTGGGAAACGTATGGTGCATGAGGGTGATGGGTGCGGCGGGGGGGACATTTCTGGAGCCGACCCCCTGTATGGCTTTCTGTAGCAGCTGAAAGCAAGGGGGAGGGAGAGGAGAAGAATACAATTTTCAGCTTCTGCAGAGAGCTGATTCCAGTAATTGCCCCTTCTACGATGCCGATCACCCTCCCTGCCCACATCTGATTCACCCAGCTGCCTGGGTCCCCTTCTGCCCTGGGCCCTGTACAGGAGGGCTGGTGGTACGCCCTTACCCATGGCCCTGATGTTTATGATACATGATTCACTGCTTAGTTCACTTGCCCCAGTGATGGTAACTGTCAGTCTTCTAATACATAGATTTTCGTGTGTGGAAGCCCCTTGATATAGTAGCATTTGCCTTTTTTTGCTGTTAATCTGTAAAGATTTCAGTTTCCTTCACTCCAATACAAAACTGCATTTATCTGAAGTCTTATGAAGGTCTTAGAAATGAAATTGGGATTTAAAATCCTCATGGTAGCATGTCTTAAATCACCTTTTAATCAATTAAAAATGTTAATTTAAATTTTTAATATTGTAGAAGCTTAAAATGACTCTAGTTGTCAATTACTTTTTAAAACTAGTCATATGGGATAGAATATGCTGGATGAAATACAGAAACATGAGGAAGTCGAATCTAAGTAGTTATAGCTGTCATTCTTTAATAGAATAAAGAATTTGAACTTTCCCCTAGTGACCTTCATAATAATCATTCTTAGCAGTGTGGATTTTGGTTAATTCTGTGCTCTAAATTTTAGAGGTTTGTTTTTTTTTTACCTAAACTGCATAAAGGTAAACTATTTCAAAGTCTTTAGAAAAAAACATGAGGCATACTTAGAAAAAAAAAAATACCCATGTTAGGATACAAGTAATAAGTAATTTATTTATTTCAGGTACTTATATAGCGCCGTCAATTTACGCAGCGCTTTTACATATATATTGTACATTCACATCAGTCCGTAACCCTCAAGGGGCGTACAATCTAAGGTCCCTAACTCATATTCATACATACTAGAGCCAATTTAGACAGGATCCAATTCACCTACCAGCATGTCTTTGGAGTGTGGGAGGAAACCGGAGTACCCGGAGGAAACCCACGCAGGCACAGGGAGAACATGCAAACTCCAGGCAGGTGGTGCCAAGGTTAGGATTCGAACCAACGACCCTAGTACTGCCAGGTGGAAGTGCTAACCATTTAGCCACTGTGATGAATAATTCTTTGAAATATGCATTGGATAAGCATTAACATGAAAATATTCATATTAGGGAGACATGGACTGTTGCTGGACCAAACGGTTGCTTTTTGTGTAAAGCTCCCAGGTTCTAGGTCCCACTATCTGCTCACAGCAACTCAGACCGGTCCACACTGATTCTGTCTCTCCTTCACCCACTGCACCTCTGGCTACAATAGGGAAGAGGAAAGTGAGCAGGTAGACAATATTGGGACAAAGATGTTGCAATGGCTTATGAGCTTTTTGATGTTTATAATGATATGGAAGGCAACATACGCACTATAGAGTTGAAATTGGCGGACCTAGAAGACAGGTTGATAAGGAACAATATAAAGTCCCTGTGTCTGATCTCAAGCATTATATTCAGCAAATGATCTCTCATCTCCTACCATCTGCATCAGAACATGAAATCAATAGTTTGCACAGACTGCCTAAACCGCCATTTCTTCCACGGAATGTTCTGGCCAAAATACATTTCTGCTATATTAATGAACAGTTGATGCATAAACTAGGTAAACTTTGCTGCTGCCAGATCTGTATTTGGGCATCTCCTTGTATGCTGATTTATCACAGGCCACGCTTTTGACCAGTGAGAAGCTTATTCCTATCACCAAGTTACTGCAGAATTATAAACTGATCTATAAGTGGGGGGTTTCCCACCAAATTGTGGTCTCCAAAGATGGGATGTCTTATACTATCTTGTCAGTGGAAGAAGGAATGCATACACAGAGATCTTGAGGAATCCTGCATGCTGAGTAAGAAGGAACTTCTGCCAGAACCCCACAAGTGAGTATTACACTAGACTGGTAGGCGGAGGCCTATGCGATCATTGGTAGCCCAGCTGGTGCACTTATCAGGGCTCTATCTGACTCTGTTCCCCTATACCTTAGAGATGTCCACTCTGAACCTCTAAGGCCTGGGGTCTTTAAATGTGTTTGGGACTGTTCTACAGAATATTTGATCCCCTTCTGCCACATCAGCAATATGTTGTACCCAGACTTTTTTTGGAACTCAACCTTTTTATATCCTGTTGCATTTTGTTTTTAATTTTAACTCTTGTTTCACCTGTTTTTACTACTTTTTGGATAGAATGCAGTGATCCGGATCACTCAGGAAAGCACGCTTTTTATATGACTATTGCTCAGCTCAACTTACTCCAGGTTACTGCATTGCTGCCTCATGCTTTATGGGGCTATAGGGCCTCAAGCCAAACTTTCTTTATGACTAATGATTCTACAGCTTATGTCTACATGACCCTTATAAATGTTTGGCCTTGTGGAGAGAAGCCCACTGGTTAAAGAACGACATTGTATGTATCTAAAAGACTCGTTTTGCAGCTTCCAAGATGCTCTCACAAGTGGCTCCTTCATGTTTTCCTAGCCTGTACACCTAAGAAGAAGAGGGGTGTTATGGCTGCCTTTAAAGATACTGTTTTGGGCACATGGGTGATCTCTAAATATCAAGGCTGTGTTTAACCTTCAAATGTTTATGGATTCAGTGTGGAATCCTGATGAAAAAGGGAGACCTCTATTAACAGCAGATAATCATTGCTCGATATCAATCTCCCCCTTTTTTAATTCGGTCCTTTATGTACCTTCTGCAATCACACAGACGCCTGGACTTTTGATTCAACATTTGTTTGGTTTTGTTTTAAAGAATGATATTGGCAGCACAGTCCCAAGGAAGCCTTTCTCTCCCCCTGAGGAAGCCCAGGTTGGGCGAAACATGTTGGGAAGCATCATCTGTGCACCGTAGGAAACAGTCAAGCAAGTTCTGATTGTCAAGTCCATTGTAACTATATGTATTCAATGTAATTTTATTGATATAAAATTGTAAAAAATCTTTTTTAAAAGATTATTTTGGCTATCATTATGCACCTTCAAAATCCCATAACTTACTTCAAAATCAATGCTCCTTCTATTGACAATTGCTTCATGCTTTGATGTGCCTTTAAGGCTTACATTGGGGGTATATTAATTCAAATTGCTTTGAAGAAAAAGAAGTAAAGGCTGCAGTGCACTGAAAAATCTTTGGCTGATATAGCTACATTGGAATAGGCCCATAAGGTTTCTCTGAGCCCAGTCCTGGTCGACAAAGTTCTTGCCTTACGGCATGAATTGAAAGAGACACTGATGTATGAATGTACTCCCACTACTCCTTATTACAGGTAATAAGGTTGGCCTCTCAACTTTGATGTCTACTAAAAACCATGTAATACATCATTCTACTAAGGCCTCTCTTAGTTGTCCCACTAATATTGCCAGTGACTTTGGTGATTTTTATGAATCCTTCTACAATCTTCATAATGACCGTGATACTACTCAATCAATTCCCTTGGATATTTAAGAGTTTCTAGATAAAGTAGAATTACCCTCTGTTTCTGACTCAAGGCTACAGCATTTAACCATTTGCCTCACGGCCAATGGCCGTT